>NC_056736.1:75118618-75318618 GCF_019279795.1 Protopterus annectens | reverse complement strand
GTTTTACATACTAATGTTTTATCATTACATTCTTAAACTATTCCTTTTTATATCATTAGTTTTTATTTTCACAAAAATACTTGATCTCGGTAACATTTTATTTCTTCATTCATGCACTCTTTTTTCTCTTTTACTGTTTTTACCATACCCCAAAATTTATCATACTTATATTTATACAATTGTACTACTAATCGCTCATATTTTCATTTATCCACTTTAACACTTTATACAAATTTAATGAAGTAGCATATACCACTGGGTTAAATAACCAAACACTTCCTTCTTCTTTATTTACATATAAAACTCCTCTTTTTACTGGGTTTAATCTAGAATCCCATATAAATGAAACAGTTATCTACATTAATTCCTTTTCAAATACTGTTGGGAACATAACTACATTTGCTAAGTATGGTATTTTCCCATTAGTACTAAATTTCTCAAATAAACCTTTTGTTCTGAGTGGAAATTTATATGTTCTCTAGAAAAGATGGGCTTGTTTTGTTTCTTCTATTGTTTTTCCCATTGAATTTTACTGACATCTGAATCCCCAAATGTTATACCTAACTCAGAAATTTCATTCATTCATTATCAAATAAATGCCCCATATCTTTACTACATCAGCTAAGCCTTTACTTTTCTGTTTATTTAAAGCCATACCTGTCACCTCTAGATACTAATTTGCGCAAATTATTACTTCTTTTATTCAAGTTTTGTTTTAATTGCAGTTTGTATAATGCCATCTACATATGTTAACAGAACTGGAATTCTTAACCCTGCAGGTGTTATATACACAACCTCCTTCATTTTGCAACTTATTTCACATACTATCACATTCAAAATTAATGCAAAGAGTATGCAACTCATTGGACATCCCTGACTTACACCACTCTTCATATGCACCTGTTGGCTTAACCAGCCATTTACAAGTATTTTCATTTTATTATTGCTATACGCTGACATACACAATTTCCTAACTTTCTCGCTTATGTTATATTCTTTCATTATTACCCATAGGATTTCATGTCCAGTTGTGTGAAATGCCTTATTGAGGTCTCCTATCATGATTTTTGCTTCTTCTCTTCTATTCATAATATCATCCACAATTTCTCTAACTACCATTAATAATTCCCGACAACCCTTCTCCCTTATGCTATATATACTACCTTCCATAATTTTTTCCATTTTTGTTTCAAATCTGTTTTGTATTATTTTCATAAAGATCTTATAATCATTATTATTCAGTAGTATCAGTCTCCAGTTTTTAATCTTCTGTCTTCCTTCTTCTATATGAATTTAAGTTTTCCACTATATAATTGTTTACACAATACCTTAATTTAACCAGTCATTCAAAAATTTAAAAAAAGATTTTCTTGCCAATCCCTTTAATTTGTATACATTGCATACGTTATTTCATCTGTTCCTGCAATGAAATTTATATTTGCTTGTGCTAATAATTTATCTAGCTCATATAAAGAAATGTCATTTCCCAACTCTTTAGTCTCTTTTTCTGTTGACTTTTTTAGCTTTCCATGTTTTTTTACTACTTTCTTTTTTCTTTAAACATTTCTTGTATATATTGTAATACATGTTTAATATTCTTTTCCTGAGTTCTTTCTATTTCTTCTTTTACATTTTTTATTTCTCTCATTACACTACCATCTTCCTTTACTGATCTTCTTAAGTAATGCAATACTTCTTTTTTTCATTGTAACACATTTCTTTGCTTATATAACAATTCTTGTATTTTTTTCATGATTTCTTTCATATAATGCATTCTTTGTCAAAGTGATTTTCCTCATTATGTCCCAAATCTTCCAAATGCATTGTTATATGTTCTTTAATATTTTTCTTTCTCTACTTTTCTCACATTATTTGCCATGGTAAAAAAAAAAAACATTTTTATATTTCCCTTAAATATCATCCACCATTCAGACCAATTTATATAAAATATTCTCATAGTAATATGATTTTTCCATAACTGTATTACTAATCTGTTTACTTCTTCATTCCATGCTTTCTCATTTATCCTTTTATTCTTTTGCCTACTTTTATATATTAATTGTTTTCCTTTATCTCTAGTCATATTTCAAGATGTTCAGAAAATCAAGTACCCCCCCTTCTCCTATAACTTAAATCTTATGGTACTATAAAATATTGTATTTCAATTGTATACATTTCCCTTTTGTAAGTCCATGAATTTTTGTCCCAAAGTTTTAACTTACCACATATTAAAACTTTGACCAGTTTCCTATATCATTTTCTGTATTTTAACATCTACTCCTTAAATCACAATTAAAAGTCTCTCTTTTTATCTCTGTTTGAAATTGTTCATGAATGCTTTTATAACATAGCAATTCCATGGGTTAGAGTCTTTCTGTTTTTTTTTTCATATCCTCCAAGAAAATTTTCCATTGAAAAACAGACTCAAATATAATGCCAAAATGTTTCTTTGTTAACAAGAATAAATGTCTTTAATTAATGTGCTTTTACAGCCAAAGGAGCTATCAAATTGTCCCACACTTCATACCTGTCCATTTCTTTGTCTTTTTTTACTTTGAATCCTTACCACGTACTTTTATTTTTCATCTTCTTCTGCCTCCTTTTCAGCTACTCCGCTTTTGCCTTCTTTTACTTTCTCTGCATAAATTTTCTTTTGCATCTCATCACTATTATTCAGGATTGTCCCTGCATCCTCCTTTTATATTTTCTCCATAATATCCCCCCAGGAAGCATCTGCTTCATTTTCTAGCTCTCTCTGCACCACCATTTTGTTAAGTAAATCATCCTGCAACCTCCTGAATGGAGGGTTGTAATTATACATCCATAATTTGCTAGCTCATCTACATCAGATTTCTTTGAAGCATTTCCTCAGAATTCTGCACAGATTCTTCATTCTTGATATTTATTTTCTCCTCTATTTTTTCACCTCTCCATCATCTACTCTCTCTTTCTCTCTCTACATCTGCCTCCCTGTTTCTCCAGGCTGCCTCTGCACCTGGAATGAAAACAAAAAATACTTTTCCAAAGTGGGTCCAACTCACAACAATGATGAGTAGAGGAAGTTTACTGAGGTCCTGGACAAAGTTCCCCTCGTGGTATAAATACCATCGTATGTTTCCCCTGAAAAGAGACTACCAGCCTAGTGAGACTAACCCAGTCAACAAAGGATATAGCTGTGTGTGCAGCATGTTTTCATAAAGTTTCATGCTTGGGATAAAGTGACTTCCCATCACATGTCTCTGCAACTCCGAGAAAGCCACCATATATACCACTGCCACATGGGTGGCAGCTGTATTCATTAGTAATCCACCATAATTTTTGTAAGTAACATAACAGGGCTCTTACCAACACTGGTCAATTTACTGTGTTGCTGGTTAGGAGTATGTTGTATATGATCTTGCAACAGCTTAAACACATATTTCTTTGAAGGTGATAAGCACTGAAAGAGTAAATTCTTACAGGCAGAAAATGATATCCTGCTGCAGGCCCTCTGTAAGTCTGTTTAGGAGATGTTGCAGTATAGGAGAGCTGACTAGACCTTCCATATATGTGTCTGTCAACACTTCACAGAGGACATCAACATTGTTGGCAGTCAAATTCAGATCTATGGACTGGTCCATAGAATGGTCGCTGATGTGATCACATTGACATGCAGTAAGGCAAGCTGCCAGGAAGAGGAGCAGGGGGTCATGGGAGAGAGACTGCCAGCAGAGTCATCACTAACAGACAAGGAATAGTTTTTGGCATCTCTATCTGTGTGTCCTGAAATTCAAGAATTCCAATATGAAGTAAACTCCGCAGGTACAGCAGCTGCAAGGTCTCAATTCAAATGTAACAATTCAAAAATCAAAAGATCTATCCACTAATGAAGATAGCTGTGAAGCCATTTTTTCCAAACTTACTAAGCACATGTGGGTATTACGTAATAATGTATGGCATTATAAGCTCTTCAGGGCATACATTACTAAAGGGATCACACCAAGAGGCCTACACATACACATGCAGACTCTAGTCAGTAATCCTGATGAGATTCTTTTAAAAGAATGGGGTAAAGCCCAACAGCAAGCTTCTTTAAAGTTTGTGGAAATATTAGCTGAACATCATAATAGAGTAATTGATAGTGAAATAGAGTCCATTTCCCAATTGTGTGATACTGTTAGAAGATATGAGGGACAACCTATTTACACTTCCAGTTTGAAAAATCTTAGCCAGGAACTTATGACTTTGGAGACCAAATTATGAGACAGGAAGAAAAAGAAGTTTCTCAGAGACCTAGCAGACTATGATAGGGCAGACCCCTTCAATATAAGTAGAGACAAACATGTCCATTTTGCACAATATAAGAGGAACCCTTCAAAATGGAAACACCCTAGATCCATTTTGAAAAAGGCATCTACATCTAGTGTAGAGACCTCAGGGGAGGAATCCTCCTCAGGACAGGAATTTGAGGCTTCAGGTGTCACAATATCCCCAGCAGGGAAAAGAAGGAATTCTAATGTCCCTTCGGATTTAAACCTAGGAGGAGGGTGGCAGGAAACAAAAGAAGTGAACAACATGGAGGCTCTGTTACAAATGTTTGTAAGGAAATAACAAATGCTAATGTTACCAATATTTCATCTTATACCCTTTCTACTTGGACATGGACATTTTAAATAAAGGTTTATAATTTATACCTGGATTCTTTGTGCCTGAAGAGAAACATTGCTAATGACATAGTAAGATTTTGTAGGAATTTAAATCTAAAATAATTTTTTCAGGATAAGGAATCCTTAGAGTCTACTGATTAATTCAGATCTTCATTCATGCCCCCTATGAACCACAATGTGTTCATGTTTCAAAATTCTATCATCAAAGATCTGCATTTTCATTCAAGGGATCACAGACCTAAGGCTAACAATATCTCACAGATTGATATGGATAACATTGTCAAGTTAGCCAGGAATCATGAGTTGGTGATTTTGGGGATTGATAAAGGAGGGGCTGTAGTGGTGCAGGACTGGACACAGTATGACATGGAAGCCAACAGGCAGCTCTCAGATGTCCGAGACTATACACATTTAAGCATCGACCCCACCCCTTCTTTAAAAAACAGATCAATGAGTTTTTGTCGTTAGCATTAGAGGAGGGCATTATCAATAACACTACCAAGTTACACTTGACATTAACAGATCCCAGTCAACAATACATTTATTTCTTGCACAAAATACACAAAACTCCCCGCAGTCCCCCTGGGAGACCCATTGTTTCAGAGAGGGGATCTCTCACTGAACCTCTGTCCCTGTTTTTCACTAAATATATGAAACCATTACTCAAATGTGTAAGAGCTCGAATTAGAGACACTACTGAATTCCTTCAGTTCATTTCTGAAATGCAACTTTAACCAGACTGGTTATTGTGTACACTAGATGTCACAGCCTTGTATACCAATATCTCACATTGGGCAGGGCTTGAGGCCTTGGAATACTGGTTATACAAAACAGAACTTTACCCGCCTGGGTTTAATATGTTTCTTATTGGCCTCAGGGAACATGTGCTCACTAAGAATGTCTTTTTTTATCAGGACAAATGTTTATTGCAGATACAGGGTGCGGCCATGGGAGCATCATTTGCCCCAATATATGCCGATTTGTTCATGGCATATATTGAGGAACAGATCATCTATGACTGCTCCCACAATTTATTTATAGGTTCCTTGGTAGGTACTAGGCTATCTGCCCAAGGGCATTTATAAGCCTAGCCAGAGCGTGTCGGCTTTCACTGCCCCATTGATTAATTAACTGATCCTCTGTCAAGCAGAGCCAATTAAGTGATCCCAGGGGTGTATTTTCTGTTACCCATCCACTTGTCAAGGTTTCTCTTGAAGAGTGTTAGTGAGGAGCTCTGCCTGATGTAATTTGGAATTTTATTCCAGAGCATGTGGAGTCTTTGTGACAGGAATCTATCCCTCCAGCATGTTCTATTTATTGTTGTGGCAAGGTTTAGCTCACTAGATCGCATGGCTTGCAGTGACTTGGATTTCTTTAGGTGGAGCATGTCCATCAATTCTGAGTTGGACATGGTTTTGTAAGTCAGGCAGAGATCACCTCTGAGTAAGTGATATGCCACTGAGTACAGCCGGAGTTTTTTCAGTTGGGTTGCATAGGATATATGTTTGAGACCAATAATCCTCTTGGTGAGGTACTTTTGTGGTCTTTCCAGATGTTGGAAGTGTCTTGTGAGGTACATCCCAAATGGGGCATTGTACTCTATGATGGGTCTAATGAGTGATGAGTAGAGGGGCACTATAACCTCTTTATTTCTAGATGCAAACCCTTTAGTAATTAGATGGGCCACATAGAAGGATTTCCTAACTACTTTGGCAATATGATTGTCAAAGGAGAGGTTACTATCTACCTACAAGGATGCATGGATCATGCCATCCCTAGCAAAACCAAGACTCACTCCTCTAAGAGAAGTAAACAAGTTTGGTGGACCCCTGCAATAAACAGGCTATACAATAGAAGGAGGAAACTAGTTAAGAAAAAAAGCAAATCCCAAGAAGGAAAGACATCCCTGATCAGTATCAGTAAGAAACTGAGGTCCCTCATGAAATCATCCAAGGCTAATTCCGAAAGATAAATAGCCAAAGAATCAAAAGATAACCACAAAGCCTTCTTTAGCTATGTTAAGAATCTAAGTGGCAACTCACAGATATGCACTGAACTAGTGCAAAATAGCACAAAATATACTGAACCTATGGATATTGCCAACATCCTGGCAAATAGATTCAGTGTGGTCTTTCCAGATGTTGGAAGTGTCTTGTGAGGTACATCCCAAATGGGGCATTGTACTCTATGATGGGTCTAATGAGTGATGAGTAGAGGGGCCACCATTCCCTACTGAGGTATTTATTTGTAAAGGTTTCTGCATCTTGGGCAGCATTATCCTTTAGCGTGGGGGCTGTGAAACTTACCACCTCTGTCTTAAGTAAGGTGAAGTTTGCTTTAGAAAAGTTTTTTACTGTGGTTTCCTTAGTTGTGGGTGGTGGTGGGGTGTGGACATCCAGAGTGATTAGTTTATGGTCTGTTCTAACCAGTGACAGGTTGACCTCCGGTGTGGAACACCTGTCACCCATGTTGGTGATGACCAGGTCCAATATGTTTTAACCTCTGGTAGGGGAGTTTACCAGCTGATCCAGAGCATTTGAGTTAATGAATTCCAGGAATTTGTACTCGAGTAGTTTTCCCAGTGAATGGTAGGGTAATTGAAATTACCTAATATCAGGGTGTTTGGTAGGACCTTCATGTTTTCCAGTGTCTCCAAAAAGGTGGAATGGTGGTCCTGGGTCATGGAGGGTGATCTGTAGCAGGCCACAATTTGCACTGCAGATTTGCCCGATATTAGTTGCACATGGATGATCTCAGATATTTGGAAGAGATATCTGGATGATTGCTCATTGGTCTGAAGATCGGATGTTGCATATCTATTGGAGTTTATCAGTTATTTTAATGAGAACAAATGGGGAATAGAATTTACGGTTAATTATCACAAAGAAAGGATCACCTTCTTGGATGTTTTAGTGATTAAGGTTTCAGATCATACTTTGATCACTGAAGTCTATCGTAAATTCCCCGAAGACAACTCCCTTCACCAGCTTTCATCCTCCCCATATCTGCAAGAATATTCCTAAGTCCCAATTCATGAGGATGAAACACATTTGTTTTGAGGAGAGCACATATGGGCATTTCAGAGATGACCTGGTATCTAGATTCAGGGACAGAAGGTAAAAAATGGGACAGGTTCCACATGTTAAAACTGTGTGGAAAATGTGGAAAGGGGAACCTCCTTCAATATAAAGAAAAAGCTAAAGGTGAGGGATTCCCCTTAAGGTTTGTGACCACTTATGGTTATAACACTGGGATATTGATGGACAGTGTCCAACACCACTGGACTATCCTGTTGGCTGACAATAGATTAATTGAAATTTTGGGAACCAAATGTCAATTTTCCTTTAGGAAAGGAAAATAATTGGCAGCACATTTCAATCATTATAAACATCAGCATGAGAAGGATAAACAGTATTCCCAAGTTACACTTTCAGGGGATCCCTTAATTGGTTGTTTCCCATGTGGACACTGTGTGCATTGTCCTAGGATCCTTAAAAAGTTTCAGTAGTAAATATACTGCTCAGGTCTTTGACATTTCATTTTTTGCAAACTGTCATATACCTTGCTAGCTGCAGCTGTTCAACTTTTTATATAGGGCAAACATCGATGTCATTGAAGTTTAGAATGTCTGAACACCTCAGTGACATTAAACATCATAAACCAACTAGTGCCTTATATAAACATACCATACTACATCAAAATGCTGTATTCAGCTTTACACTAATTGATAGAATAGGGGGTTCCAGATCCAATAAATTTGGTTGGCATGAAATATTAAATACCAAGGAGAAAATGGATCATTAAGTTAAGAGGTTTATTTAAACCTGGACTAAATGAGCACCTTTAATTGGTCATATGCTTTATTTCTAATTATATATAAGGAGTAATATATTTAATGCATTCACCCTGATGAAAGCTAAGTAACAGTATAGCTGAAACCGGTCTGATTTTTACTCTTTATGTGCTTTTGCACCAAGTAATAAAAAGTTTGTCAATGTAGCCACTGTTTGCTGGTCTTTTGCTTTTTGAACTGAAATTCAAGAACCCATGTTGGAGTGGTACACATAGGTGCTGACTTACAAATGGCATCTTGAATATTTTTTTATTTCTCCTTTTGTTGACCAGCTTAGTCTCACTAGGCTAGTAGCATATTTTGCTGGGATAGCAAAGGCAGTATTTATACTATTAAGGGAAATTTGGCCAGGAAGCCAGGATACTTCCCCTACTCTTTGTGAGAGTGTGCATTGTGTAATTGTGCTTCCTGCTTCACTTCTTGACATATACGCAGCCAAGAGAAGCAGCATAAGTGATGACAGATGAGGAGGAGAGAATTTTTGACATTGTTGAAGGTGATCGAGAAGCTATCAATGTTAGTTTGTTGGACTGAAGGAAGAAAGAAGAGCACTTTTTGGATAATACAAATAGCTTTTAGCAGACATTAAAGTCATGATGAGTGAAGGAATTGAGGTGACTGAAGTTTCATTAAGAGGAGTTCCTGATTCTGAACTTGAGAAATTGCTTGAGAAAGGTAATCCTGGACATTAGTCAGAACTGTCAAGGTCCAAACGTGAGGAAGTATTTAAGCTAATAAAACTATATGATTTTAAAATGATGAAAGAAAAAGAGGGTTTGTTTGATATGTTGAAGCCATAGTGGTGCAGAGGTTAGCATTGTCACATCACAGCAAGAGGTTCTCCAGTTCAATTCTCAGCTGGGGTGCCTTCTGTGTGGAGTCTGCATGTCCTTCCTGTAGTCCTGTGCATTTCCTCCCACATTCTAAAGACATGCAGTAGGTGGACTGGCCACTCTAAATTGGCCATAAGTGTGAGAGTGTGTGCGAGTGAGTGGTACGGATGAGCTACTGTGGTAGGGCTAGCCACCCAGTGGTGTAAACCTCAACTTGAGATGATTGCCACTGCTGAAGTGACATCCCAACCTCATGTGCAAAATGGGAAAAGGGGTTGAGGATGGATGAATGAAATAATTGTTATGGTGACTTAAATTGTTGGTTAAGAAAGTGTAGGTGAAAAGAGGAGATATAAGAAAACTAAAGGAGGTTATTAGATATGAAAGGCTAAAGTTATGATGTAATAATGTGTTAACACATAAAAGAAGTGTTCAGTATACTGAGTCAGTGATTGAAGTAAAGGGTGGAGTTATTGTGCCCATTTTTCTGATCATAGAGCTACTTGGGTTGAGTGTGGTGAAAATGAGGATGTTGTAGTTAAAGGTAAAGGAATTAGAGGTTAATTTTAAAGTTTGTTGATCAAGAAGTAATTAGAAAGAAAATTGGGAGGGGCATGGCCAAGATGGCTAACTGAGAGCAGCAACTGGTAAAAGCTCTGTGACCAAAAACAATTCTCTGACAGAAAATATAATCAAAAACATTAAAATTTGTAGATAATTGTTAGCTAATTGTATTCACTCATAATCAGAGAAAAGATTTATAGCTTCAAGTTCTTCAAAAGCTGTAATTTTTCTGACAGAATTTCAACTGATTGGTAAAGATAGAAGAGACTTCAACATGAGCCACTCAAGAAATGGTACTCAGGATTCTTGTATTAAAAAGATATACAGTCACTAATATCTAGTATGCAGGATGTATTACTTAAATAGATAAACTGGTTATCAACAACAAAGCACACAAATCTGTAACATGGGAGAAACTTTAATTGTTAATGAAGGAATAACTGAGGGTGAGTCTCAGATTGAATTTCTTTTAAACCAAAATAACTGACTCAAAAAATCTTCATGATTTAGAAAATAGACTGTGATGAAATAATATTAGAATTTATGGTATACCTGAAAAGTATGAGTGAGACAATATAATAAACTTCTTAACTACCTAGCTACATAAAACATTAAATCTACCTGAAACTTTATCTTTTGGAGAAAGGATACATAGATCCCTGAGAGCACCTTTGAAGAAGGAAAAGTCTCCTTCACATTAAATTATAGTAAGGTTAATCTCTTGCATAGAAAAAGATAAAATAGAAAAAACAGCATGGTCCAGCCCACCTATTAAAATAGATGAATATGAATATGTAGTCAGATTTGACAAAGATTTATCCAGCAAAGAAATGAATAAAACAAAATACTGTTTATCACTGATCAAGGAACTTAAAAAGAACACTATTAAAGCCACTTTGGTGTTTCCAGCAAAGATCAAGTTATTTCTTTCTGAAGAAACCAAAATATTTAACATGATTGAGGAGGCAACCACTTTTTTAACAGCAATAACATTCTTAATAATACTGAAGAGAAAAAGTGAGCTGAATTCCCAGAAAACTGCTTCTAAAATTAAAAAGCCTAAAAACAAGTGACTTTCATTTTCTGATTGCAGGACATTTATTTTCTGTAACAATATAGTTGCCATTTAAATAAAACATTTGTACTGGACTTTAAGCTTTAAAAGATATGTAAGTATGTATTTATATTTTAAGCTAAAACATTTTTTTCATGCTGAGGAATATAAATTGATAGTTTTACTGTTTTATGATATTTTAGTGAAAATATTCATTTAACTGAATGTATAAGTGCATTTCTAAATGTTAAACAAATACTTCCTGTAACAGAATGTCATTAAATTATAAGAAATAAAACTAGTAACTTTAAGACTATATAAGTTAGGGATTTTATTTTATTTGTTCCACTCTGCTTAGTATGTGCATTGCTGGGTTAACTGAATATCAGAGCTAAGTAATATGCTAATTAGACATGTTAAAGTGCTGGTGATTTTTTTCTTTGTTCCTGTGTAACACATTCCTTTCACAGGTCATTTATGAAGTATCTGACAGCTTGAGAGCAAAAGACTGTTCCATCGCTTTCAGAATGCTGAATTCTTCCCTCCGTCAGATGTCCTGAAGAAAATCTAGGTCCAAGTTCATCAGATGTCTGTGAAAAAAGAAAGGAGATTTTTATTCTTTCTTTTTTCAAATATATATGTGAGAAATCTACTCAAAATAACACTTTTTTCTTTTCTTAGAAGTGAAGAATTGATAAAACAAAAGCTATAATAATGTTTTATACTGAGATGTTGTAACATATAATTTGCTTACATTTTGCATGTTAATAGCTTATGCTGTAGTGTTATTAATTCTAGTGTACATATTAACTGTACCTTCAATATTAATTGAAAGACATAAAGTTAGAAGTTTGTTATTGATTAGAACAGCTTAAAAGAGCTAAAATTACTGAGAAATTCTCAGAGCAAATTAGCAGCTTCTGTGGCTGTGGGTTGTTATTTTCAAATGCTGTAGTCAGATTCTGATATAAGTATGTGAAGCTTAGATCAGAACAGCAGTTCACAATGGCTAAACACACAAACATTCAAATTAAACAAGTAGGAATTCCACACACACACACACACACACACACACACACACACACACACACACACACACACACACATATATATATATATAGTCAAAAGTGCGTATAATGCTAGAATTAAGAAGAGTAAACATCTTACAAATAATATGCAAATGCACAAGGAATTAACTATTTCATCTGTAAGATTAATAAAAGAGCAGTATCAGTAAGAAATATGTACACATGCTATAAACTTTAACAGAGATCTGATGATTAAATAGCTCTTTGATGTGAGATTTTAGAAATACAAAATATACAGAACATGGTAGAATACTAGTAGGACAATAAGGCAGAAAATATATTAAATAACAAATTGACTTTATGAAAGATGTCTATTACATATACCCACATATGGCAGAAATGTGAATGTGAAATATATCATATAATTTGCATGTAAATTCATATAAAAATATTTGAAAATAATCTGAAAGCTGAAATTTGACACTTGGTCATGTGAATTCTGAAGCTTTTTACATGTTGTATGTTATTAGATTTACTAAGACTACAAGAAATAACTCATTTCATAAGTCAAAGCCGAAATTTGTGTGTTTTATTGGTGAATCAGTACATCCCTTTGATAGAATGTAAAATAAAGTTTTAATATGTTTGAATCAGGGAAAGGAGAATGGGATTTGAATTGAACACTGTGAAAAACTGAGGGGCTGCCAGCCCAGCCAGATAGAATTTTGTAGATAATTTTATGTCATTGTAAATATTAATTTAATCCACAGGCTTCTTTTATAAATGTAAAGAGAACTATATGTTATGACTAAACTATATGTTGTACTGAGCTTCAAAAATGTAACCATAGTGCACCCTGCTGGAAGAAAGGGGTTAAGTAGATAATTACAACTGTGCTTGATCTCAAGCTCAGAGACAAAATGTCTGGCCTAGCAAATTATTTCTATTGTTTAAGACAGAGATAATTATTAGATTTTACATGTAAAAGTGTCTTTTATTGATGTGGCTTCCTGGCCAGGTGCAGCTTACAAAACATGTATTTTTTTCAGTTTCTGTTAGCCTTGTAAATAAAAAGGAGAAGTGATAAAAATGATGTAATGTGAAATGACTCCGCTCAACAGTACTGTGTATTATCAATTTAGGACTTTCTCAGAGAGAAAGATTGAGCATTTTGTATCTTCTCAGGGATCCCGTAAGAACATCCACTCACCAGCACTTGCTTGCTCTGTATGTAAGTAGTATTTAGAACAGCATTTCTCTTAGAGTTAGATAGGAATTTAATGAGATTAATCTAGTTGTTTTCAATATTTATGTCAGACTATCCTACAATATTGTTTTAAAGTTTCCTGTGATTTCTGAACTCTTGATTAGCACTGTGTTGAATTGATGATATTTGTCTTATGTGTTTATTATTTATTATTAAATAATTTTAAACCTTTCAATTGTGGCTGTTTTGTGTACAGATAATTTAAGCTCTAGAGTACTTGCATGTATTAGATGATACTATCCAAGCCTCTCCAATAGTCTTGCTGCTCAGTCACACTTGCTATTTGGATAACAGTAACATTACACAGTGAAATTGGTTACCCTTTGGAAAGGGTCTTATAGCAGCTGATAATAGTGGTTGGTGGCAGTGATTTCTACCTTGTAGTCTGGAGGGAAGGGGGCATAGCTGGAGAACCTGTGCCAGCCTTCCCCAGGAGTGACTGTGTGTTTGCATATAACTCATATCTCAAAGTGTGTGTGTGTATCAGTTACTTGGGTAGAGACATGAAGTACTGGTTGGAGAGAGAGGGTACTGGAGGTTTTAGCTTGACCACTAGGCTGAGATATGGACCCTATAGCTGTGCCATTGGGGAGTCTTACTGGGGGAAACCAGCCCCAGACTGACTGTGATCTCTGTGTGCTCTTAAGGGAAATTGTACTTTACTATGTGTGTACTTGTTATCCCCACAATGTGCACACCCATCACTGGTGTTAGTGGTGAGGATTGAGGCTCCTTGATTATTGGGCCAGTGCATGGGTGTCACAAACACATTGTAATGTTTGAATGCAATATAGATTGCAAGTATTTTTGGATTCCATAGAAATAGCAAGACATTCTCTCAGACCTCAGTAATGTACATATTTTTATGAAGTAGTTTAAGAAGCTAAAGGATTTTTGCATATTTTGATATTTGTCATGTTAAGAGTGTTACACAATTTTGAGATATAGATACTTGTACTTTAAAAATGAATTTACCCCGGGTATCACTTCTGTGTCACTGTTAGATAGAGGCACAGTATACTAACCTCGAAAAAGGGCATAGCAAAATAAATTTAAAATGGGTGGCGAAAGCCAAACACATTCTGGCTAGGCTTATAAATGCCCTAGGGCAGATAGCCTAGTATGAACCTATGAAACTATGTTAGAGCTCTAAAATATGTGTGTGTCTTTTAGCATGATATATATATATATATATATATATATATATATATATATATATATATATATATATATATATATATATATATATATATATATATATATATATATATATATATATATATATATATATATATATATATATATATATATATATATATATATATATATATATATATATATATATATATATATATATATATATATATATATATATATATATATATATATATATATATATATATATATATATACATTGATTTCCCTTTTGTAAAATAGTTTAGCTTAAGACTACCTGCCACATGTAAGTTTACAGATGTCTTTATCTCTTCAGATCCCTCTCTATTATACTTATTTAGAGATCTAGTTATAGTTATGTTGAATGAGCAAATAATTTAGGAATATTTAATGGGTAATTTGTATTACTATTATATAAATAGGTATATAATATGCTGTTTGTTGAATTATTTAATATTTGTGATTTATAGAAGAGGGTTATTCAACTTTTATGTAGTAATGGGGAAAATAGTTTTAAATGGCAAAATATATAATTAAATTAACAGTCACTTATTATTTTTGACCTATATATAATACTATATTCATTATTTGTAAGTCATGGTAGTTTTGGCTAGTTTTTTGATGCATTTCTAAGTGTTGTTAGGTAGAGAAATAGTATACTAGTTTGTTTATTTGAAGAAAAATAGGAACTTTAGCATCCATTGTAGGTTGTATTTTATTAGCAATATATACAGTTGTAGTTGTAGACTTTCTTTTTGTTATTTATTAGTTTTAGTAGTTTAGTTTGTATAAAAGAAGAATTAAAAAAATGTGGAATGTTAAGATAGTGTTGCATGAATGCACTAGAGTTTTATATATCATTAAATTAATATGGTGGATAAAGGTGTTGTATCATCTTTTAAAATAAATCTTTTTAAATACACAGTATGGATAATTTTAATCTATTATATATTAATGTAAATAGATTAAATAATGGGAACCAAAGAAAATAATTAACAAAATATTTAAAATTAAATAGAGGAGGATTCTTGCAAGAAACTCACTTGATAAATAAAGATATATGATATTTAAAGTGGAGATAGCTTGAGGAAAAAAATATCACAGTTATGCGATGATTTCAAAAAATCTACACAGATTTGTTAATAGAAGTAAGATGTTAAGCAACAGGTCACAAATAAATAATATCCAAAATCCTTACACTAATAAGCTTATTTCAGACATAGAGGAAATGCTTAATATTTTTTTTAAATTATATGAGGATCTTTATAAAAATAAAAATAATAATGCTGGTGATTAAAAAATTGACAATTATTTAAAGAAAAATGTTACTAAGAAACTTAATGACTAATAAATGTCTCTGTTGCACAAGCCTATCATCCTGATATAAGTTAAAAAGGGAAAATGGTAAAGCTCCAGGGTTAATGGTTTAAGTATGGAATTATATAGTCTGCTTCCATTAAATATTTTAGAATTACAGAGTGATGTTTTCAGAATAATTCAGAGTGACAAAATAATTCTTCCCTCATGGAAATTTTATGTAATATCACATGTACTTAAACAAGGAAAGGATAATAAATAGTTTCCTTATATAGACATATTTTATTATTAAATGTAGACTATAAAATGTTTACTTATATTTTCATCGCAAGATTAAGAGATATGTAGCAGATTAATTAATAAAGATCAAACAGAATTTATAATCAAGAGATTAATGTACAATAATATAAAAAAGAGTAATAACTATTTTAGATTTAGCAAAAGGAATGAAGAAGAAATTGGCCCTAAATAGCTTAGATATCAAGAGAGATTTTGATTCTGAAGACTGAATCTACTTGTTTAAAACTTTAGAAGAGTTTGCATTTCTAAAACAGTTTATTGGAATATTAAAAAAAACTGTATACACACTCAGAAGCATATGCTGAAATTGGATTGTACATTTCTCAAGGATTCATTTTAAATAAAGGCATAAAGCATGGGTGTACCTTGTCCTCTCTACTATTTCATTAGTTATTAAACCCTTAGCTAATAGTATAAAAAGCAATGAAAAAAATGATGGATTCTCAATTAATAGAAATTGGCAATCTAAAATATATTTTTTGCAGATGATATTTTACTAACTATAGGAGTTTTAAATTATTCAATAGAAAAAATAAATGAGGAAATTGAAAGGTTTCAATAAACATCACTGCTGAAATGTAATAATAATAAAACTGAAACTTTAGTGTTAGATAGTAAGTTTAAAGATAAATACAATTGTCCCAGTCCCCTTCAATAAACACACATCTCACCAAATGACATTTGATGACTTTTATTAAACTTTCATAACATAGCTTTGATAACCAATATTTACTAATTACAACTGAACATAGTAAAGCTGATTTTAATCACCGCATAAACATCCATGTAATGTTAATCAGAACAGTGTGACCTCACTCATCCTGACCCAGTAAGCAGCATCCATACCTCCACTCACTTATTTCACTTATGAAGCAGCATCCAACAACTCACTTCATATACCAATTATTGAATTACACTTCCAACCATATAAGCAGCATCCTTACCTCCACTCGTTTATATTTACCACTTAAACATCCAACACCAGAGGGGGAACAGAAGAGGGCAAGCCTGTCCTTCTTCTCTGCCCTACCCAGACTGATAAAATATCCACAATTCCCACCAATCCACCAAAAAAGGGGGGATAGCAAGTTCACACCAAAATGTGATCTCTTTCCCAACTACACAAGCCTAAATCTTTTAAGCCCCTCTCCCTTATCTCATTTCCTCCCGATCATCCCTCTTTCCCATTAAATGCTTTCATCCACCTCACCCTCTTAACTCCACTAATATATTTATCTAACCCCCTTCTGAAGATGTCCCTGGACAAATTGGTTTGTTACCAAACCTCATTTGTCCAGGTCCCCTTCAATAAACATACATCACACCTAATGATGTTTGACAACCTTTATTAAACTTCCATAACATAGCTTTGATAACCAATATTTATTAATTACAACTGAGTATAGTATAGCTGATTTTAATCACAGCATAAACATCCATGTAATGCTAATCAAGGCAGCGTGACCTCACTCATCCTAACCAGTAAGCAGCATCCATACCTCCACTCACATACTTTACTTATGAAGCAGCATCCCACCACTCACTTCATATACCATTTATTGAATTACACATCTATCCAAATAAGTCAGAACAGCGTGACCTTAATCATCTTGACCCAGTAAGCAATATCCATACCTCTACTGACTTACTTTACTTATGAAGCAGCGTCCAACAACTCACTTCATATACCATTTATTGAATTACACCTCCAACCAAATAAGCAGCATCCTTACCTCCACTCACTTATATTTATCATTTAAACATCCAACACCAGAAGGGGAACAGAAGAGGGCAAGACTGTCGCTTATCTCCACCCACCACCCTGACCAGGCTATCCTCCCTCTCTCCAACCAGAATTTCAACAACCTAGCCACCCATACAAAAGGGGAGGAGTGGTTCAGCCAAAAATCATTTGGTGTACCTATCTTTTCTAAACCCAAATGGATCCTTATCAGCAACCCCAAAAGCCCTGTCATATGAGCACCGAAAGCTGCCACTTGACTTACAGTTCAACCAATGATCCCTTTCCTAATGCTAAAATAATAACCATATTCTTGCATAAGTTCTGTATATTAACTAACTTTTCACTCATTCCAACCACCGATATTAACCTCATAATGAGCCCCAGGACATTACCTGCCCTAGGCAACACCAAAGCATTAACCTTAATGCCATGTGAAACCACACAAGAGCAATTGCCTACCATCATCCTAACAGCAGCCCTATATCATAAAGTCCAAAAGCAATCCTGCCATCCCTCCAAGTATCCAGGACCAGTGTAGTACATAATGACCATCCTAACCTTTGTTGACCCTCAAAACACTTTTGGAATGACTAAATACAGCCATAACATAAATGCCACAGAAACTGTAACCCCCTTACCTCCATATCCCAACACCAATCCCTGCAACAAAACCCATCTTGACAATAGTCAAAGTCCATCCATCTTCCCTTTCAACCTACCCCGACCCTTCAAACCAATGACCACTAACTAAATTAATTCAAGCAACCTTGTCATTTATGCAACTGAAGTAGCTACATCCCCTGACCACCTGAACTGCCTTACCTTGCTCCCACACCTGTCAAATAACTAAATCTTTCCATCAAAATTCATCCCACTGACCGCTGTAACCCACACCTAAGTAAGTTAGCCTCAGCCTACCATATGTTTGACTTGTAAAGAGGTGCCCCAAATTCCTGTAGCAAGCTTTAACCTTAATGCAGTGTGATACACCTCTGCAAACTGACAACACAAACCATCCCACAGCCATCTTACACAATTGATGTGAACCCTAATCTCCAAAACCTGCTAAACCTAGTTGATGTTAAATTGAAACTCCAAATAGTCAGCACCACCAATTTCCCTCCATTCTATCATCCACCAAACTACAAACAACCCCCCAAACCCAACACCTCCTATAAAATGTGCAAACAAAATGCAGATCCCCAGGACCAACCCTATCCATTTGTCCCAAGGGCCATCCCAGTGAATTAACCCAAAATCAACACAGTGGTAAACTACACCAACTTATTAACCCCAACGCAAGCAAACCACTTAAACTGGCTGACTAGCAACTTCAGTAACTCATAACTCCCACAAAAAGCCACGTTTGAAACAAAACACCCGCCTCATATATCTATATCCATGGCGATATATATATATATATATATATATATATATATATATATATATATATATCGGTCTATATTACAAAATTGAAAAACCCTATGCGCGAATACCAAAACATTGACCCCTATACCATGAACCGGGAAAATCCCGAACGCACTAAACCGCGAAAAAAAAATATTGAACTGTCATAGTCAGCCAACCCCACCACCCGCTACCTACTACCTACCCAAGCAAAAGAATTAAACCACATACATACACTAACCAAACCCTATTTCTAACCTAAACTAAAGCACCAAAACCCTACCTCCAACACTACACTAAACCCCACAAACACAACTATCTATGCACTCTCCCTAACCCTAAGATCTGTAACTACCGCACACTTCCCCTACACACATACACCCAAACAAAATATATAAAACAGATACATACATTTAAAAAAAACCCTACCTCCAACAATATACTAAACCCCACATACACAACTAACTATGCACTATCCTTAACCCCTCCCTAACCCTAAGGTCCATAACTACCGCACACTTCCCCTACACACATACACCCAAACAAAATAAATAAAACACATACATACATTTAAAAAACACCTAAGTCTAGCACTACACTAACTCTTACATACATTACCTATCTATGCACTTACCGTAACCCAAATCCTAACACTAAATTCCTATCTATCACACACTTACCTTATGGAGCTATACCGCAGACAGGCTAACCAAAACAAATAGACATTTCGAACTTTGCGGTTTTGAACTTTCGCGGTTTATATACTTTGTGCAATACGGGTCGACATTTTCGTATTTGCCTAAAGGAATCTTCGCTCTCATAATAGGAACCATATATATATATATATATATATATATATATATATATATATATATATATATATATATATTCCGAATTTAAAAAAATTGGATGGGTGACTGTAAATTCACCCCAGGGTTCCACCCATGACCCTCGAAGGACAATAGGAGCAGTATGTGGAAATAAGAAATTGATCTTGCATAGCTGATTAGGCCCTAAAACCATTAACCTCACAGTTTCCCATGCTCCTATGACTGTTGTGATTCTACCCCACCTGACAACTCCAAACTCCCTATAAACAACCCGCAGCCCTGCATTACCTTGCCCCAAACATACCTCCCCCTGCAACCCCATTGAGCACCACTCCAACAATCAAAATCCACACAAGAAGAATCCATTACCTTTTGAAGCCATTTCATCAGGGCACTGACTGGTGCTCACTAAGTGCTCACCCATCTCTGACCTCATTGTGCACCACCCAAGTGACCAGGACATCCATTGACACAGGCTCCATCACTTCTGAATCCTCTACCTTTAGGTCACCAACCACAGCCCACTCAATTCCACACCACCACAATCTTCAAAAGAAAACAGATTAATCACCTTGCCTTTACCAGAACTGAAACAATGATGAACCTCAAACCCCTACCCCTTGTGTCTATGTAGCAAACACCTTATCATTATGAGCCACCCTTTACCATCTACATTATGTTAATTGTCAGATATGAGAACCTCAAATGGAAAACCCCAAAGTTTAATGAAGGGCCTAATTAATTAGCTTAAATCTGCCTCTTCTGCTATCTCAGGGCAGCAATGTCTTCTTTACCGCAAAGAAGCAGTACATTACATGCCAGTCATCCCTCTCACTTTCACCGGGGGAAAATGTCAACACAAAGCTATAAGTAAAAATGGGACAATGACCCAGTATAGGGACAATTTCTAAAGCATTGCACTTTAAAAACTTAGAAAGCTGAGGGATAACCAGTGTTGCAACATACGTCCCCACTATTGTTGTTACACTACTGTCACTCTTTAATTAATATTCTTAGAATCTTCGAAAGTGACTAGAACAACAAGTTTCCATTGGCATGAATTTTCTGAAGGGTATAAAGTCTGCAACTCAAATGTCTGTCATTCTCTGATGTAAATCTGCAATGATTTGCTAGAAAGCCACAATTTATGAAAGATAGACCAAAACTATGAAGAAAAATCTGGACATTCTGCAAAATCTGTGCAGATGAAAGCTATGACTCACTACCTGTGACCCCCTTCAAGAGGAAATCAGCAGATGAACTACATGTTGTGTACCCAAACTGACCCCACTGCATGCTGAATGACTGCTCCTACCAGCAAGGTCCACCCCTCCATGACCATAGAGCGAGGACCCATCCTACAACTCCCCTTTTTCCTGTCCTGCACAATACATAGCTTCAAACCTAATTGTGTCCCACAAGCCATAAAAAGTGTGTGCAAACACAAATGTGTTCAAACAAACTCCTCAATGTCCTAGAGCAATAAATGTGGCCAAAACCACCCACCAAGGGGGACAAAGGAGGAAAAAATGTAAGGGGGGCAACCTTCAACCATTCCTCCTACAAACTCAGAGAAGAGAGAATGGCAGATCCCACAGCAGCGTGAGTCGACGACAAACATGCAGTCTGCACTTGTTTCCATTACCACTCTTGCCAAGACTTCCCAAAACCACAGTTTTATGAGAACGTACCAAAATATGAGGCCACACATACCTTTCAGTTCTGTAAACCTAGAGAAAATGTTTGTTATTACAATGTACCATCAATCTGCAATGATTCACCACTAATTTGCCAGGAAACAGGCATGGAAAGTGAACCAATTGTGAAGGGAAAGAACAAGTCCTAACATGGGGCAACAAAGGCTCAAAACATACCTCTCAACCTCTTAGAAGAAATCTAGACAAAATCCATTGAAATGGGGGGACAAATGCCCAACACATGGACACATTCCAAACACTGCATCCATAAACCTAAAAAGATGTAAGAGCAAGAAGGTTTGACATACACATCTGAATTATTTTAAGGCTGAAACTCAGTGTCATCATTCAGCACCTTCAATCCTCAGATCATCCCAGTGATTTGCCAGAGAAAAAACACACCTTCCATGGGGAGCAGACCAACAACATGAGCCAAAAATCCAGACACTCTGAAACACAAAATTGTTAAAGTAACACATTCATCCCCAGCAAACTGGACATATACATCTCTGCACTGTCTCAGCATGCCACAAAGGTACACCACAATTTTCCAATGAGGCTGCAAAGATAAGAATGGGTAAGCACTACTGCCTAAGGTGCCATAACCCTAATAATGTTACTGGTGCTTTAGTGATTTATCTCTATAGAGATCTGTGCCTGTCAAAAACACCTTCATTTCTCAACCATAAGTGAGTTTGAACAATTATGGAGCCTTCACATACTGGGAAGATAATTAACAGAAGATGCTTACATGCTATTAATCCTTTTTTTTTCACATAGATAAATGTTCTTGCAAGTAAGCCCTACTGTTGAGTCACAGCAACTACTGTGCTGACCAAAACATATATAGCACTACAGCCTTAAAGTAGTTATTCAGAAAGCAACTCACCCAGACTTTGAAGTTCTGTACCAAGAAATGGGGGATGACCTCCAGCAGGAGACCAATTCAGCAACTAAATAGCTCCAGTTGCAAGTGAGCATGTGCAGCCCAGGACCATTACTTGCAGAGCTTCCCAGGCCACAAACAGCCTTAGAAACTGTTAATTTTTCCCTAAGCAAAAGGTAGGCACTTTCTGATGCTAGAATAACAGGTTTTGTGCTCCCGTAAAATTCCATTAACTGCCCACAGTTCTGAACTGCTATTACCCTGCAATGCTTGCCACCATTGTGCATGCATGTAACCCCCTCAATGCTGAGCATGAACACCAGCCCCACACAGCCCGTGAAAGGAAGCAGGGAAGCATGGTTCCCAAAACTCTAAAGACAAAACTACCAACACGAGTAGTTTAATGTTAACATCTTTTTTTTTTGGAAAGCCCATCCCCACCACAAACAAACCTAAACCAGTAGTGCGACTGATGATAATCCCCCACCTGAGTCACTCCAATCCAAAATGGCCATTCAGCAACCACAAACCCCCCCAACAAAGAGATAATGTTAAATGCCACCCAACTACAAAGCACTGAAGATCCAGCAAAATAGAACCCGAGCCATTACGGTGACTCATACAATCCACGATTCTCTCACAGACAACTCAATTAAACAAAGAACTAAAACTCTACCACCCACACACACCCAACTTAATCAGTCAGTCAAGCACACAGCCCACCTAGCTAGTCAGTGAGGAAATGAAAAGGATCATTGGCATGGTGCAGACTCATCTAATTAAAAATGCATTTAAAATGCTGTTCGTACAAACTTAGAAAGAAGCTAAAATAACAAATTGTTTATTAGCCATATAGAGCCTTTTCAAAACCGCCAAGAACAAGTTACAGTAATTTTGCCTAAATTATTTCAGGTCCATCCGAGACAGGGAATGACTGCCGCTGATGCACATCCATGAGAATGATATACTGAGGAGTATAAAGTTAACATTAGAACTGATGGAAGGTATTAATCTGTGCGTGCCAATCCCTTATTCAATGATTACCTGCGTAAAGAATGCTTTCAGTTATCCTACGGTCAGTGGAATCACAAAGGATCCCACAGGGATCCCATTTTCCTGCTGCATGTAGAAGGAAACTAATATTTCTATTCTAGCATGACAGAGCAGTGAGAGCTTGCATGTCTGATATAAAAGCTGAGCCTTCCACACACATGTTCTCCTTCAGACCAGCACCCATCATCTATAGGCCAGCAAGCAAAAAGGGAAAAAAAAACTCAACCACAACACCTCTCAACATCCCTGACTAAAAGTAGTCCAGGCCTACCTACACCAGAATACCTGCAGGTCATCATGGACGTAATGCTTGCAATCACAAGTTCACACCAAAAATGGGATCCCTTACCCAGATACACATTCTTAAACCACTTAAGCCCCTCCTCCCTTATGTAATTTCATCCCAATCAACCCTCCTTCCCATTTAACCCCTTCATCCCCCCCACGCTCTTAACTCCCACTAATATATTTATCTAACCCCCTTCTGAAGATGTCCCTGAACAAATTGGTTTGTTACCAAACATCATATATAATTGGGAAGGAAAATAACTAAAATATTTAGGAATAAAAATCTATCAGTCTATCATATCACCTTGTTTCTAGTTCTACTAACACATCTCACTACACTCATCTCTATTTTCTCTGTCTTTAAACCCACATCTGTAATAACTTTCCTATCAAATACATCTGATAACTATTTGTTTTATTTATTTATTTCACATTTGTTAACTGGGTTAGTCTAACTGAGTTTGCAAACAAACTCATTTTCAGTGGAGACTTGGGGGGGGGGGAAGCCCCAGCAAACATAAATAAAGATAGTGACAATATATAAATATTAAATAACAATCACAATACAAAATAATTGTAAAAAAGAAAAGAAAAGGTCATTAACTATTTACATAGCATTGATAGTAAACAACACATTTTCAGGGGAAACCCAAGGGGAAAGAGCCTCAGCAAACATAAGCAAAGATAAACATACAGGACAAAAAGCTATTAAAAATAACAATGCACATATGAATTAATTATAAAGAGAAAAACAAAAGAAAAAATTATGAAAATTTAGGGTTGCACTGATAGCAGTGGTCAAAATTTACAACATAATAAGAGTAAAAACAAAAAGATAATAGTTGTTCAAAAGAAGGAAAATGTACAGACATTAATAGGAAGTGGGGGAAAAGATAAATAGTATGGAGAATAGGAGGGGGAGAGAAAGGAGGGGGCCATAGTGGAGCTATAGTAGTAGAGATGAGGGTTTAGGAGGTTAGTTTAAGGAGAAGTTACTAACAGAAAAAAAAGTTAGGAGATGCAATAGGTTATACAGTAAGACAGACTAAGACTATGTGTGAAATATCTATCTAAGACTATGCTGAAATATCTCCCAGTCTCAGTCAAAAAACTTCGCTACTATTCCCCAAATTAAAAATTCTTCCAATAAAAAAACACTCCTCTTTATATTCCATGGAAAAACTCCACTCTCTGCAGTCTATTCTACTTTACTAGGTCAAAGCGAAACTAACCACCTTTATTCTATTCTTCCAAATTTTCTATCTTACCTCTATGTGGAGACATACACCCCAATCCATGTCTCACTTATGCCAACCTACCTACACTATCTAACACCAATAATTCTTATAAATTTCTACATATTGTAACACTAAACGTTCAAAGTATTTGTAACAAAACTACTGACCTTCATGCATGGATATCTCTCAATAACTCAGATGGCATTTCTGCTACTAAGACCTGGCTAAAACCTAATGTCAAAGACTCCCAATTGCTCCCTCCAGGCATCAATACATTAAGGACTGATAGACACTAAAAAGGTGGTGAGGTAGCACTCCTTTTCCTAAATACCTACAATATAGTATCGTACAAAGATACACCCCCCAGTTCTCTGATGCTGAAATCCTCATCTCTTTCCTAAAAATAAACAAGTCAAAAAAATTGTGTAACATAGTTCTATACATTCTCCCTGGCAATAACATACCAGTACTAGAAGGCATACTGTCTTGGGTCTCTACTACAATCAAAAATGAAACCATCTGTGATGACTGTGCCCTGGCCCAGCAATCAAGGAGCCTCAGTCTTCACCACTAACACCAGGGAGATCATCTCCTAGAAGAGGAAAGGATAACTAATACACACAGTAAAGTACAATTTTCCTTAAGTGCACACAGCAATCACAGTCAGTCTAGGGCTGGTTGCTCCCTTGCTCTCCAGGTCCCCAATAAGACTCCCCACTGGCACAGCTATACGGTCCAGATCTCAGCCTAGCTGGCAAGCTAACCTCCAGTACCCTCTCTGTCCCACCAGTGCTTTTTGCCCCTGCCCAGGTAGCTGACACACTACACACACTTTCAGATAAGTATTTATACAACTTCACAGACACTCCTGGAAAAGGCTGACACAGATTCCTCAGCTGTGCCCCTTTACCTAGACTATACGGTAGTAATTCCTGCCACCACCAGCTAATATCAGCTACCCAAAGGCCCTTGAAAGGGTGCCCAATTATTACTGTGCAATATTATTATTATCCAATTGGTAATGTGACTATTCAGTCTAAGGCTTATTAGAGTGGCCTATTACGATAACCTCTATAAATATGCAATGTACTCTAGAGCCTACTTCTCTATACAAACCAGCCATAGGTAAAGGTTTTTAAATATTTAATAATAAATAATTAAAACACAAGACAATACTACTACACCACAGAGTTATCTAAGAGTTCAGAGATCACACAGAAACTTAAAATAATACAGTAGGACAGGTCTGATGTCAAAGAAAAACACTTAATCTAACTTTCTAATCTTTAGCTAATCTTAAGAGAAAACACAGTGCTATAATTCTACTTACATACATAAAGAGCATAAGCAGTGCTGGGGCTGATGGTCCAAGACAAATGCTTTCAGTCTCTCACTGAACAATATTTTTTAAAACACTAACAAACAGCTCTGCTAAGGCCCTCCCAAATTACATAATTTTGACACTTAGGTTCTCCCAGTACTCACATTACATAATTTTGACACTTAGTCTGGAGTTCCCAGGCAAACAAAGTACATTATTTATCAAGCTCAGACCTGCTCAGGAAACTACAACAATAAAATACATTTCACATGTATACTCTAGCAATTATTCCTTAAGTTAAGACAGTGGAAATAATGTGTTCAGCCAGATGCTTCAGCACCATCTTTTTAGATAATTGTAACTTCAAAGAACATTTGAAATGCTTGGCTTGATTTTCCTTACAGCAGATGGCAATGTTGCAACAATCTTGAAGTTCACATTTTCCAGTGTTTTCTTTCATTTAAAAACACAAGACTGTATTTTACATTTATTTATACAAATAATAGAATTATGTATCAAATTCTATTTGACTAGGCTGGCAGCCTTCGCCCATCTTTCCCCAATTTTCACACCAATATTCTGGGTGATATTAATATCAACTGATTACATTTTTGTTCTAAATTCCCATCCACAAATATTAACCTATTTAATTTTGCTCAACTCACCACCACTCCAACTAGATTTAATAGGAGTACTAACATTGGTACCATCCTACACTGTATACTGTTTACAGATCCAAGTAACATACCCTCAGCCAGTACTCTGCTAAATATCATCAGTGATTTAATAGGAGCATTAACGGTGGTTCCATCATACACTGTATACTGTTTACAGATTCAAGTAACATACTCTCAGCCAGTACTCTGTTAATACCATCAGTGATTTAATAGGAGTACTAACGTTGGTTCCCTCGTATACTTTATACTGTTTACAGATCCAAGTAACATACCCTCAGCCACTACTCTGTTAAATACCATCACTTATCCTCTTCCAGCCTTTGTTTTTAGAACAGCTCCCTCCTTTCATAAGCAACACCATTACAAACAAGTAAGAAATCTGACCCATTTTAACCCACAGACATTCACCAATATACTAAAAATATGAACTGGAACAAATTAAAAGTTCTTCCTTTAGACGACACACTAGATTACTTCAGTTCTACATTTTTTAGATACATTAAACAGGTTCACACCCCCTTGAGTAAAAAGGGTGAAAAACAACCATGCCCTGTGGATAACTAAACCTACTAAAGAACTAATGGTAACTAGGGATACAACTTGGAAACAATGGCAAAAAAATAAACCTCCCTCAGACCTATTGAGATTCACACAGCTCTGCAACAAGGTAAAAAGACAAGTAAGAAATGACAAAAAACACTATTACCTCAAACTTTAAAGCAACCATAAGCAGAACCTCAAAACATTCTGGTCATCCATAACATGACTCCTAATCCCTGGCACAAAAAGCAACCCATCTCCACATCCAGACAAAACACCACAACAAATAGCCAGTGTCTTTAACGATTTAACTACATAAATTCTATAGCAAATATTACTGTTAATTTTACGCAACCTCACTTGAACGCAAATTATACTGAAATAGCCACACTATCCACTCCCTCGCAGTCCCCATCTTCTACAGCTTCACTTCATTCCAGTGAACCAACTGACAACCCTTCACCCACATTCTCACTTAATCTCATTCCAACTTCTACAATAAAAAAGCTACCTCTCAAACTAAAACCTAGCTCTAATGTGGCGTATAATCTACCCAAAGATTATCTAAAACTTGCTACAGATGCCACTGACTACCCTATTAGTATAATAATCAAGAGCTCTATCCGAGAATCACATTTCCCAAAAATTTGGAAAAAAGCTTTTATTTTACCCCTCCACAAAGGCAGCAAATTGGCCAATATCTCCAACTATTGTCCTATAGGCATCCTACCACCTATCTCTAAGTTCCTTGAAAAATGTGTACACATGCAGCTTAACTTCCTCCTGAATAACCAATTCCTATCTACTAGTCAACATGGATTCAGACTGACTCATAATACTACAGCTGCCTTGGTCTCCTTCATTGACACAGTCAACAAAGCCTGAGGCTCTGGCAAAATTGTCTCCACCCAGTTTCTCGACTTATCAAAAGCTTTTGATACAGTGGCTCTCACTCACTTCTTCTAAATCATCTCTCAAGTACTGGACTCTCACCTTCCTCTCTTAGCTGGTTTTCTAGCTACCTATCAGACCGACAACAAGTAGTTAAGTGGCAAAACTTCCTATCTTCATATCTTCACACCTCAACCAGTCTTCCCTAAGGGTCTATATTAGGACCACTCCTATTCAGCCTCTTTATTAATAATCTTCAGTCTTCTTTCAGTCAGGGGTCTCTCATACTATATGCAGATGACTCTACTATTATATGTTCCACTGATTCTATGCCAGATCTATAGCAAATTACTCTGTCGGCTTTTACATCCATTGAGACCTGGCTATGCAGTAATCATCTGTTTCTTAATCCTAACAAAACCAAACTTATTTACTCCAAGAAAAATACTCCCATAAACAAAACCTACTTCACCATATTTTCTCAGGGCAACACTAGAACTGAAGTTGTTAATCATACTAAACTGCCAGGAATAATAATAGATGAAAGCCTAAAATCTGACCTGAATATACAGCATACCATTAATAAACCACACTAGAAGCCAGACATTATTTACAGGCACAAACAATTCCTTAGTCCTTCCACTAAACAAATACTTGTTACAATTTATTTACTTCCCTGTCTTATCTATGGTGCCCTTTTACTTACTAACCTGCTCTCCACCCTAAAAACAAAGCTTGAAACCTGTTATAAAAAAAATCACCAAGTTCGCGACAAATGCCAAACATTCTACTCATCACTGCACATCTCTGCTCTCACTGAACTGGCTTGAACTCCCACACTTTCTCACCTACCTGCAATTAAGTACAGCTCATAAAATAATTTACAAACCTTCAGACTGTCATGCTCTTAGTTCATTATTCACACACTATCTTCCCAAAAGGTTTCTCAGATCTGATAATCAACATCTGCTGCATGTTCTCAAGCCTAACATACCTTCAAGCCAGCTTCTTTCCTCTTGTGTGGTAATTAGAGCCTGGAATGCCCTTCCATTACCATACAGTGTCATTCTTTATTCAAAACGTCTTTGTGAGAATACCTCTCTACTACCTGGATCTGTACTTGTTTCAAACCTGCTCCTTCTGTAACCGGACTTCCATTTTCTTCATGTATTATTCTTATTTCAGTTTATGCTATCCACAAATTGCAGACAACTCAACTACACTTGTAACAGAATATTTTGCCATGATGTTATCTATTCTGTAATTGCATGTTTGCATTTAATTGTACCTACTAGGAATTTTCATTCTGTGCTTTAACTATTTGTTAAAATTTTCTAATTTGTACATTTTTGTGTGAATTTTCATATTGTTAATTATCTGTCATATGTTCTATGCTTATGGAGCTTCTCTCCCCAGGCCTCCGCTGAAAATAGGCTCTTAATGGCCCGTTGGACTATCCTGGTAAACAAATGCCAATAACTAAATAAATAAATAAAGAAGATATGAGTAAGATTATTAATAATAATTTTGAAAAAGTAATTGAAGTGTTGCTTCTTATTTAAAAATGGAATGAATGTTTTTTTTTCCTGAGGACAGGTTAGTCCTTATTAAAATAATTATAATACCCAATATTATATATATATATATATTGTATTCAATAGCTTTAATACCCGACAAAAAACCTTTTAAAGAGTATGGAAAAAGTATTAACTTCATTCTTATAGTATCCTAAAACGCCAAGAATTTTATAAAAATCATAAAACATTATGGGAGTATGGTGGGATTAGCTTCCCAGATATAGAATCTTGTTCTATTGCTACACATTTTAACTCTGTTGTACTCTGGATAGACTCAATTTACACTGGTCTGTGGAAAACCATCCAGGAGCAGATTATACTAAATTATTATAAGTTTATTAAATATGATAAACTAGAAATATATAATAATCTTTTTATCTTGTTAACAAAATTTACCTTAGAAGGAAATTAATTTAAATCTTTAGACTCTGCATCTATGAAATCAATTCTTAAAACAGTTAAGAAATATGTTTTTTTAAACTCCATTAATATCAAAATGGACATTTTTGTGCTTTCCTGAATGCACACACCTCTAGACTTAAGGAAACTCAGAACATTGTTAAAGGAAAGGATTAGTATTATGGTCTGACTGCTTTGAAAAAGGAAACAAAAACTAAGTCTCCAGAATATTTAATAAACGAAAATAAGTTGGATGAATCTGCTAACCATTTAATATTATCCATCAATAAGAAATTAAATGAATTTGTGGACAATATGAGTGAAAAGGAAGAGAACACTATTCCCCCATTATATGACTATATGAATGCTATTATCAAAGGTAGATTGACCTACAAAAGACAGCTTGTCCAAATTATATAAGTTAGTTATAAATAATTTTGATGCAAAATTCTGGAACATTTTGGATAGTAGTGGCTTGAGTGACTCAACAAATTGTAAAAATAAAACTTTTGTTACTTAAATCAGTTTGCAAAACTTCTTCAAGTTTATACTGGAAAGTTTTTACGTGGAAATATATATCTAGAATATTTGTTACTCCCTATAAAACCCTGGATTCAGCAAGCTCTGCACAGAGTGCAAGAATAGTGCAAGAGCTGCTGCACGCAATATGGCTGACGAGCGATCCAGGAACAAGCTCCCAGGACGTGCACGAGCACGACTCTATTCCTGCACAGACACTACTGCTATATGCTAATTACCTCATTTGCTAGTGAAAGCCATACAAATGAGGTGAATTAGTGATCCAGGAAGCAGGCAGCCATCTGTGCAGGAACAGTGTAACTTGCAGAAATGTGTTCAGTTACTAATCAAATGCATCTCTGCAAATTACAAAACAAAGGCATGACAGCTCCTAAGAAATCATGTATTCAATGTACTAGGCATGCCAATGGCCAAATATATGGCCATTGGCATGAGAAATTGTTGCAAAATTGTAAAAAATAACTTTTATATTTTTTGGCCGATTTCGGTCGTTTAAGCAAAGGGCAGTGGAGCGCAAACGGGATCAGCCCAAAAATAAGAAAAAAAAATGGAAACAAGCTTTTAAACCCAAATCAGCATTTTGCCATAATAGTCAATCATCATCATCCTCTTTCGGCTTTTCTCGTTAGGGGTCGCCACAGCGGATCATCTCTTTCCATTTCTTCCTATCCTCTGCATCTTGCTCTGTCACACCAACCGCCTGCATGTCCTCTCTCACCACATCCATAAAACTTATCTTAGGCCTTCCTCTTTTCCTCTTACCTGGCAGCTCCATCCTTAGCATCTTTTTCCCAATATACCCATCATCCCTCCTCAGCTGGCATGCATAAAACAACAATACCAGGGAATAGTGGTTGCTAAGGGGGAAGGGTGAGTGTGAGTGTGGTAACTATGAATTAGCATTCTGTTTTATGCAAACTAGGGGATTAATACTGAATCACAGATTTCCTCTCAGTATTAGCTTGCACCCAACCGTGTAGGTGCAGCAACACCATTGTATAAGTCTATGAGGTAGATGACCTCATAAGGGGGAGAGTCATGCATGCTGTAAGCTTATTGGAGCTCTGTGGTCCATGTTTGCCCTTAGCTAAGCACAGCTAAGGAAGGGGTGTGTCTGAGGCTGCCTAGCAGTGTTTACATTGCCTAAATGGGTGTGCGCACCGCACACTGGGTTTTAAACAAATAAAAATAAGAAATAGCATCTCTGTTCACATATGAGCACTGGGTATGCGTGCCGTGCCTTGGGGCTTAAACAGGAATGCAGTGGGAAGGGAAAACAGCAGTAAGAAAGCAATCAAGGAGAACTAGCATAGCTGGCAGGTAAAATGTATAAGAATCAGCCAATTACACATGGAACAGCCTAGCACACTACTATAACCTATGCAAACACTTTCCAGTCTGGTTTCTGGTTGACCCACCCACAGTGAGGGAAAGGAGAAGAGTCTACAAACTCAGGAAACCTACCAGGGGCTTTATGAGCTGGAGAAAATGAAGCACTATAGGGTGGACAGGGACATTCTACAGAAAATTGTTGAGCTGTGCCGGCCACGCCTCACACACAGAACCAACAGAGGGGAACCCATCCCTGTGGATGCCAAGGTATACGTAGACATAAGAATACTAGTCACAGGTACCTTCCAAAGGAAAACTGGGGATACCATGGGGCTCTCACAGGCATCAGCATCCAGGTACTCCACTAGTTCCTGGATGCCATGTCAGCACATGCCTGTGGGCACATATATTTCCTCAACACCCATGTGGTGTTAACCAGCAATATGCGTCTCTTCCACCAAATAGCAGAATACCCTGAGGTAGTGGGTGCTATAGACTGCACATACATACATACACATTGAAGCATGACCAGGTGAGCGGGGTAGGGTTTATATAAACTGCAAGGGCTTCCTCTCTATCAACTGCCAGGTCAGGTGAGATGCTCAGAGCATTATCTTGAATGCATGTGCTGGCAGCTCTGGAAGCTATCACGACTTCCACATCTGGCATATGACACAGGTGTACCAGTCATTTAACAGTGGGGACATCCCATATGGCCACATAGTGAGGGATGCTGGTTATGCACTGGAACGGTGGCTGATGACACCCATCATAAATGCACACACACCTGAACGGTGGCTGATGACACCCATCATAAATGCACACACACCTGAACAAGAACTCCATAATGAGGCACATGCACAAACCAGAATCATAATAGAGCATGTGTTTGGGATGCTCAAGTCACGGTTCCGCTGCTTGGACATATCTGATTTAGCCTTGTAGTACTCTCCAGCTACATGTACACAACTGTTCATAGTATGTGCCATGCTACAGAATATGATCCTGTGGAAACAGCTGCAACAGGGACAGCACGGGGCAAGGCCATACAACCCCCCACCATTGCCAAGGCCATCACATGCACAGAGGGACTCGGAGAAACAACCTGAGCCTGCCCATGTAGGCAAAAGGAGGCGTGCTCAGAATGCCCAGGCTTTGGCAAAGAGGCAACGCAAAGCACATACACTGACACGGTAGGGACCCAGGGAATGACACCTCTCTCTGACTCACGCATACAGTAAAAGGGATGCCAAACATGACACTACCTGTGCTTTACCATGTATAGGGAGTGTACTATGTGCATCCCACATAGTTAGCCTTCCAGCACCATCCTCAATACTGGCACAGCCACAAGGTAAGTCACTCTTCCTATCAACTGCTGAATGGCATAGTATGTTCTGATAGTTGTATCTTTGGTACGGATGTGAGCATGCAAGGAACTGACTGGCTGAATGGCAGCAGATAGTGGACACCTATATGGGCAGCATGAAATCCCTAACAAATACTGGTATCAACAAAGTAGGCAGTACTAGACAAGGTGTAGATGACCATAAAGAAATGCTGGGCTAAGTGTTTAACAGCCCCCTCCAGACCTACACAGACTACAACAGATCTGGCAGGTGTATGTTATTTCTGAAGGGTAAGAAGTCTGAAACTGAAATGTAGGCCAATAAAACCTAAGATCTGTACTTTACTGATATGCCTCCAGTCTGCATGATAGGTCAGAATACAAAATGAAATGGAAGCCAACAGAGTACTTGAAGTACCAGTACAGTCATAGCAGATGTTTAAAGTCATCAGGTGTGCCCCCCACCCACAATACTATGTAGAAATGCAGTAACATGTACGTGTGGGTTTAATAACAATGGAGCACAGATTACCTGAGCTGGCCCAATCTACAGGATAGATTGTTGCATGTGTACAATATGCAGGGGTCCGTGTGTTAGGTTGTTGTGTGTTCAATATTGTCTGGAAGTGGTCAGCATGCAGGCATGGAGGGTTGTGTCTCAGTGGCCTATGGCCAGTACTGTTGATGACAGGCCAGGTTCCGACAACTGCAGTGCCAACCACAATGCTTCTCACCAATACCCACGTCAGCAGTCATCCATACTCACTGTCCAGATGTCAATATCTGTAACCATCTGAAAGATGGACATTCCATGAATGTGGGCCCAGACATACACACAGTACACAGGTGGAAGTACCCTAGACAGGGTACATTAAATGTAACTGTCAGCTGCACACTTCTTTGGAATTGTTCATACAGGTTAGCAGCACATTAGTTGTCTGTGTAGTATGGAATACTGATATAGTCTGGCCAATCAGTGGCAGACCACAAGAGGCACAGTTATGAAGTAATGAGAGACTGCCTATGTCCCTGCACAAGGCAGCATATGGGGAAAGTCCCATGTATATCTATGAGTCCCATGTATATCTATGAGTCAGCTGCAAGAAGCTTCCATACCACACATGCACTCAGCTAACCCCACCATCTGCCACAGGTTTATCACAGGTCATATCCTTGCTGTTGGGAATGAGTACAGTATGACCCACACTTCTGTATGGGAATACCCACATAATACAGCATGCTGAAAAAATGTCCTATGCAGGTGTGTCCCTAGCTGTAGGCAGCACCTTGCCAGTATCCAGACCAATGGGTTAATATGGAGAGGAACTATTGCCATTAATACCTCACACACTTACCCTGTCACCCCAGGGGAATCCAGTGGCTCACAGCCTGGGAATGTAGGAGTGACAGAATGCACTGGCCTGCTACAGATGGCCTGCATCACTACCAAATGGCCTACAGTCCTCTGTCAAAGGCCTGTGCCTCACCCGTAGTGCCAATGTATGTTATCTCATGGGGTCCCAACTAACAACATAACATACAACACAAATGCAAGGCCATGTTGACAAATCCCAGTAGCATGTCCACCATGTCCTACTGCATGAACTGTGAACCAACCCCTAAATATCATTGGGATGAAGGGACAACTATAGGGATACTTCTCCGATATCGATCCCATAATGTTAGGAAGAGGATAGAATAACAGAGTGGGGGGTGTAGAAGCATAGATGTCATGCAGTGTGTGAAGTCTGAAACTCTGACGTGTGCCCATACTATCCATCTGGAAATCCAGTAATGGGTGGCTACAAACCTGCTTGTAAACCACAATGTGAAGGGCTAGTGACCAGATATATGAGCCCTGCCTCTGGGTAACCTGGGTGAATCTGTACAGCTGAGAGGTATGGCCACAGCAGGATATGGCCATTCTGTTACATCAATATATGTACAAGAAGGAGATCCTCAGCCACCATAGTACCAAGGTGCTGGACCATTTACACAGACCCATCAGCAAGTGTCTGCAGCAACCCCTCCAGAATGGCATGAGTGTGCAAGAATATGTAGGCTGCAGACCACAATACTGGGCACAGCTTTATTCATCTTGTATTTCCCAGGAAATGACTGTGAGCAAATAAGTATATCTGTCAGTAGTTGATGACATAATACAACACAGTGTAAAACAGAACATATGTCTGAATATCTCTGCTAACACCATGCAACACAAGCAGCACAGACACAATAGTTACAGTATCCCACTATCTGTCACCCATTATGACTCCATATCATCAACTTATCTACAGATATCCTGCAGAAACATGTTGCTAGCTGTAGGTGTAGAACACCAAACCCTGGACTGGAGTACAACCTACATTGACACTTACTACTCTCCCCTTACCCCTCCTTTAGCACTGCTGCTGATGTTAGTCACCTTCAAAGATACCTTGGCACAGCTCTTTACCATATAAGCTGCCTGGCACTTGCGATAACTGCATAATACTATAGTGTAGCATACTAGTTAGGTAGGAGTTCTAATCCCAGACATGGCAACTGTGAAACGAAACTGTGTGTGTTTGTGTGACAGAGTGTGTGTGTCTTTGGTGATACCTCATTTTATGGACACTGACACTTACTACTCTCCCCTTACCCCTCCTTTAGCACTGCTGCTGATGTTAGTCACCTTCAAAGATACCTTGGCACAGCTCTCCAACATGTAAGCTCCATGGTGCATGCCATAAATGCAGAACAATGTAGTAGCAGTAATTACATAGGTATGGGTTTGAATCTCATCTGTGGCAAGTGTTTGTGTGGGTACCTATGTATGTCTGTACCCCAAAGATTTTGGCCCCATTTACACCCAGTACACATCTCAGAGCCTGAATTTAGCAGTCCTGCAGATATAATCCACCTTAGAAGTACCTATTGCCAACCAGAGACCATGTAAGGTCAGTGGTGCATGTGATAAATGCGTAACATAATGATCCATAAAGATTATTAGATAGAGGTTTGAACCTCACCCCTGGCAAATGTAAATGTGTGCGTAGGTTAAAATTATTTTTCAGATCTCTCACCCACTACATCACCCATTGCCAGTATTTACAAGGGCTGATGATGTACCGCACCTTAAAAGTAGCTTGGGACAACATCAATCCTATAAGCTCCGTGGAGCATGCGATAAATGTGGTACACTATAGTAGCAATACATAGCTAGGTAGAGGTTTGAATCTCACTACTGGTAAGTGTGTGTGTGTGTGTGTGTGTGTGTGTGTGTGTGTGTGTGTGTGTCTGTCATCAGTATCCTGTGTGGAGGTTGCTGTGATTGTGCAATAACAGGATCCATTATGGGGTGGGTTTTGCTAAATTATTATGTTGAGGACGTAATATATGTCACAATGTCCACCTTACAAGGACAGCGGATGTCAAACACCGGAGAGGTTGGTATAGAAAATCCATAGCCCTACATGTGACATTATGGATTGGTGAACAATATAGGCAACCCTTCTATTATTCAGAGAACACTCTCCACCCACATCTCATACACAAACACACACGGCTAGGCAACAACCACTATATTGGTAGTTTCCTGCATATTGCCTCACATATAGTATCCACAGTGTGATTGCAGTGGAATATATGCCTGTTGAACACAACAGTGCCACTGACATCAGAAAGTACTTTGATATGTTACATCTCCCGAATGTGTGTTATCCAGCAAGAAAAAGGACATGACACCTTGTTCCATCCCCTCAGTAGGCAAATAAATGTGTACAGTGGCCCTTTTGCCATGTTCTCCACTGGACACCTGCAACAACTGTAGAGTCTTTAAATGTAACCCACAAAAGTAATACCATGCCTTATACACATGCCCTGTATGGACAGACTCCACTAACTCCACTAAATACTTGTATCATGCTGTCAATGTAGGTGCAAGCACAACCTCAGTTACATAGCCAGGTCTCATCAAATGAGGTCAGGAATTCTACATCAGAAGATAAAAATCTGTCCACACAACATGCCCCAGAGACCTCAAGTACACTTCCACATACCAAAGAACATGCGTGTGGGACATGTGCACAACCCAGACACTGCCCATGTTATGGAATATAGATCACATACATAGGAAGCAGTGCACATCACTGGCCACCCACAATAGTAACCCAGATGAGTGGATGGTAAATACAATACCCACCCATGGGGAGCACTACAGGGACTACACTCATGAGCCATACTGGGGACTATTGTCATGTGGCCTGATGCCAAGGTATTCCCTTGGCCTAGCCTTGTAAAACCTTCAGGCTCATTCACCTACTACACACCTGTGAACAATGAACCTATGGATCTCAGTACTGGCAAGTGCGTGTGTGTGTGTGTGTGTGTGTGTGTGTGTGTGTGTGTGTGTGTGTGTGTGTGTGTGTGTGTGTGTGTGTGTGTGTGCGCGTGTGTGCATGTGTGTGTGAAGATGAATGATTTTGAGGCCATTCACACTCACTACACCTCCCATTGCCCTACTTTAGCATGCTTGCTGATGTCAGTCACCTTGAAATAACCCTTTGGCCATGTTTCAGCCCTGTAAGCTCTGTGGCACATGTGATAACTGCATAATACTGTAGTGTAGCAACTAGTTAGGTAGGAGTTCTAGTCCTGGTCCTGCCAACTGTGATAATGTGGTGTTTCTGTGAAAGAGTGTGTGTGTGTGTGTGTGTGTGTGTGTGTGTGTGTGTGTGTGTGTGTGTGTGTGTGTGTGTGTGTGTGTGTGTGTGTGTGTGTGAGTGTCTTTTTTGATACCTGCTTTTGTGGACATTCACACTTACTACACTTCCCTTACCCCTCCTTTAGCACTGCTGCTGTTGTCACTCACCTTTAAAGTTACCTTCAGACAGCTCTCCAACATGTAAGCTTTGTGGCGCTCACAATAACTGTGTAACACTGTAATAGCAAAACGTAGCCAAGCAGGGGTTTGAAACTCAGTACTGGTACATCTGTGTTTATGTGTGTGTCATCAGTATCCTGTGTGGGTGTTGGGGTGATTGCATAATGACAGGATCCATTGTAGTGTGCGTTTGCTACATCATTATATTGAGGACCTATATATCCGAATGTCCACATTACAAGGCCAACAGTTTTCAAACACTGTAGAGGTTGTTGTAGACAATACACAGCCATAAATGTGTACTGCCATGTGCAATTACTATGTGACACTATGGATTAGTAAACAATATAGGCAACCGTTATAGCACCCAGATACCACTGTCCACCCACGGATCATACACAAATACACTTGGCTCTTACTACCTTCCTTCCTTACTTTCTCTCTCTGTCTCTCTCTCTCTCTCTCTCTCTCTCTCTCTCTCTCTCTGGTGGATGTGGAAAAGTACATCTGTTTTGCATAGGCAGCAACTTGACTTTTGTAGGTAATCAGCTGATGGCCTGTGCATGAATTGGAGTCCCCCACTTGCTAATTGCATGTGGAACAGCTGTGGTATCATTCCTATAGCCAACTGTATGGAAACACACTCCTATAACTAAGCACTCCATGTGTGTGTTGGCCCTTTTCCTTCACTGTGAGCAGGGCTTCATGTGGATGGCTGACAAACAGCATCACAGAGGGTAGTTGGAAATACCTCTTACAACATACACTGTGGAGACAGGCCAACAAACAGGATGGATGTTCCAGACATTGGGACAGAATGTAAGTATTGCTGTTCTACATTTGAAGTAATGTTGGTTTTACAGGGCTTGTGTGGATATGGCTGTTCTACATGATTTAAAGTCTGGCATGACAGTGTTACGTGGTTGAGGAAACTCTCACCTTTAGGGCTATCTGCAGACTGGCCAGAGTTTTGAGTCTTAGATGTGGTGTGTTACTCACACATTTCCTATCTTTAGAAATGCAGTAGCATACTCTGATAATTGTTGTGTTCCTAGGTGTGTACCAGGCTAATGTCCATGGAGAGATGAGAAGAGTAGGGCATGTGAGTACACTTGTATCATTCCACCTGACATTTGTCAGCAGGCCATCTATCAACCGATGCCACTTGTGTGATCCCCAGGGTGACAGTTAAATTCAATATCCAATCATCTGGTTTTCTCTTGCAGAGGGCCAGTGAGGTGCTCCAACTGACATGTATGCAACATATATTACGTAACATGGCCAGTGTCTGGGTTAGAGACCTGTACCTAAGCATGTTCTGTTGACTGTGGTACTCTGGTTGAGTTATCCATGGCATGTGGTGCATACAGGGTGGGGTTTTCTAGCTGTGGCATTCATAACACAGCTGGGCAGACATATCAGTCTCAGTCAATCAGAGATTGCCTGTATGCAGCCAAGATGGATACCTGATATCTGCACATCTGTAAAGAGGACAGAAAGAAATTAGCTAGCCAACAGGTTATGCATTAGGATGAATGTTTTGACAGATAGACGTCTGAAACTGATAGGTATGCCATGGCTACATGACAGCAGTCCTCAATGACATGTCCTAAACACATAGCAGTCTACAATTAATATCCACATATCAGATCAATATCCAATAGGAGATACTTAATAATATACAGCTCACACACCAAGAACATGATAATCAGTCCTCAGTGTCCAGCTTTGCATGCAGAGGTGTATGGCTCCATTAATACAATCTGCAATCTACTCTTACTTGGAAAAGCACTGTTAAAAGTAGTAACATAATGATACAATACATGCAAGTGTGACTGCATAGAACCTGGGATACTACCCATGTATGAAACACAAACAAAGAGAAAAGATTGTGGTACTAGCCATGTATACTCAGGTATCCCATATAGTATACTCACACAAGCATGTTATGTACATGGAATTAAATGCACTTATTAAAGATGTTATTACCCTGCTATTTTATCAGACTGGAATGTGATCATTGGTTACCAGGGATGAACTATGCTTAGCAGGTGTAAGAAAGTTATTTTCCTTTGCCCCTGGCAAGCAGAGCCACAGAAGTGTTCCCCAGGGTGTATTTCCTATCTCCCATCCAGTCATCAAGATTTTTCTTGAAGAGTGCTAATGAGGAACTTTGCTTGACATAGATGGGTAGCTTGTTCCAGAGTATGGGAAGTCTCTGGGACAGGAATCTATCCCTCCAGCATGTCTTGTGTATTGTGGTGACAATATTTAGGTCCCTAGAGCATGTAGCTTGAAGGGATTGGAATTTCTTTAGGTGTAGCATGTCCAACAGCTCTGGGTTTGACATAGCTTTATATGTTAGGCAGAGATCACCTTGGAGTAGGTGATATGCTATGGAGTAAAGCTGGAGTTTTTTAAGACGGTCAATGTAGGGCATCTGTTTGAGGCCAGTAATCTTCTTAGTGAGGTACTTCTGTGGCCTTTCCAGCTGCTGCAGATGGCTTGTGAGGTACATTCCAAATCTATAATGGGTCTAATGAGTGTCGAGTAGAGGGGAACAATGAGCTCTTTTTTCCTGGATGAGAACCCTTTTGTGATGAGGTGTGCCACATAGAGGGATTTCCTGACTACTATGGCAATGTGATTATCAGAGGAGAGACTACTGTCCACCTGGGTCCCAAGGTCTCTTAGCACACATTCGGCAATAAGTAGACTGATGCCTATGTGGTAATTCATGGGTACAGAGTTTTTACCAAAGGGGATGACAATGCCTTTTTAGCATTGAACTTGAGGCCAGGCATCTGTCTCAGTGAGGCCCTTCTGGAGGATTCCACATCATTTGGGCACTCGACTATGGCACCAAGTTTGCGGTCATCTGCGAACTTCGTTAGCCAAAGGCCTTATGTGTTAGCCTGTACTTCAGAGAAGTAGATACCAAACAGGAGAGCTCCCAGGACTGAACCCTGTGGTACTCCACTTGTTACTAGTTTGAAGTCAGATTTGTGGTCTGCAACTTTTACAGTGTGGGTTCTGTCAGTGAGCCAGTTGGCAATCCATCTTGTGATGTAGGGATTTATAGCTAGTTTAGTGAGTTTAGGTATAATTCCAGAATGGGAGATGGTGGCGAAAGCCTTGGTGAGATCACGATAGGCTATGTGAACCACCTTACCTTCGTCTACAGCTTTGGTGACTGCCTCAAAGAAGTTGATCAGGTTCAGGAGGCATGATCTGCCTTTCACAAACCCGAACGGGGTGGGGTCCAGAGTTTGGAGGTTATCAATGTCTTTGCTTATAGTTCCATGATGATACATTCCATGGCCTTACTGACCAGGCTCATCAGGCTAATACAGCGCTAGTTCCCGGGATCAGTGGTGGCTCCCCTTTGTGGAGTGGGATAACTGTTGCTGTACATCATTCAGTGGGCACAAAGCCTAACATGAGGGTATGATTGAACACCTGGGATGATATGAGGACTGATATCAGTAGTTAATGCCTGACCTCTGATTTGCAGATCTCATCATCAGCAGTTCATGTATGAGCAATAAAATCCGATTACACTAACAACCTTCAAAGCTTAATGTGGATATGAGGAGTGTACACACCCTTATTGACATGCCAGCCTCTTCCATGATATGCAGTGAGGCCACAATACTGCATATGTTAACATTACACACATCTGATATGTGACATATGACCTGTGCATTCCAATGCAGTATCAAACAAATGTGTTAGTCGTGCAGATGCTGAATGAGATGCATACAATATGTGGGTTGCATAAGTGCACACCCTTAACACAATAATTTGTTGGAGCACCTGTTAAGTTAACTACAGCATTCACTATTCCTGGAAGGGATATACTAGCATGCCCCATCTTCACTTGCCATTATTTGTTTACTCCGCCCTACAAATGTCCCTCAATTCTGCCAGATTGCAAGGTCAGCTCATGTGCACAGCCTTTGGAGGTCACACAGTGCCTTCACTATTGCTGTGGAGTCAGGGTTATGTCTGACACAATTCATGACCTTGACTGTGTTCAGATACAGCCATTCTTAGCAAGCTTTGTATGTATGCTTCAGTTCACTGTTGTGTTTCAGGATGACACCCCTCCCCATCCTCGGCCTTATTGCAGATGCTTGACAACTATGGGCCACACATAAGTGTTATTTTGCGGTGTTCCAAATTCCGAACGCCATGTCTACCGGCCTAGTTCCTGCTAATGAACAGCAAACCTAAAGGTAGACACTGGCACCAGCAAGGTAAAAATGGGGTAAAAATGGGGATGGTGGCCCTGAGGTGGAGTGAGGTGTTGTTTGTGCACCACATGTATCTTTATGAATACTGTCTGTAGGTGTCAGCCTTGGTCTCATGACACCATTACACATTACAACACATGCCTTTGGGAAACTTGATGTTATGCATATGCTACCTATAGAGAGCCCTGGATGATGTTTCCTGTGGAACAACTCTTCCATCTGATTTCCCTAACCCATAGGCCACACATGCAGATTCCAGGTGATTGTTGACACAGATACTGCATGGGCAGTACTTGCTAAACATTCCTGCAAGTCCCTTAGTGTTGCTGTGTGTTTCTGAGCAGCCTCCATGACCAGTTTGCAACATGTGTTGTCATCTGTTTTGGATGGACATCTGTTTATTTTCTACATTAATGTTGTCCCATACTTCACACACACATACATGGCTGTCTGCACTGTTTTCCATGGTATATGCAATGGTGAGATAAGGCTACATTTCCTACTCCTGAGTGCTACCTTTCAGGTATGGGATCCATTTCATGGTTTGTAAGACGTGTGCAAGCCACAACTGCCTCTGTTGCAGGTGAGTGGGCAAATGTCATGGACATACTTCTTGGACAGCAGACCATTACTTGGTGTGACATTGAAACCCTGTACTTGATGGAAAGTGTGTACTCAAGAAGAGTGAATGCTGTCAGTACCTCACAAGCTGCTTCCACAATATGTTATTTGGAGTGTGTGCACACATATGATTCCAGTGTTTGTTAAGGTATGTATTCCCCATATTTGTTGTCCTAACATAGGATTCCATATTACACATTCATTGCTCATGCTAGGATCATGTTACAGGTTGCAAAATGTGTAGAATGTGGTATTATGATTTGCAGTTGTTTAGATCAGGAACAGTTGCCATTGCAATAGTGGTGTATACACTGTTGTAGCCACTGTATAAGGGTAATGTTTCAGACATGTCCCTACTGTAGGCCATTTGTCCCACCATTATGTTCATCTCTGTCCACACATCTTGCACTGACAGGTTGTTAGGTATGCTGCAGGACTCTTACATACCCTTCAGATATGCCACCATGGTGACCACTGTGATGCAGTGCAGTTACCAGCAACAATAAGTGAACATGTACAGCATGCATTATGGGTAGGTGTGTTAAATGTGTGCATGGCAAATAGCATGGCCATAACATGGTCGGTGTATTGGCAAACCTGAACAAAACAACTCCATACTCACCAGCTACAGGCTGCTGCCCCAGTTGTATACCAGAGGGACCTAAATAGTGGTGTGAGAGATGTAATGCCAGTAGCCACACCTGCGGCATTGGTACAGGGTGGGAGCAGCATTTCAGCACATCAACAGTACAAACCCACAATACTAGAGATTATCCACATCTGTTCATTACTACACTGCATCAACAAACTATCTTATCTGACATATGCATGTAGATACTTTACAGATGAAAATAGATATGCAACAGTGGTCTACTAATGTGCCCTGGGGCCACCTGCATGCTCCTCGTCCATTGTGTGGGTGGCAACCACCACCACAATACTGTCTTCAGCTTGCTGGCTTGGCTGGCGGGCAGGTGCTCCAAGGCTGGCGAGGAGCTCCTCAGCATGTGTCAGTGGGGGCTGGATAGCATGACCCCCACCTGTGTCTAGCTGGTCCCTCCTAACTGCAGCGGCACGCTGACAGGCATGGCAGATCAGATCTGTGCAGTGATGCTGCACCTGCTCATAATTGCGGTTGTGCAGGCCAACATCGTTTACTCTGTGGATGAGCTCGTTCCACAGGGCGGTTCTCTCCTGCAGATCCTGGGCCCTGCCCAAACAGGATGGCATGATGGACTATGAGGAACTGGATTACTGCATCATTTTCCAGGGGTGTGTATGTGGGCAGATATTCCCGGGACAAAAAAGAAAATAAAAGCACTGAACCTACAAGGCTAGAAAACATAGTTTATTTTAAAATTAAACAGATCAGGTAAGTGCTTTCACGACAGCAAGGTCACTTCATCAGACAATCATTCAAAACAAGCACATCAATAAATACTCATTAGGGAGCCACCTGATAAATCAATTAATACAATTAAAATAAAAAATCCCTTTTATAAAGGAAATACAAAATGCATGTATCACAATAACACATTTCAAGATAGAGATCTGGATTATAAAAATGAATTATAAAAATCTTAATAAAAAGCCTGTTGAAGAGCATTATATAATATATCATTAATGTTATTAAAACTAGAAAAAATAAACATTACTTGTGTCTTAAAGGACATGCCTTTAAGAAGGGTTTAATGGAAGAAGCATTGTTTAACCCTTGAAATCTCTCAGTATTGAGCAGGAGAATCCATTTCTGTTCAGCTTCTTCTGTACGATTTTCCAGGTCTCCCCCTCTAATATCTGTGTCTATAACATGTAGTATAAGAAACTTAAAAGTATGTGTAGTGTCATTTTGTAAAACATGCATTGCTAGGGCATTGTTCTCTTTCTTATTTTTAATGTCCCTGATGTGTTCTAGCACTCTATCTTTGAAATATCTATTTGTCTTGCCTATATAGTAGGCATGGCATTTTTGACAGAAGGAAAAATACACTAGATTGACTGTTCTACAGTCAGCATAATGATTCAATCTAAAACTAAAATTTAGCAAAGGATGTGTATAAGAAGAACTAGTATAAATATATTTACATGCTGTGCAGTTCCTACATGGAAAGGTCCCTACCCTATTAGATTCATATAATTTAGCAGTGGGAGCATTCCTATGACAAAGTTGTTGTTTAATAGATTTATTATTTCTGAAAGAAAATGAAGGTGCATTTCCAATTATGCTCGACAGTTCTGGGACATCATGTAAAATTCTCCAATTATTCCTAATGATATCGCAAAACTCATTAATATCACTGGAATATTGAAAGACAATTGTAAAATTATCATTAACTGATGGCTCATTCATATTATCTATAACATTCATATTTCCAAAATATGGTTTGCATCTACTCATTGTTTGACGCCATGCTTCATCTATAGCAGTATCTATTTCTCTTCATGAATAGCCTCTGTCCAAGAATTCACGCTTTAACTGTATAAGGGCTGCCTCTGCATCTCCATCATTACTGTATAACCTTAGTACTCTATATATTTGCCCCTTTAGCACATTTCAAGGGACATGTCTTGGATGCATGCTATTTTTATGAAGGAGAGCATTCTTCCTAATGGGTTTCCTATAGATGCTGCTGGATATTTGATTAAGCTCAGTCTTTCACAACTGAACATCTAGAAACTCTGTTTCATGTATGGAGTATTTATATATAAACTTAAGAAACTCTGTGGTACTATGCATATAGTTAACAAAAACATTCAGTTCATATATGTTTCCTCTTCATAACATAAAAATATTGTCCACAAAATGGATGCACTACATAATGTATTCTTTATGTGGATTTGTCTCTGATAATATAGATGTTTGTTCCCAGTGTGCCAGAACCAAGTTGGCGTAGCTATTTGCACAAGCAGTGCCCATAGCCACACCAACCTTCTGAAGATAGAAACCTTGTTGAAATACACAAACATTGTTTTCCAAAACAATTTCCAACAGTGTACATATAAGTTTAACCTTGTTATTAGAGAAACAATTTTTAGTAAGAAACTCTCTAATAGCATCTATCCCCCAGTCATTTGGAATGGTAGTAAAAAGGGATTCGATGTCTCGTGCAACAAATAGATAATCATCAGACACTGCTAGTAACTGAGTATAAAGTCTCTCTAAAAACATCACGATGTGTGTAGATTGCTCTCTATAAACATAGATAGACATTCCCAGGACATTGTACCTGGAAGACATGAACAGGAAAAAAGGTTTGAGGACCTCATACAGTTGTCCACATGCACATCAACAGTAGGTATTACTTGCAAATAATCCAGACTATACCATAAGACTGTAAGCTATCGCGTCTATATCATGTTATCGAAAGTTTACTTAATCGAATCAATATAGGTTGAACTTTATGGATCGATTAAGTAAAACATCAACTAACGTAAAAAAAAAAAAAAAAATTAAAAAAAAAACTAAATGGCGTAGGCAGAGGGGAAAGCCTCCCTGCACCCCCCCATGTGGGGGGCTGCAGCCCTCAAACCACCTCTACTTAAATATACCAACTCCGAGATGGCACTACATTGAGGTAAATGGAAATCTCCCCTTATGGAGATTTCCGTTTGCTTGCACGATGTTCTTCACTTGCGATATTGTCGTGCCGACAATATCAGACTCGATATTGTCAGCTTACAACAACGTGAAGCAGACCCAAGCTATCAGGGCTTGTACATCTTGCATTACACTCCTGGCCTTGACCTGTCCAGTTTCCCCAGTGTTGGACACTTAATGGCATAATCCACACCATTCATTTCTGTATAGCGGGATGACAGTGGCCATCTTCCATATGGATGGTGTGTGGATGGTGGCATCTGTGTGTTTGACTGTAGTGTGTGATGGGACTGTGAGCACATGCCTGTGTTCATGTAGGAGGCAAACTGTGATGTTCGTATGCCCCATGGAGACTTGCTGTTGTTGCCTTCAGTCGGCATTATGTCCATGCTCACCATTGATGCATGTAGGAGTGTGGGTGATGTGCATATCCCTTTTTGCTACTGTTGTGGATAGGGTGCCACTGTTCCTGTCTATCCTGTCTGATGCAGGTTGACTGTATCCATGGCATGTGTGTATAAGGTGTGCTTTACCCCCAGTACAGGGTGACTTGTGCTACTGGCTCTGAGACTGCGTACATATGTGTAGACATGGTTGCAATTGGCCTTGGTGGTTTGGATATGTCTGATTTCTAGTCACAGTCAGCCTTACAGGAGGTCACCTGTAAATCTACATGCTTGCTCAGATAGAGGTGCCCTTGCTTCCAAGTTATGGTCTGCACCTATGTGTCCCTGTACAGCCCATTATAACAACCTATTATGTGCTTTGTGTCTTGGTGGTGTACACCAAGGGGGATTACTCTATCGTTGGTGGAGGATGGCTGTACAGGTAAGGTACTGCTGCTTCCATATAACTACAGTGGATATGAAGTGTTTACACTTCTGTTACAATGCATGGTACTTGTGCAATTGGAACATGACCCCACAAAAGCACATGTCAACACAATCCCCACCTGTGATGTGTCCTATAGCATGCTCAGTTCAATAGGGAACATAACAACCTGTCCTGTGGAAACATATAGGTTCATAGGTGTGTACTAGGCTAATGGCCCTGGAGCCTTTACAAGCCTAGCCCATAGGATTACCCTGGCATCATGCCACCTGACCTTAGTTCCCAGTGCCTCTGTCGAGTAAAGCCACTGGTGTGATCCCTGTGGTGAATTTTCTATTTCCCATCCACTCATCAAGATTTCTCTTGAAGAGGGCCAGTGAGGTGCTCTGCTTGACATGTATGGGAAGTCTATTCCATAGCATGGGCAGTCTCTGGGTTATGAACCTGTCCCTCCAGCATATGGGAAGTAATATTCAGTACAGTAAGCCAGTTGAATGTGTGTGCACACCCTTACACTGGTATGTTGTGTAAATACCTGCTGAGATGATTATAGCATCCATTTGTCTTGGTTTGTGCTCTAACGTCATATCACATCTTCACTTGGCAATGGTTTTTCACCTTCCATGAAAACAGCTTTGTTTCTTTTTCAATAGAATTGTACATGTTATGGGTCACATTTGAGGTGAGAAATGTTTTGACATGACTTCCTGTGGTCTCATTGGCATACAACACACAGACCTGGCATTCCAACAGGGGTGTGTACACTTTGATATCCAGTGTATATGGGTGTGGATATAGCTGTCAGTGGTAGGCATGGACAATGGTTCATAACACAGTTGTATACTTCTCTGATTACTACGTGATAAGCATGCCTACTGTACTACCCATATCAGTGTCATGGCAATGCAGCAATCAGTAGCAGTACACATTTTATTTTGTTGTATGCAGTGACAGTGATATTACACACATGTGCAACATGCACATCCTATTTCCGGACTGCTTGTGACCCATGTTATTACTTTTGTGCCTTTCAGCTGAACATATGCATACATACACATGCTCAGGGGATACCTGGTACACATTTGTGTTCTATGTCATTATGGCACACTGTATTTACAGTCTTGCAGCTCAATCTTACATCTCAAGCTGTTATACCAGGACTTCTGGTCATTGGTCCACCTCACTGGGTGACAAAACAGGGAAGTCAATTTTGACAGCATATCACTATAGCTGCCATGACACAAGTATATGTGTAAGTGACTACAGATATCTGTCACAACTGTGAACTTTGTCCAGAAGAACACTGTACAGTTGAATGTTATTAATTCAATATATCACATGCAGTTTAACACACACATCTGCAGCAGTGCTTTACTATGCTCATGCCCTATATAGGTGTTCTAGATTTACAATACAAACATGTATAATACTCATATTCACAGGTAACATATGGATATGGGCAACATCCCATTAACTGGCCTAGCAGTGGCACAAACATGACTGTTTGACAGACACTCTAGTGGTTGCCATATGTGAGCTGTCCTTTCCCGGGGTCTGTCGGGCTCCTCAGCTGTGACCTAAACTATCCACCTATTAGAGCATCATATGTGCACAAAGCCTAACATTAGGGGGGAATATATAGGGACAGATCGTGCATATGCCTATTACAAACCTATGAAGTTTGTGTATGATACATTTTGCATTACCATGACTGTTCTGAAGGTGGTGTGGTCTGAAACCTCATGTCTCTGTCATGACTTTATTGCTTCCAGCTTCAGCTATTTGCCAGACTAATGTAGATGTTTGGAGGAACAGAGCAAAAACTATGATGGCTAAATCCTGACATTCTATGCAGATCTGCACAGTTGACAGTTATGGCCCACTGCAGACAGAGCCAGATGCTATGTCCATAGCATTTGTTCAGCAGGACATCATTACAGCAAGTATTGATGGCACATCTTTCATAATCATTTATCCCATTATTTCAGACCAAGTTCTACATTCAATTAAATGCTTACATGTTTCACATACCTGGTTTATCTTCAGATTCCTTCTGTGTACAGGATGTCTTCCTGTTTCTTATTTTGAGGTTTTATTTATGTTTTTTTTGTCTCTCTCTCTCTCTCTCTCATCTCTTTCTCTCTTTTTTTCTCTCTCTCTCCACTACTGGGATCTAGCTTGTTTGAGTATGCTTTTGTAGGTGATGCTCATGTTCAGGTGATGGCCTCTGCACCAATTGCTGTTTCCTACTTGCTAATTGCATGCAGGCAGCTGTGTAGGTCTTCCAATAGCCAATGTCATAGCAACACACTACTATAAATAACTACATCATGTGGGCATTGTCCCTTTACCTTTCCTGTATGGAAGACATCCTTCCTGTCTGTGGGCAACAGTGTTGCAGACAGCAGGTAACAATACCTCTTACAACAGGACTTGCAGACACCGGACAACTACATGTTTATATAAGGTTCCAGACCTAGGGACAGTGTATGAGTATTGCTGTTATATCCATTGAATACTGCTAGTTTTACTGGGATTGTGTGTGCATGCTAGTTATGCATGGAATGCAGTCTGTCTGCATAGTTCTCATCTGTGGGCCAATCCACATGATAGCCAGATGATTGGCTGTTATGTTTTATCTGTTCCCCACACAGGTCTTGTCCCTGACATGTCAATGGCATTCCCTCCGTTGATCGCTATCAGTATATGACAATATCCATTTGTGTCTCTGACTTCATATTCCTGAGTAAAGGTATGTTGCAACCAGTCATGTAACAGCAGCAACTTTCACAGTGTATAACAACGATATTTCAAATATGGCCCTGTGTTTCAGTCTCTGTCCCCCACCTATATACCAGGTTTTGTCCAGATGTCATGCAGTAAGAGGTTGATAGGTATGGTCTATCATTATTTAGTGCTGACATTCCTGCTATCATTCCAGTGATGTTGTGGACTCCCACACAAGTTGTGGGGTAGGGTCCATATATATGAGGGCTACAGTTGGACAAAACATGTATGACCCTGTACAGTCTGGAGGTCAGTGTATGGAGAACACTGTTATATGCCCTTTTAAGACATTTTATAGGGGAGGGGTATTAAATGTTTTTAACATAGGCTGTTAAAACATGTGAGGGATATGAGTAATAAGAAACATTAAGGTATATGGCCATACATTTTCATACGTTTCATCATGGGAACAGTGGTGGGCTAGAGCTTACTGTCTAGCACACAGTTCTGTTTGTCAATGTACTAGTGACATTTTAAGTTAAGCATTGTCATGCAACAGATATATTTACAGTGCGACAACTAATACTTTCCCCCCTAGGGGGTTGAATACAAAGTGTAATTGGAGGCTGTTGAGCTACATCTGTAATTAAGTATTGACTGATTCTTATCTTCAAGGCAGGTGTGTTTTTTTACTGTTGTACTACTTGAAAGCTTTAGCCTAGACAGCAAAGTATGTTCTTTTTTGCATATTACTGTATCATATGTTTTCTTTGAGAGTTGCATTAATCAGTTATTATGTATTTCAAATACCCAAATGCTATAAGAAATGGCATAAACAACTGAAATAGTACACAAATAAGCATTTATATATATGCAAACTGTGTGTCATGTCATGTCCTTTGCATTGTGTGTGGGTGTATGTTTCATGCAATAATTCTTATTTTTAAGAAAGAATCAGACACTGGCCATTTGAAAAGGTGACAACGGTAGGAATAATGGCTGTTTGATATTCTGTGCACCCTCTATATACACTCTATTTATATATGTATATATATATATATATATATATATATATATATATATATATATCTGTGTGTGTGTGTGTGTGTGTGTGTGTGTGTATGTATCATTAGAATGTTTAGTGCTTCCACATTGTACATTCCCTATGGTAGACTGACTGTTCTGCATGATATGTTAGTGAAATCATCTCAACATCTTACAGCTGAGATGACTTAGTGGTAACTTGTTGTGGCTATGTTGTGCAGGGTCCTGGGTTCAAGACTTGCAAGTGTTGGTAATTTTGTTGCAAGGCAGAACAGTTCAGCTGTGGAAGAAGCGATAATGGCAATAATTACAAGAGGTCCCTATTTTGGGCCCCTTCATCCCCATTTACAGTACCTTTGGTCAGATGTTTTGCAGTGAGAGGTTCAGAGTGTGGATCCGAAGTCCGAATGCACTACATACATACATATGTGTGTGTATATATATATATATATATATATATATATATATATATATATATATATATATATATATATATATATACATACATACATACATTATTGGTGGCATTTCTTAACTGTTTAAAGTAAAGGTGATCTGATAAGTTTTTGACCCAGATTTTATTACGTAGGAGGATCTTTTGTCTAGTTTCTTTTGTGAGCCACTGGGCAATTTTGGTCCTTATACGGGTAGAGCGAGCAGGGGCATGGTATTCTAGAATTCTAGAATTTGTAGGAATTGTGTATTAAAGTAGGACACTGCTTCATCAAGTTGAAGATGATGTAGTGATGTAGTGATGACCAGTCACATGCCTTAAGTTCATTTTGGAAGATCTCTGGATAAAAGTGTTCAAAATGTGCTTACAAAGTCACTGTTTTAAAAAGGTGTTAATCAGTTATACTGCAAACAAAATGCTGAATTTATTGAAAAAAGGGGTGGGGTTGGTGGAATGCATCCAGAATGCCTTCTGACTTACCTATATACTTTATACACAGCTTCTCACTATTGTTGTTTTGTGAGTAGTCACACAGCTCTGCGCAAAACTTAAATATGTTTTTAAATAAATGTACAATACTCAGTAAGATAAGTCTCAGCAGCATTATTATGACTTCACAAAAACCTTGTTCATGCCATAACCTACCATTTGTTTCGCTGCATTTTTTTCTAGCATGCAGCACAAACCCTTTATCAAATGTGAAGAAAACTCATTTTTTTAGTACTGGTACTTGGTATGTACTTTAATCTGCAGTATATTTAGACTTATATACTATAAGCAACTTGCTTCATTGGAAAACACTGATTATCTGATTTTCTAGTATGCCATTGAGTTCCACTCTGACAGTTCACTTGTATTACGCATACTACTGACTTGTACTGAACATCTGCTATGTATCCAACATTAACATACATACAGTTTCTTTTTTGTCCCTGGTTAGAGTTGCTGAAGATACCTATCTATGGGACAACCCTCCTGCTCTTTAAACAAACAAAGAAAATAAAGTCTTTTGGCTTTTCCTGGTTAGGGGTCGCCACAGTGGAACTCCCGTCCGCTAATGATTGGCAGTGGATTTTTACGGTGCCGAATTGCCACCCCGATGCCCAATCTTCAAAGAAGGCATGCCCATACCTACCTGCATGTTTTGAGTGTCACTTAACCACGGAGAGGACATGCAGACTCCACACAAGAGGCACTCCAGCTGAGAATCGAACGGGAGAACCTCTTGCTGTGAGGTGACAACACTAACCGCTGCACCACTATGGCATTCTAAACAAAAAAGTAATACTGAATAACTTACGGTTATTCTGATGTTATGTTGCTCATTTATTATTATTTTTTTTTTGGTTGTTTAAACAAACAGCTAAAAAAAAAATAAATGAACAATATAGCATCAGAATAACAGCAAGTTATTCAGTGTTACTTTGAACTCTGGTTAAAATTTTAATCTGACAGATGTTTTATGATTCTTTTAACAGATACTATGTGCAACAAGTTAAAAGGTATATTTCTGATATTTCTGTTTAAAATAATTTATATAAATATACATACATACATACATACATTATTGGTGGCATTTCTTAACTGTTTAAAGTAAAGGTGATCTGTTAGGTTTTTGACCCAGATTTTATTACGTAGGAGGATCTTTTGTCTAGTTTCTTTCGTGAGCCACTGGGCAATTTTGGTCCTTATACGGGTAGAGCGAGCAGGGGCATGGTATTCTAGAATTCTAGAATTTGTAGGAATTGTGTATTAAAGTAGGACACTGCTTCATCAAGTTGAAGATGATGTAGTGATGTAGTGATGACCAGTCACATGCCTTAAGTTCATTTTGGAAGATCTCTGGATAAAAGTGTTTTTTAGAGTGTGAGGTTTTGAAAATATTTGAATTTGGGCTATGGGTTTTTTGTTTAATTATGTAGGTTAGAGTGTGGTCACTGATGTCATCTGGAAGAGTACCTGGTTTATATGTGTCAGGATGGCTGTTTATAAGGATCCAGTCTAGGGTGGTTTCCTTACCGCCTGGTTTATGGATTCTAGTAGGGGTGGTTATTATTTGGGGAAAACCATATAGATTTATGTGGGTGATAGGGTTGGGGGAGCTACAGGTAGCCCAGTCTATATTAAAATCACCTAGCACTATGGTTTCCTGAGGTAGGTGAGTAGAGAGGCAACTGAGGATGTTTTCAAGAGTATTGATGTTATTTTGGGATAGGAGCAAATTATGTAAATAGATTTGCAGTTGTTGATTTGAAGTTTAACAGTAATGGTTTCAGCATTAGTATCTGAGGATAGATACACATTGAAGGAAGTAACTTGAAGTTCTGATTTCTAGAGAATGGCTACACCCCCACCCTTTTTGTTTTTGAGGTCACATCTCAGGATATTATATCCAGGAGGGGTAATTTCCTGGTCCTGAGTTGAAGGCTTTAGCCATGTTTCTGTAATACAAAGGATATTGAATGAGTGCACTTCTAAGAGTGCATGAAGGTGGGTGATTTTATTGTTAATGTTACAGATGTTGAGGTGGGCTATCAGGAGAGAGTTAGAGGGCCTTGTTGGGGTAAAGGTAGTATGAGAAGATTGATTGTGTGGGTCACTGGTAATTTTATTATTGGGGCCAGGGTTTGGATGAATATCACCATCTAATAGGGGGTGTTGCTGAGGTCTTTGTATAATCTTTAGAATTTTGTTATAGTTATCTAGAGTTTTCTTGTCTTGGAAGTAAATAACATGGGTAGATCTATGAAACTTTGGAAGTATATAGATGTAAGTGGGGGTTATGTTTATGTGGTTGAGGGAGTTTACATGAGAAACTGATTGAGTTTGCTGGTAGGGGTGATGTTCAGTAAGTGAATAATGTTCATAGGTGGTAAGAGTATAGGGTATAGTTAGAGAAGCTAGAATAGTGGTTAAGAGTAATATTCACAGATTACTAGTTAAAATTATGCACATACCTCTCAATCTCTTAATGCCCAAAATCTGGACAAAGCTTGACAACATCAGGGTACAATTAGGGACATATTTTGAATATTGCTCTTATAAACTTACTGAGTTGCTAGAATAACAGGATTTGTTTTAATATACATTTTCTGAAAGATTTGAAGTCTGAAACTCAAATGTATGTCATTATTTAGTGACTACAATTCTGAGATCATCCCAGTGATTAGCCAGGGAAAAAGAGGAATAGGCCAAAAATATGAGCCAATTTTCTGGACATTCTCGGAAAATCTGTTCAGTTGAGAGGTATGATTATGCATACAGCTTACTACCACTCGCAGAATTCGAGCCATGGCTGTGTGTGCTAAAAATACAAGTTGTGCTTCATCAGAGTGAGCTATTTAGAAACTGCTGTCTGTTCCTTCAGTGTTTTCAAAGTCTCTCTTGGTTGTACAGTCTGACCTTTTACTTACAACAGTCTTATACAGACATTCCTAGACATATATTTTTTATGTAGCACAGTGTGGGTAACAGTGGTTAACACAACATTACTATTCAGAGAATGTAACACTAAATGCCATACAATACCAGAGTAAACACAACCAGTCCAGGATTTAGAACTTTATTGCCAGGTAGTTATGGTTTTATTTAAATATCACCTATATGGGACTATTACTGTCATATTGTCTGGTATATTCAGTACCACCCATACACAGTTTTTATACTGCCAGGTGACTTTCTACTCCTTTATATTTATTTGGTATGACTACTACAAGCAGGATTGTTACTCACCAGCCTAGCGATGCATTCTTTGCAACCTACTGGCATGGGCTTCTTAATTCACAGCCCACTCAGCTGCAGCTGTAAAGGGAATAGAGAAATATTTAGGCATACCTATCCATCAGATACACAGGCTAGACTTTGGTAAACGGTTATTGATAGGAATACTTACACACCGCTGGGACATCAACCCTCTGCCTTGCTTCTTGGACCCACTCATCAAAGAGCTCCCTCTTCCTCCGCTTCAAGTCGGCATAGTGGTGCCGGACCTGCTCACCAGTCTGAAAGATACCAGTGGCACTGGTGAGATCATGAGCGAGACAGTCCCAGGCTTCCACTTTATACTGGGAGCCCTGGTACTGACCCTGCAGCAGTCTGTCATCATGGTTATTTACCAGGAGTCCTAACATGACCTTGGACTCCTGTATGTCCCAGCACTGCCCTCGCCAACACCTGCCATACTGCCTAGAGTGGGAAGCTGCCACCAGTTATGAGCTGTATTCCCACCTGTGGGGTTTAATACTGCCAATTTCCCACACTTTGCCGTGATTGGATGGTTTTGAATATGCTGAGCTAAGCTAAGCTATGGGCAAACCTGCTTAGCTAAAGTTGGCAGTGCTTAAAGGGGCAGGTTCAGCACTGCTTACCAATGGGCAAATCCACTTAGCTGGGCTACTCAGTGCTTAGCAGTCATATTTACACAATGCTTACACCTGGTAAGCAGAGCTGTGCAATGCTTAGCATTGCTTATTTTTTATTTTATAGACAATCTGCTGTATGGGATTGATTCATCATTCATTACATATTATAAATTTGTTTACTGTCCCAGACATCCCCCAATGTGCTTTCATTACATTTATTCACGTGTGACTATGAGACATGTGTGTTTATATGGGGGTTTCACAACTTTATTAAACTGCTACCTCACATCTGGACCTACTACAGTACTCTGGTTAACAAATATATGTTATTTAGTAGCTAATTATAAAAAAAATGTTTATGCTCTGCTTTCACATGTAAAATTGGTTATAATGGGGATTGAACCGAGATCGGCTGCTTGCAAAGCGTACACTCTAACCACTACACTATTGCAGTACTGCTTATGTTGGATGTCTCTTGCTATTTAAATTCTTGTGCTGTTAAGCTGGACTAAGCATAGCTAAGCAACAGGCACACCCCGCAGCTATGGTTAAACTTTATTGCATGTTTAAAAAAATGTATTTGTTGTGTTTTGTTATTTGTACCCTTCAGAATATCCCTGCTAATGCTGAACCAGTTATTCTATCAACTTTCTGCTTTGTGGGATGATTGCCCCTTTTGGCTTTGTCGAAATTCCTTACTCTGATGAGTTGGGAGGTGTGCACTATGTGCTTATGCTACATCTGTTATTCTATCCACTTTTGGATTGGTAGGGACAATTGTCCCTTATGGCTTTGGCCAGATTTCTTACCCTGAAGGGTTGGGGGTGTTACAAGCATTCTTGCTCATTTTAAATTGCTGAAAGGCAATTCTGGAGTGCAGGAGGTGTGTGTATTGTGAGAGCTCTACTCTCAGACACACCCCCTGTGCTTGTACATGGAACTGTGTCCGTTTTAGAGCATGGCAGCATGCCTTCATACATATGCATGGTGCGCTGCCTTGCTGAACAGGAACTTATTCCTGCATGGCTGCTTGCTGAATCCAGGGGTACATTTAGTAAAATGACTTCTTTAGTTTGTTGGAGATGTAGTAAAGATGTAAAAGATTATTGGCTACACATGTTTATGGATTGTGAACAATTAAATGTATATTGGGAAGAGATAAGTATTTTTTAAGGTTTAATAGTCTGATAATTATTCTTTAACTAAATCAGCAATACTATTCAATATTCCACTTCTTGTATCTGTAAAAGCCAAAAAGCAAAAATGTTTTGGACTCTTTTGGCAATTGCTGGAAAAGTTATTACAAAAATCTGGATATTGAACTCTGTTCCTACTTTCAAATTTTTTTTAAATTTAACAGCAACAGTATGTAAACCTGAAAAAAGTGACCATAATAAGCTTTATAAATCATATTAAGATTTTTAGTGGTTGGGATAATCTTGAAATGTTGCTATTGAAATACCAAGACTCTTATTGAATTAATTGTATAAACTTACCTCAATGATTCAATGTATTCCTATCATTTTATAACAAAATGTGATGCTGAATTTCTTCATTTCTGTGTATATATTGTAAATATGTTAAATTAATAAAAAAAGCTTAAAAAAGAGAGAGAATTGGGTCCATTGTGGGTTGATCATGAGTCTATGGGGGAGTTTCATTCCTCCTGGTCTGAATGTTGGATTGTTTTTAAAGAGAAATGCAGATAAATATTTTTAAGTTGCAATTAGAGAAAAGGATCACAAATGGTAATGTTCAAATGCTAAAGTTTATTTTAATGTGCATTATGAGATGTGATTAGCTTAGGGAAGAATTCAGATGATATATATTTTTAATGAAAAGGAAGTTTTTGTTGAAAATAAAACAAAAAATGATACCCTGTTATATAAGTAGAGATCTAATTTGCAAGGCATGAAAGATGATGTTTCTCCTCTTTGGGGTAAAATGGTTCAGAATAATGCAAGCTTTATGAAGGAATTAAAAGCATATTAGGACTATGAGAAAAAGGAGAGATGGATATGTGACGTAGGGTGTTAAGAAGGTGTCTGATGAAGCTATTAAAAATTTAATGAGAAAAGTTTCTTTGGAAGAGTTGAATATGGTGCTGGATAAGGTTAAAGTAGAGTTTGTTACTGGGTTGAATACTATTGGTTATGAACTATTTAAAATATAAATGTACAATAAAAAGTGTTATTATTAGATGTGTTTAATTAGTGGTTGGAGGAAGGTATAGTTTAAAATTAAATTAATGAGAGGGTTATTACATTTATATAGAAAAGGAGGAAATGTCTGACATGAAAAATTGGAGTGCTACTACTTTAAGAAATGTGGATTATAAGATATTTATGAAAGTATTGCAGATTAGGATTAATCAAGTTTTGCATGAAGTTTGTAGAGGAGGGTAATTATGATATTAAGGGTAGATGTAGTCAAGTTTTATTGATATAGTTTGAGAAATTCTGGATGAAATTTTATGTAGGGGAAGAGATGTTAGAAGAGCATTTGATTGTTTGGAGCATGAGTATTATGAAAGAATATGGTTTGACAAGGAGTATTTTGAAAGTGCTGCAGTATGTTTGTAATAATGTTACAGTCCGGATTTTGTTAAATGGATAGTTAAGTTCTGTAGTGCATATGAAAAGAGGTGTGAGGGAAGGATGACATAAGTGGAATAGTATTTTCTTTGGTTATGAATGCAATTGGGTAAAATGGAGGAAATGTGTTATAAGGTAGATATTTTACAAATGATAGTGTTTGCATTCTTAATTGTGTTCCATGTGCAGAGGATATAATTGTAATAGTTAAGGATGGGAGATGGATGGGAAAGATTATTAATTATGTTGTTAAAGTGTTTAGGGGAAATTGGGGTTAGAACTGAGCAAAGAAAAGAGTTCTGGGATAGGAAAAGAAGGGAAGTTAGAGGTATTAATTTTGTTTTGAATGAAATAACTTTGTTAGGAATAACATTTGGGAAAGTAATGTATGAGCAATGGGTTGATATAACTGAAACAATTAAAGCAATGGGGAAGTTTTGCAAATGCTTTTGTGTGTCCTATAAATAAAATGGTTAAATGATTAATTATGTTATTTTAGGTACAATTGGGTATTTGGCAAAGCAATATATGATTCCTAGTGGCAAAGAAAAGGGATTGTTGCAAACAGTATTTTTTGGGGGGATGGTTTTAGGTTGAATCCAGTGAAGAAAAGGATTTTGCATATGGAACTTTATGCAGAGGTTTGAGGTTTAATCAATCCAAGTGTGTATGTAGCATCTGTGAGTTTATAAAAGGTGCTAGTTGAGAAAGATGGTAATAACAAGGGAAGTGTTGCATTGGTTTGTGATGTAAAATATGGGGAGTGGAGGGAGAGGGAAGGGAAATTGAAGAGGAAAAGTTTTTTTTTTTCTAAAAAGAAAGATAATTGAATATCAGACTAAAACAAGGATGTGGAATTTGAAATTTTAAAAATATCCTGGATATGTTATGGGTATATCCATGCGGAGAATTAAATACTGAAGTTGTTAAAGCTATGAAAGAAAGAAAAAAATGTTTAGTAAATTATTTGAGTGTCAAGACTGATTGTGAAGATTGGGAATAAATAGACTGCATGCAAAGAGTAATAAGTTATATAAAATTATGTCTTGGTGGCTGTGTTTATTTTCTAAAGATCTGGAAACTATAGAGTATATTCTTTGAGATGTGAAAGAGTGAAGAAATTATGGAAAAAAGGTTTGCAATTATTTTCTTTGGGAGATGGTGAAAAGAAGGAAGACTTGAATACAAATATGATTTATATGTGTATTATAGAGATAGAGGTAGGAATATGACTGATAAGATGGATACCGTTTTATTTAGTATTGTTTGAAATATTTGGGAGGCCAGGGTAAAAGAAGTGTTGTCTAATAAAATATGTAACCCAGCAGATATATTGAAGAGGCTATGATTTTGGTTATGGCAATAAGAGTTGGGTGGTGTGGGGAGCTAATGAGTGATTGTTTTTGTGTTTTGTGATGTAAAGTCTTTGTTAATTTTGTCAAGTTTGTAAATGCATATATATCATAAATAGTGTAAAAAGATAAAGGCCCTCTACTCTTTTTGATATGTGCAGTGGACATTTTACATCCAACTGAGCTACCACTGACTCAATTAGAGGGGACCTCTGTTAAACATCTTATCTGAAGGATGGCATACTCAGGTATGCAGTGTCCCCTTATGTTGCACTGCATTGCAGCTTGCCATCTACCTGGTATGGGAATAGAACCCACAACTTTCTGTAGCCAAGGCAAGTGTGCTACCTGTTGCACCACTGACACTGTGTCCATCCATTAGTGATGCCCTAGTTGAGTATGTCCTATCATGTCATACAATATGCAATACTTATCCAGTTCAAGGACACATAACTTACAAGAACTGCTTCTTTGTTTTTACAGAAACATTGGGATTACAAGTGTAAAAGCAGTCTGCTTATGGTATGTTACCCACAATGTTGCCATGGCACTGTGTTATATAGGAATAGTTTCAATGGACTACAGGTGCTGGTGAAAGATTCATCCTTAGACTGGGTAATGCTAATGTGTTTCCACAAATGCTGTATTAGCTGTTTCCTCCACCATGGATATAGGCCTGGTTGATGTCTGGGAAGAATCTGGGCCTGAGGATGATAATGGCAGTCACAGTTGGGGGTCACAGTGTCAGTGTTAGACTTCAGTAATGTGTTGGCCACACCCCCTTCTCCTTCCATAGACACAGCTCAGAGGATCATAGGATCATAGGAGGTTACTAGGCTAACAGCCCCTGAGCCTTTACAAACCTAGCCAAGTTCAACCCATGTTCCCAAGGGTGTCTGGTTCACGCAGACACTAAAATTAGCACCTCCTGCCCATGTCCAAGAGGTGACACAGGTAAAACCCCCGGGGTGAATTTCTGGTTACTCATCCAGTCATCCAAATTACACTTAAATAGGCCCAATGAGGGGCTATGTTTAACATAAATAGAAAGCTTGCTCCAAAGGTTTGGCAACCTCTGTGAGACAAATCTGTCTCTCTAGCAAATTCTGTTGATCTCCCCTTGACAAAGCCAAACTGGGTGGCACTGAGTCTTTGGAGATTTCCTATATCTTTGTTAATAAGGTCCATGATGATTTGTTCCATGGCCTTGCAGATAAAGCTGGTCAGGCTAATGCGTCTATAGTTCCCAGGGTTCATGGATACACCCCCTTTATGCAAAAGGATGATGGTAGTTGTTTTCCATTCCACTGGGATGAAGCCAGTGCTTAGGCTGTGATTGAAAAGTGCGCCCAGTAGTAATGCTAATTCCTGTTTTAACCCATGTAGAAGACAGTCCAGGATGTTGTCTGATCCCATAGAGGCTGTGTTTTTGGCCTTGGAGAGGGTGTTTAAGATCTGCTCCTTGGAGATACTAGGTGGAGGATGGGTGTTAGGATGCTTTGGGGTATATGTGGTGGGGACAGGAGAGTAAAGTTTTCACTGAACCTGTCAGCCAGCAGGTTTGCTAAATCCACAGGTTCTGTATATGTAGTACCATTAACTATGAGCGCAGAGGAAATCTGGGCCTTACCTTTGAGGTTATAGATGTAACTAAAGAACACCTTGTAGTTATCCTTAGTTAGGGAAGCTAATTTGGATTCATAGTTAGCTTTGGAGGACTTCACTAGGAGTCTTACTTGCTTGTTTAAGTTGAGGAGGGAGTATTTCCAGTTCTGAGACAGCAATTTCTTTCTCCTATTGTTTAGCCTATTAATGGCAGCTGTCCACCAGGCAAATTTGTTTTTCCTTGAAGATCTTGCTTTGGTTCTATCAGGTATGACAGAGTGAATATAATTGTACAGGTGCTCATATAGGGCATAACTTAGTATAAGTGTCTGTTCCATCATTGGGGGGAGGGGCTATGAAGCTATTTATGCTGTCATGTAAGAGGTTGTAATTGGCCTTGGAAACATTTTTCAGTCTAGTCATTGCTAAGGGGGGGGGGTCTTGTGTTATAGTTACTTTTAGCGAGAATGATTTGTGGTCATATCTCACCAGGGATGGCCACACACTGGGGGTAGTGCAGAGCTCCTCCATGTTGGTGAGCACCAGATCCAAGATGTTTGAGCCTCTTGTGGGTATGTCACCCAGCTGGTCCAGGGTATTGGAGTTAATGAAGTACAAGAACATTTGGACATGTGAGTTAGAATAATTTACCCAGTCAATGGATGGGTAATTAAAGTCACTCAAAACCAGCTCCTGTAAAACCCACCCAACAGACCCAGGATACCACCCAAGGACAGGATGAGGCCAACTCATCAGCTAGGGAATGGCCTCTTCTTCAGTAGGAACATCATCCCTGGTTGCCACCAGCTACATTGAGTGAGAGGATGATGTCAGGTGTCAGCTTCTGGTGGCTGAGCACCACTTGGGTACTACCTCTGCCTGAGCTGACTGTATACATGGCTGCTATTCGGTATTGGTTTAGGACTATTAGACAGGGACAGACAGAGACCAAGACATCCATAGTTGAGCTGGTTAGAGTAGTGCATAGTCTGCATTCTGACCTGCCAGAGTGCCTGGACCAGATTTACATCACTGTGGACATGCAGCATAAGGAGTCTGTACATTTCGGATATCCTTGTGTGGATGTCTGTCAGGGTCAGCATTCTTCCCATGGCCAATCCACCTCTACCTGTGGTGAGGAAGCCCCTCATTGGAGGGGGAGGGCATAGTTTAGGACCCATAGAGCTACCACCTCCATACCACCATCCAGTCTTGAAGGCAGGATGCCATGGATGCAGGCATGTATATGGTGTTCATGCAAAGACCAGCTGTAGCACATCCCACCATTACCATGCATAGAATATTGCATCCCATGTGTGAGCTGCAAATCATGCCTGTGTCTTCCAAGAACAGGATGTCACATGTTTGGGGACATGCACAGTAAGCCTGTAGATAAGTAGGTGCCATACATCTGGCCATAATACCCCAGAACAATGCTACATTGTCTGCTGGAGTTGTGTATACACACACACACACACACACACACACACACACACACACACACACACACACACACACACACACACACACACACACACACACACACACACACACACACCAGAACTGTCCACCATTGCACCATCATGAGACAGTGAAGACATCGCCCCCTCCCTAATCAGTGTCCCCAGCTCCACATACTCACTTGCTTCTGCCTCACACCTTCACATAGAGTTAACCCCACCCCTCCCACACACTCATTGCCCATTGTTGATACTTATCATTTTGTTCCTCTTTCCCCCTCCCATGCATATCATGACAGCTGAGTCATGTCCTCAGTACACTGTTATGTGGGCAGCCTATGTGTAATACACAGTGTGGCTAGTCTGTGCATGTTATAGCACAACCAGGGTGCAGCTTTTCATGCGTCATTTTTTTCTGTCACATAATAAGCTTATTCTGGCCTATAATTATGTACTAGACACTGCCTCTTCACCAGTGCCATGATGTACTGTGCCTGCCTCTGTCTTTCATAGTAATCCCCTGCATGCAGCTCCTCCACAGGCTCATCAGGTGCCTCCTCTGGTGCAGAGTCTGGAAGTTTCCTGAATGATCACGTCTCTTCTATAGCTGTTTGTGTGTTAACACAAGTTTTTATTAATGTATATACTGCAAAGATTTTACTGGTTGTTCTGGCTCATAATGTAATGTACCACCAGATCCATCTAGACAGTAGAAAGAGGACTTTATCAGTCCTAGCAAAGGTCTGACAACAATTCAGGTCTGTGGCAGGCAGTGTTGTTTATATTCTTTATTGTGGTCTAGGGTTATAATTGGTGTGATTAGCCATGGCATCAGGGCAAATCAGACATTACCAGTAAGATGGCCCTGAAAAAATCTCTCTCCACAAAAGCTACTTATATAGCTTACATGCACTAGATATCAGACTTGTGAGCACTGCCTGGGTGGCCTGCTGACACATTGTTTATTATACCCTGTGCATTGCACACCACCTGTGATCTGATGGAGAGAGATAACATTATCCCTGCTCACCAGATGGAACTTTTATTGCAGTGTTGGTGCAGTCAGTGGCTAGTCCTAGTATCTCAGGGAACTGGGGTATATCATAAAATACCCTTATGGTGTTTCCTGTCTCCCTCATCATAAATGAGAACCAAATATGCTACCTCACATGCTCCAACATGGCATCAAGGAACTGGTACAGCATCCTTGAACAGATTCCAGGGATACACTACTTTGTTCCTCATTGGCTGCTGAATGGCTCTTGTGGTTAATATTCTCAATTCCACACATACTGTGATGTCCACAGGGATGGGTAGTTCACACATCCTATGAGCCTACCTATGAGGGTGACACATCTCAATCAGCTACTGCATGGTGTCGCTAGTCACACTGCAGTGGTTCACTATGCATTATGATGGAAGACACAGAATGCTAGGTACTACTGGATATGTTCTGGAAGTCATCCATCCCTGGTAACATATTGATGACACACTCCTAAGAGTTGACCCAGTAGTCAGGGACTTGGGGACACATATAGACAGTAATCTAGCCTTTCACCATCAGGTATCTACAGTAGTGAGGAAATCATTCTATGTTATGCAACTTATAGACAAATGAATGGCATCTAAGACCAAGGAAGTCATTGTTCCACTCTATTCAACATTCATCAGACCTATCTTTGAGTACAATGCCCCTTTTGTATGTACCCTAACCAGGCATACTGAACAAATCCACAGAGATTCCTCACTGAAAGAATACAGGGTGTAAGTAACATGTCCTTTGCAGACTGCCTCAATGCCCTGTCTCTGTATTTTGTCTCCTATAGACTGTTGAGGGGAGATCTATGTATGGCATATAAGGCATTGTCAGACCCCACTCTGATGGACCTCCTACAAATCTGCAAAATAAACAACACCAAAATACCCAGTGTAAATATTTAAACCTTGGGCGTGATATAAATAGGACCAGCAGGACAGATAGGTATGTATCCCAGTGACTACCCCATCTATGGAACAGGCTCCCCATCTATGTGAAGCAGAGTTCCTTCCTAACCCAATGCAAGTGTAACTTGACAACTGGATGAGGAACAGGAAATTCATCCCTGGTTTGACACCTATGTCTCTAATGGGCACAGGCAGCCTACAAAGCATTCTATAGCTATGTCAAGAATCTCAATGGCAACACTCAGATCTGCTTGGAGTTACAGCACAATGGCACTAAATATACAGACCCAACTGATATTGCCAACATCCTGGCAGATAGGTTCAGTGCTAACTTTACCCCCTCTCACCCCCTAAACAGCCCATCTCCATACTAGAAGAATGCAAAGTTCCTGTAATCATGGCTGCACAGGTAAAAACCACACTCTCCAAAGCTAAGAACACAGCATCCATGGGACCAGACAACATCCCAGACTGCGTTCTACAAGAACTACAGAACGAACTGGCACCCCACCTAAGTACCATGTTCAGTCATAGCCTCACCTCAGGCTTTGTGCCTGCTGAATTGCACACAGCAATGTTTATCCCACTCCACAAGGGGGGAGCCACCATGGACCCCGAGAACTACCGCCCCATTAGCCTGATGAGCTCGGTCTGCAAGGCCATGGAATGTATCATCATGGAACTTATAAACAAAGACATTGGTAATCTCCAAACTCTGGATCCCACCCAGTTCGGGTTTGCAAAAGGCAGATCATGTCTCCTAAACCTGATAGACTTCTTTGAAGCAGTCACCAAAGTCGTAGACAAGGGTAAGTTGGTTCACACAGCCTGTCTAGATCTTGCCAAGGTTTTCAACACCATCCCCCACTCTGGAATTATAGATAAACTCAGTAAACTAGGTATAAATTCCTGTGTTACAAGATGGGTTGCCAACTGGCTCACTGACAGAACCCACACTGTGAAAGTAGCAGACTCCACATCCGACTTCAGACCAGTGACAAGTGGAGTACCACAGGATTCAGTCCTGGGTCCTCTCCTGTTTGGTATCTACTTCTCTGAAGTGCAGGCTAACACAGAAGGTGTTTGGCTAACAAAGTTCACAGATGACTGCAAACTAGGAGCCATAATCAGAACTCCTAACAATGTGGACATCCTACAAAAGGGCCTCACTGAGACAGATGCCTGGTGTCAAAGCCATGGCCTCAAGCTCAATGCCAAAAAGTGCATTGTCATCCCCTTTGGTAAAAACTCTGTACCCATGAACTACAACATAGCTGGTAGTGTACTTAACACTGAAAGTGTGATAAGAGACCTTGGGACACAGGTGGACAGTAATCTCTCCTTTGATTATTACATTGCCACAGTAGTCAGGAAGTCCTTCTACATGGCACACCTCATCACAAAAGGTTTCTCATCCAGAAAAAAGAGGTCATTGTTCCCCTCTACTCATCATTCATTAGACCCATTATAGAGTACAACACCCCTTTTGGTATGTACCTGACAAGACATCTACAACAACTAGAAAGGCTGCAGAAATACCTCACAAAGAGGAGTACCAGCCTCAAACAGATGCCCTACGCAGATTGTCTCAAAAAACTCCAGCTTTACTCTGTTGCATATCGCCTACTCAGAGGTGATCGCTGCCTAACATACAAAGCTATGTCAAACCCAGAGCTGTTGGACATGCTCCACTTAAAGAAATCCCAATCCCTCCGAGCTACATGCTCTAGGGACATAAATCTTGTCACCACAATAAACAGAACATGCCGGAGGGATAGATTCCTGTCCCAGAGACTTCCCATACTCTGGAATAAACTACCTATCTATATCAAACAAAGCTCATCATTAGCACTCCAAGAAAAATCTTGATGATTGGATGGGAAATAGGGTATTCACCCTGGGGATCACCTCTGTGGCTCTGCTCGACAGTGGCACAGGAAAATAATTTTCTTGGGTGGCAAAAGCCAGGGTACCTTTTTGGCTGGGCTTGTATAGGCCCCAGGACCAATTGCCTAGTACCTACCTATGAACCTATGAACTTACCTATCTAAACACTATATTATGGCATAAATGTTTTTCTTTTACAGCAGGTTTCAAAACGTGAGGGAAAAGATAATTGTAAATAAACCTAGAAACGTTTCTGTATATAGTGATTTCTTAAGAATTCGACTACCTGCCAGTCTTGAAGCTGTTCTCCAATTTCAAAATGTGCTTACAAAGTCACTGTTTTAAAAAGGTGTTAATCAGTTATACTGCAAACAAAATGCTGAATTTATTGAAAAAAGGGGTGGGGTTGGTGGAATGCATCCAGAATGCCTTCTGACTTACCTATATACTTTATACACAGCTTCTCACTATTGTTGTTTTGTGAGTAGTCACACAGCTCTGTGCAAAACTTAAATATGTTTTTAAATAAATGTACAATACTCAGTAAAATAAGTCTCAGCAGCATTATTATGACTTCACAAAAACCTTGTTCATGCCATAACCTACCATTTGTTTCGCTGCATTTTTTTTCTAGCATGCAGCACATACCCTTTATCAAATGTGAAGAAAACTCATTTTTTTAGTACTGGTACTTGGTATGTACTTTAATCTGCAGTATATTTAGACTTATATACTATAAGCAACTTGCTTCATTGGAAAACACTGATTATCTGATTTTCTAGTATGCCATTGAGTTCCACTTTGACAGCTCACTTGTATTACGCATACTACTGACTTGTACTGAACATCTGCTATGTATCCAACATTAACATACATACATTTTCTTTTTTGTCCCTGGTTAGAGTTGCTGAAGATACCTATCTATGGGACAACCCTCCTGCTCTTTAAACAAACAAAGAAAATAAAGTCTTTTGGCTTTTCCTGGTTAGGGGTCGCCACAGTGGAACTCCCGTCCGCTAATGATTGGCAGTGGATTTTTACGGTGCCTAATTGCCACCCCGATGCCCAATCTTCAAAGAAGGCATGCCCATACCTACCTGCATGTTTTTAGTGTCACTTAACCGCGGAGAGGACATGCAGACTCCACACAAGAGGCACTCCAGCTAATAATCGAACGGGAGAACCTCTTGCTGTGAGGTGACAACACTAACTGCTGCACCACTATGGCATTCTAAACAAAAAAGTAATACTGAATAACTTACTGTTATTCTGATGTTATGTTGCTCATTTATTATTATTATTTTTTTTTGGTTGTTTAAACAAACAGCTAAAAAAAAATAAATGAACAATATAGCATCAGAATAACAGCAAGTTATTCAGTGTTACTTTGAACTCTGGTTAAAATTTTAATCTGACAGATGTTTTATGATTCTTTTAACAGATACTATGTGCAACAAGTTAAACGGTATATTTCTGATATTTCTGTTTAAAATAATTTATATAAATATACATACATACATACATACATTATTGGTGGCATTTCTTAACTGTTTAAAGTAAAGGTGATCTGATAGGTTTTTAGAGGCTCTCCATTTGACCCAGATTTTATTACGTAGGAGGATCTTTTGTCTAGTTTCTTTCGTGAGCCACTGGGCAATTTTGGTCCTTATACGGGTAGAGCGAGCAGGGACATGGTATTCTAGAATTCTAGAATTTGTAGGAATTGTGTATTAAAGTAGGACACTGCTTCATCAAGTTGAAGATGATGTAGTGATGTAGTGATGACCAGTCACATGCCTTAAGTTCATTTTGGAAGATCTCTGGATAAAAGTGTTTTTTAGAGTGTGAGGTTTTGAAAATATTTGAATTTGGGCTATGGGTTTTTTGTTTAATTATGTAGGTTAGAGTGTGGTCACTGATGTTATCTGGAAGTGTACCTGGTTTATATGTGTCAGGATGGCTGTTTATAAGGATCCAGTCTAGGGTGGTTTCCTTACCACCTGGTTTATGGATTCTAGTAGGGGTGGTTATTATTTGGGGAAAACCATATAGATTTATGTGGGTGATAGGGTTGGGGGAGCTACAGGTAGCCCAGTCTATATTAAAGTCACCAAGCACTATGGTTTCCTGAGGTAGGTGAGTATAGAGGCAACTGAGGATGTTTTCAAGAGTATTGATGTTATTTCGGGAGGGAAGATAGGAGCAAATTATGTAAATAGATTTGCAGTTGTTGATCTGAAGTTTAGCAGTAATGGTTTCAGCATTAGTATCTGAGGATAGATACACATTGACGGAAGTAACTTGAAGTTCTGATTTCTAGAGAATGGCTACACCCCCACCCTTTTTGTTTTTGAGGTCACATCTCAGGATATTATATCCAGGAGGGGTAATTTCCTGGTCCTGAGTTGAAGGCTTTAGCCATGTTTCTGTAATACAAAGGATATTGAATGAGTGCACTTCTAAGAGTGCATGAAGGTGGGTGATTTTATTGTTAATGCTGCAGATGTTGAGGTGGGCTATCAGGAGAGAGTTAGAGGGCCTTGTTGGGGTAAAGGTAGTATGAGAAGATTGATTGTGTGGGTCACTGGTAATTTTATTATTGGGGCCAGGGTTTGGATGAATATTCACCATCTAATAGGGGGTGTTGCTGAGGTCTTTGTATAATCTTTAGAATTTTGTTATAGTTATCTAGAGTTTTCTTGTCTTGGAAGTAAATAACATGGGTAGATCTATGAAACTTTGGAAGTATATAGATGTAAGTGGGGGTTATGTTTATGTGGTTGAGGGAGTTTACATGAGAAACTGATTGAGTTTGCTGGTAGGGGTGATGTTCAGTAAGTGAATAATGTTCATAGGTGGTAAGAGTATAGGGTATAGTTAGAGAAGCTAGAATAGTGGTTAAGAGTAATATTCATAGATTCCTAGTTAAAATTATGCACATACCTCTCAATCTCTTAATGCCCAAAATCTGGACAAAGCTTGACAACATGGGGGTACAATTAGAGACATATTTTGAATATTGCTCTTATAAACTTACAGAGTTGCTAGAATAACAGGATTTGTTTTAATATACATTTTCTGAAAGATTTGAAGTCTGAAACTCAAATGTATGTCATTATTTAGTGACTACAATTCTGAGATCATCCCAGTGATTAGCCAGGGAAAAAGAGGAATAGGCCAAAAATATGAGCCAATTTTCTGGACATTCTGGGAAAATCTGTACAGTTGAGAGGTATGATTATGCATACAGTTTACTACCACTCGCAGAATTCGAGCCATGGCTTTGTGTGCTAAAAATACAAGTTGTGCTTCATCAGAGTGAGCTATTTAGAAACTGCTGTCTGTTCCTTCAGTGTTTTCAAAGTCTCTCTTGGTTGTACAGTCTGACCTTTTACTTACAACAGTCTTATACAGACATTCCTAGACATATATTTTTTTATGTAGCACAGTGTGGGTAACAGTGGTTAACACAGCATTACTATTCAGAGAATGTAACGCTAAATGCCATACAATACCAGAGTAAACACAACCAGTCCAGGATTTAGAACTTTATTGCCAGGTAGTTATGGTTTTATTTAAATATCACCTATATGGGACTATTACTGTCATATTGTCTGGTATATTCAGTACCACCCATACACAGTTTCTATACTGCCAGGTGACTTTCTACTACTTTATATTTATTTGGTATGACTACTACAAGCAGGATTGTTACTCACCAGCCTAGCGACGCAGTCTTTGCAACCTACTGGCATGGGCTTCCTAATTCACAGCCCACTCAGCTGCAGCTGTAAAGGGAATAGAGAAATATTTAGGCATACCTATCCATCACATACACAGGCTAGACTTTGGTAAACAGTTATTGATAGGAATACTTACACACCGCTGGGACATCAACCCTCTGCCTTGCTTCTTGGCCCCACTCATCAAAGAGCTCCCTCTTCCTCCACTTCAAGTCGGCATAGTGGTGCTGGACCTGCTCACCAGTCTGAAAGATACCAGTGGCACTGGTGAGATCATGAGCGAGACAGTCCCAGGCTTCCACTTTATATTGGGAGCCCTGGTACTGGCCCTGCAGCAGTCTGTCATCATGGTTATTTACCAGGAGTCCTAACATGACCTTGGACTCCTGTATGTCCCAGCACTGTCCTCGCCAACACCTGCCATACTGCCTAGAGTAGGAAGCTGCCACCAGTTATGAGCTGTATTCCCACCTGTGGGGTTTAATACTGCCAATTTCCCACACTTTGCCGTGATTGGATGGTTTTGAATATGCTGAGCTAAGCTAAGCTATGGGCAAACCTGCTTAGCTAAAGTTGGCAGTGCTTAAAGGGGCAGGTTCAGCACTGCTTACCAATGGGCAAATCCACTTAGCTGGGCTACTCAGTGCTTAGCAGTCATATTTACACAATGCTTACACCTGGTAAGCAGAGCTGTGCAATGCTTAGCATTGCTTATTTTTTATTTTATAGACTATCTGCTGTATGGGATTGATTCATCATTCATTACATATTATAAATTTGTTTACTGTCCCTGACATCCCCCAATGTGCTTTCATTACATTTATTTACGTGTGACTATACTGTATGAGACACGTGTGTTTATATGGGGGTTTCACAACTTTATTAAACTGCCACCTCACATCTGGACCTACTACAGTACTCTGGTTAACAAATATATGTTATTTAGTAGCTAATTATAAAAAAATGTTTATGTACTGCTTTCACATGTAAAATTGGTTATAATGGGGATTGAACCAGGATCGGCTGCTTGCAAAGCATACACTCTAACCACTACACTATTGCAGTACTGCTTGTGTTGGATGTCTCTTGCTATTTAAATTCTTGTGCTGTTAAGCTGGACTAAGCGTAGCTAAGCAACAGGCACACCCCACAGCTATGGTTAAACTTTATTGCATGTTTAAAAAAATGTATTTGTTGTGTTTTCTTATTTGTACCCTTCAGAATATCCCTGCTAATGCTGAACCAGTTATTCTATCAACTTTCTGCTTTGTGGGATGATTGCCCCTTTTGGCTTTGTCAAAATTCCTTACTCTGATGAGTTGGGAGGTGTGCACTATGTGCTTATGCTACATCTGTTGTTCTATCCACTTTTGGATTGGTAGGGATGATTGTCCCTTATGGCTTTGGCCAGATTTCTTACCCTGATGGGTTGGGGGTGTTACAAGCATTCTTGCTCATTTTAAATTGCCGAAAGGCAATTCTAGAGTGCAGGGGGGGGGCTTGTGTATTGTGAGAGCTGTGCTCTCAGACACCCCCCTGTTCTTGTACATGGAACTGTGTCCGTTTTAGAGCATGGCAGCATACCTTCATACATATGCATGGTGCGCTGCCTTGCTGAACAGGAACTTATTCCTGCATGGCTGCTTGCTGAATCCAGGGGTACGTTTAGTAAAATGACTTCTTTAATTTGTTGGAGATGTAGTAAAGATGTAAAAGATTATTGGCTACACATGTTTATGGATTGTGAACAATTAAATGTATATTGGGAAGAGATAAGTATTTTTTAAGGTCTAATAGTCTGATAATTGTTCTTTAACTAAATCAGCAATACTATTCAATATTCCACTTCTTGTATCTGTAAAAGCCAAAGAGCAAAAATGTTTTGGACTCTTTTGGCAATTGCTGGAAAAGTTATTACAAAAATCTGGATATCGAACTCTGTTCCTACTTTCAAATTTTTTTAAATTTAACAGCAACAGTATGTAAACCTGAAAAAAAAGTGATCATAATAAGCTTTATAAATCATATTAAGATTTTTAGTGGTTGGGATAATCTTGAAATGTTGCTATTGAAATACCAAGACTCTTATTGAATTAATTGTATAAAATTACCTCAATGATTCAGTGTATTCCTATCATTTTATAACAAAATGTGATGTTGAATTTCTTCATTTCTGTGTATGTATTGTAAATATGTTAAATTAATAAAAAAAGCTTAAAAAAGAGAGAGAATTGGGTCCCTTGTGGGTTGATCATGAGTCTATGGGGGAGTTTCATTCCTCCTGGTCTGAATGTTGGATTGTTTTTAAAGAGAAATGTAGATAAAGATTTTTAAGTTGCAATTAGAGAAAAGGACCACAAATGGTAACGCTCAAATGCGAAAGTTTATTTTAATGTGCATTATGAGATGTGATTAGCTTAGGGAAGAATTCGGATCATATATATTTTTAATGAAAAGGAAGTTTTTGTTGAAAATAAAACAAAAAATGATAACCTGTTATATAAGTAGAGATCTAATTTGCAAGGCATGAAAGATGATGTTTCTCCTCTTTGGGGTAAAATGGTTCAGAATAATACAAGTTTTATGAAGGCATTAAAAGCATATTAGGACTATGAGAAAAAGGAGAGCTGGATATGTGACGTAGGGTGTTAAGAAGGTGTCTGATGAAGCTATTAAAAATTTAATGAGAAAAGTTTCTTTGGAAGAGTTGAATATGGTGCTGGATAAGGTTAAAGTAGAGTTTGTTACTGGGTTGAATACTATTGGTTATGAACTATTTAAAATATAAATGTACAATAAAAAGTGTTATTATTAGATGTGTTTAATTAGTGGTTGGAGGAAGGTATAGTTTAAAATTAAATTAATGAGAGGGTTATTACATTTATATAGAAAAGGAGGAAATGTCTGACATGAAAAATTGGAGTGCTACTACTTTAAGAAATGTGGATTATAAGATATTTATGAAAGTATTGCAGATTAGGATTAATCAAGTTTTGCATGAAGTTTGTAGTGGAGGGTAATTATGATATTAAGGGTAGATGTAGTCAAGTTTTATTGATATAGTTTGAGAAATTCTGGATGAAATTTTATGTAGGGGAAGAGATGTTAGAAGAGAATTTGATTGTTTGGAGCATGAGTATTTTGAAAGTGCTGCAGTATGTTTATAATAATGTTACAGTTCCGATTTTGTTAAATGGATAGTTAAGTTCTGTAGTGCATATGAAAAGGGGTGTGAGGGAAGGATGACATAAGTGTGATAGTATTTTCTTTGGTTATGAATGCAATTGGGTAAAATGGAGGAAATGAGTTATAAGGTAGATATTTTACAAATGATAGTGTTTGCATTCCTAATTGTGTTCCATGTGCAGAGGATATAATTGTAATAGTTAAGGATGGGAGATGGATGGGAAAGATTATTAGTTACGTTGTTAAAGTGTTTAGGGGAAATTGAGGTTAGAACTGAGTAAAGAAAAGAGTTGTGGGATAGGAAAAGAAGGGAAGTTAGAGGTATTAATTTTGTTTTGAATGAAATAAGTTTGTTAGGAATAACATTTGGGAAGGTAATGTATGAGCAATGGGATGGTATAACTGAAACAATTAAAGCAATGGGGAAGTTTTGCAAATGCTTTTTTGTGTCCTATAAGAAAAATGGTTAAATGATTAATTATGTTATTTTAGGTACAATTGGGTATTTGGCAAAGCAATATATGATTCCTAGTGGCAAAGAAAAGGGATTGTTGCAAACAGTATTTTTTGGGGGGAGGGTTCTAGGTTGAATCCTGTGAAGAAACAGATTTTGTATATGGAACTTTATGCAGAGGTTTGAGGTTTAATCAATCCAATTGTGTATGTAGCATCTGTGAGTTTATAAAAGGTGCTAGTTGAGAAAGATGGTAATAACAAGGGAAGTGTTGCATTGGTTTGTGATGTAAAATATGGGGAGTGGAGGGAGAGGGAAGGGAAACTGAAGAGGAAAAGTTTTTTTTTTCCTAAAAAGAAAGATAATTGAATATCAGACTAAAACAAGGATGTGGAATTTGAAATTTTAAAAATATCCTGGATATGTTATGGGTAAATCCATGGGGAGAATTAAATACTGAAGTTGTTAAAGCTATGAAAGAAAGAAACAAATGTTTAGTAAATTATTTGAGTGTCAAGACTGATTGTGAAGATTGGGAATAAATAGAGTGCATGCAAAGAGTAATAAGTTATATAAAACTATGTCTTGGTGGTTGTGTTTATTTTGTAAAGATCTGGAAACTATAGAGTATATTCTTTGAGATGTGAAAGAGTGAAAAAATTATGGAAAAAAGTTTTGCAATTATTTTCTTTGGGAGATGGTGAAAAGAAGGAAGACTTGAATACAAATATGATTTATATGTGTATTATGGAGATAGAGTTAGGAATATGACTGATAAGATGGATACAGTTTTATTTAGTATTGTTTGAAATATTTGGGAGGCCAGGGTAAAAGAAGTGTTGCCTAATAAAATATGTAACCCAGCAGATATATTGAAGAGGTTATGATTTTGGTTATGGCAATAAGAGTGGGGTGGTGTGGGGAGCTAATGAGTGATTGTTTTTGTGTTTTGTGATGTAAAGTCTTTGTTAATTTTGTCAAGTTTGTAAATGCATATATATCATAAATAGTGTAAAAAAATAAAGCCCCTCTACTCTTTTTGATATGTGCAGTGGACATTTTACATCCAACTGAGCTACCACTGACTCAATTAGAGGGGACCTCTGTTAAACATCTTATCTGAAGGATGGCAAACTCTGGTATGCAGTGTCCCCTTATGTTGCACTGCATTGCAGCTTGCCATCTACCTGGTATGGGAATAGAACCCACAACTTTCTGTAGCCAAGGCAAGTGTGCTACCTGTTGCACCACTGACACTGTGTCCATCCATTAGTGATGCCCTAGTTGAGTATGTCCTATCATGTCATACAATATGCAATACTTATCCAGTTCAAGGACACATAACTTACAAGAACTGCTTCTTTGTTTTTACAGAAACATTGGGATTACATGTGTAAAAGCAGTCTGCTTATGGTATGTTACCCACAATGTTGCCATAGCACTGTGTTATATAGGAATAGTTTCAATGGACTACAGGTGCTGGTGAAAGATTCATCCTTAGACTGGGTAATGCTAATGTGTTTCCACAAATGCTGTATTAGCTGTTTCCTCCACCATGGATTTAGGCCTGGTTGATGTCTGGGAAGAATCTGGGCCTGAGGATGATAATGGCAGTCACAGTTGGGGGTCACAGTGTCAGTGTTAGACTTCAGTAATGTGTTGGCCACACCCCCTTCTCCTTCCATAGACACAGCTCAGAGGATCATAGGATCATAGGAGGTTACTAGGCTAACAGCCCCTGAGCCTTTACAAACCTAGCCAAGTTCAACCCATGTTCCCAAGGGTGTCTGGTTCAAGCAGACACTAAAATTAGCACCTACTGCCCATGTCCAAGAGGTGACACAGGTAAAACCCCCGGGGTGAATTTCTGGTTACTCATCCAGTCATCCAAATTACACTTAAATAGGCCCAATGAGGGGCTATGTTTAACATAAATAGAAAGCTTGTTCCAAAGGTTTGGCAACCTCTGTGAGACAAATCTGTCTCTCTAGCAAATTCTGTTGATCTCCCCTTGACAAAGCCAAACTGGGTGGCACTGAGTCTTTGGAGATTTCCTATATCTTTGTTAATAAGGTCCATGATGATTTGTTCCATGGCCTTGCAGATAAAGCTGGTCAGGCTAATGTGTCTATAGTTCCCAGGGTTCATGGATACACCCCCTTTATGCAAAAGGATGATGGTAGTTGTTTTCCATTCCACTGGGATGAAGCCAGTGCTTAGGCTGTGATTGAAAAGTGTGCCCAGTAGTAATGCTAATTCCTGTTTTAACCCATGTAGAAGACAGTCCAGGATGTTGTCTGATCCCATAGAGGCTGTGTTTTTGGCCTTGGAGAGGGTGTTTAAGATCTGCTCCTTGGAGATACTAGGTGGAGGACAGGTGTTAGGATGCTTTGGGGTATATGTGGTGGGGACAGGAGAGTAAAGTTTTCATTGAACCTGTCAGCCAGCAGGTTTGCTAAATCCACAGGTTCTGTATATGTAGTACTATTAACTATGAGCGCAGAGGAAATCTGGGCCTTACCTTTGAGGTTATAGATGTAACTAAAGAACACCTTGTAGTTATCCTTAGTTAGGGAAGCTAATTTGGATTCATAGTTAGCTTTGGAGGACTTCACTAGGAGTCTTACTTGCTTGTTTAAGTTGAGGAGGGAGTATTTCCAATTCTGAGACAGCAATTTCTTTCTCCTATTGTTTAGCCTATTAATGGCAGCTGTCCACCAGGCAAATTTGTTTTTCCTTGAAGATCTTGCTTTGGTTCTATCAGGTATGGCAGAGTGAATATAAGTGTACAGGTGCTCATACAGGGCATCAGAGTATAACTCAGTATAAGTGTCTGTTCCATCATTGGGGGAGGGGCTATGAAGCTATTTATGCTGTCATGTAAGAGGTTGTAATTGGCCTTGGAAACATTTTTTGGTCTAGTCATTGCTAAGGGGGGGGGGGGGTCTTGTGTTATAGTTACTTTTAGCGAGACTGATTTGTGGTCATATCTCACCAGGGATGGCCACACACTGGGGGTAGTGCAGAGCTCCTCCATGTTGGTGAGCACCAGATCCAAGATGTTTGAGCCTCTTATGGGTATGCCACCCAGCTGGTCCAGGGTATTGGAGTTAATGAAGTACAAGAACATTTGGACAAGTGAGTTAGAACATGTATAATTTACCCAGTCAATGGATGGGTAATTAAAGTCACTTAAAACCAGCTCCTGTAAAACCCACCCAACAGACCCAGGATACCACCCAAGGATAGGATGAGGCCAACTCATCAGCTAGGGAATGGCCTCTTCTCCAGTAGGAACATCATCCCTGGTTACCACCAGCTACATTGAGTGAGAGGATGATGTCAGGTGTCAGCTTGTGGTGGCTGAGCACTACTTGGGTACCACCTCCTCCTGAGCTGACTGTATACATGGCTGCTATTCGGTATTTGTTTAGGACCATTAGACAGGGACAGACAGAGACCAAGACATCCACAGTTGAGCTGGTTAGAGTAGTGCATAGTCTGCATTCTGACCTGCCAGAGTGCCTGGACCAGATTTACATCACTGTGGACATGCAGCATAAGGAGTCTGTACATTTCGGATATCCTTGTGTGGATGTCTGTCAGGGTCAGCATTCTTACCATGGCCAATCCACCTCTACCTGTGGTGAGGAAGCCCCTCATTGGAGGGGGAGGGCATAGTTTAGGACCCATAGAGCTACCACCTCCATACCACCATCCAGTCTTGAAGGCAGGGTGCCATGGATGCAGGCATGTATAGGGTGTTCCTGCAAAGACCAGCTGTAGCACATCCCACCATTACCATGCATAGAATACTGCATCCCATGTGTGAGCTGCAAATCATGCCTGTGCCCTCCAAGAACAGGATGTCACATGTTTGGGGACATGCACAGTAAGCCTGTAGATTAGTAGGTGCCTACACCTGGCCATAATACCCCAGCACAATGCTACATTGTCTGCTGGAGTTGTGTACACACACTCACACACACACACACACACACACACACACACACACACACACACACACACACACACACACACACACACACACACACACCAGAACTGTCCACCATTGCACCATCATGAGACAGTGAAGACATCACCCCCTCCCTAATCAGTGTCCCCAGCTCCACATACTCACTTGCTTCTGCCACACACCTTCACATAGAGTTAACCCCACCCCTCCCACACACTCATTGCCCATTGTTGATACTTATCATTTTGGTCCTCTTTCCCCCTCCCATGCATATCATGACAGCTGAGTCATGTCCTCAGTACTCTGTTATGTGGGTAGCCTATGTGTAATACACAGTGTGGCTAGTCTGTGCATGGTATAGCACAACCAGGGTGCAGCTTTGCATGCGTCATTTTTTTCTGTCACATAATAAGCTTATTCTGGCCTATAATTATGTACTAGACACTGCCTCTTCACCAGTGCCATGATGTACTGTGCCTGCCTCTGTTTTTCATAGTAATCCCCTGCATGCAGCTCCTCCACAGGCTCATCAGGTGCCTCCTCTGGTGCAGAGTCTGGAAGTTTCCTGAAAGATCATGTCTCTTCTATAGCTGTTTGTGTGTTAACACAAGTTTTTATTAATGTATATACTGCAAAGATTTTACTGTTTGTTCTGGGCTCATAATGTAATGTACCACCAGAGCCATCTAGACAGTAGAAAGAGGACTTTACCAGACCTAGCAAAGGTCTGACAACAATTCAGGTCTGTGGCAGGCAGTGTTGTTTATATTCTTTATTGTGGTCTACGGTTATAATTGGTGTGATTAGCCATGGCATCAGGGCAAATCAGACATTACCAGTAAGATGGCCCTGCAGAAAATCTCTCTCCACAAAAGCTACTTATATAGCTTACATGCACTAGATGTCAGACTTGTGAGCACTGCCTGGGTGGCCTGCTGACACATTGTTTATTATACCCTGTGCATTGCACACCACCTGGTATCTGATGGAGAGAGATAACATTATCCCTGCTCACCAGATGGAACTTTTATTGCAGTGTTGGTGCAGTCAGTGGTTAGTCCTAGTATCTCAGGGAACTGGGATATATCATAAAATACCCTTATGGTGTTTCCTGTCTCCCTTATCATACACGAGAACCAAATATGCTACCTCACATGCTCCAACATGGCATCAAGGAACTGGTACAGCATCCTTGAACAGATTCTAGGGATACACTACTTTGTTCCTCATTGGCTGCTGAATGGCCCTTGTGGTTAATATTCTCAATTCCACACATACTGTGATGTCCACAAGGATGGGTAGTTCACACATCCTATGAGCCTACCTATGAGGGTGACACATCTCAATCAGCTACTGCATGGTGTCGCTAGTCACACTGCAGTGGTTCACTATGCATTATGATGGAAGACACAGAATGCTAGGTACTACTGGATATGTTCTGGAAGTCATCCATCCCTGGTAACATATTGATAACACACTCCTAAGAGTTGACCCAGTAGTCAGGGACTTGGGGACACACATAGACAGTAATCTAGCCTTTCACCATCAGATGTCTACAGTAGTGAGGAAATCATTCTATGTTATGCAACTTATAAACAAAGTTATGGCATCTAGGACCAAGGAAGTCATTGTTCCACTCTATTCGACATTCATCAGACCTATCTTTGAGTACAATGCCCCTTTTGTATGTACCCTAACCAGGCATACTCAACAAATCTACAGAGATTCCTCACTGAAAGAATACAGGGTGTAAGTAACATGTCCTTTGCAGACTGCCTCAATATCCTGTCTCTGTATTTTGTCTCCTATAGACTGTTAAGGGGAGATCTATGTATGGCATATAAGGCATTGTCAGACCCCACTCTGATGGACCTCCTACAAATCTGCAAAATAAACAACACCAAAATTACCCACTCTAAAGATTTAAACCTTGGGCATGATATAAATAGGACCTGCAGGACAGATAGGTATGTATCCCAGTGACTACCCCATCTATGGAACAGGCTCCCCATCTATGTGAAGCAGAGTTCCTTCCTAACCCAATTCAAGTGTAACTTGACAACTAGATGAGGAACAGGAAATTCATTCCTGGTTTGACACCGATGTCTTTAATGGACACAGGCAGCCTGTAAATTGTTTATCTCCCAAGTCCCTGCTTGTAAATGTTTTATCTCCCAAACCCTTGCTTACACTTAGGAAGGGTACCAGAACTTGTCAGAGATTTGGGATGCATGGCTAGGCTTTAAAAGGCCCTTGTTGTCATTAGCCTTGTAAACACCTCTGGACCTCTGAATGTATGACTTAGCATTACTGAGACTGATAATGTGCACTTCCATGACTACCAGTATCTGTACAGACTTGTTAATGTGCTAGTTATACCATACATGTTTTCATGGTCTCTCTCCTGTAACTCCAAGATTTTACTGTGGCCAACAGTTCTGGTGGTTGTTCTCTGTGCAAAAATGTTTAGGTTTCTGAATTGCACTTACACATTGTTTACCATAATTTCCATCCACCATTGCCCTCATTTTAATATTGTTGGTCATTTCCATGCCATTATGCTACCATTTGGATCTTATGCAGGCTGTGGCATTTCTCAGGCACCATAACCCAGCTCAGTCTCTCTCGGAATTGCCCCTACCAAGAGTGTGGCTGCTGTTCAAGCAAAACTGTCTGTCTCGGCATGACTACTGAAACCTCATGAGGGTAAAATACAGTATAATGAGACAAAATAGGCACACAAAATAAAGATGACACAGATAAAGAGATTAACAAGAGATACAATAAACATTAAAATGAAATAACTGTGCATGGAGACAGTACTTTATCTTGCTCTTATGAGGTCCTGAGCAGTTTCCCAGACTGGCCCTCCCTTAATCCAAAGCTGAAGATCAAAAAAATAGTCTTCCAAACTGAGGACCACATAAAATGTTTTGAGGATTGAACATGCACACATTGAGTAGTACTGCAAGTGCAAATGCTGCACTGGCATTAATTTATGAAGCCCTAATATCTTTGTGCTTTCTTAAATGAGTGATGGTGCTGCAGTTCTGTCACAACCACGTCTGCTGATTGCGACCCCTAACAGCTTGTGCATGGAGCAGCTACCCACGTTTACCCCACCCTAGTCACCGCTCTGCCTGCAGATAGTACTAACTTGTTATAAGTGAGAGGACTGACAATTTCAAGCAACATTATAGAAAATGTATATAGAAATTATACATGAAGCACACCTAGGAAATATCAGAACAAAGGGCATGCTAAAGAGAAGGTATAGCCAAGCATGGATGACATCACAGAAAAACTTTTACATTACCTACTTACTTTGTTGAAAAAATATAAACATAAATCAAAGTGTTCCTGTTCAGATTTCAGAACTGACCAAAGCATCCTGGAGCAACTAAGTATAGACTTTTATGGCTTAACCAAGAACACAAGCTACTTGTTAGTATTGCCAGGGATGGCTCTACAAACTGTACATCTGAAAACAATATTCATACAAGATGCATGGCAAATCAACTATGCTGACTTGTGCTGTGACAAACATGAGTCACACCCAAATAAGTTTCACAATGAGCATATAAAGAGCAGCACTATGCACACTGGTTTCACAGGAATTCACAAACCTCACTCATATACCAGTGCTTTTCAGTGCTGTGTTACCAGCATTAACTTAATTACTTTGCATTCAAACATAAACACAATGGGTCTGATACAGAAAGGTTACCATGAGGTGGACGCAAGATGCACACCTTGCAGTAACCATGTCTTATTCAGAGATAGTCCTACCATGGCACTGCAGCATGAAGATGTGCAGCACCATGAGCTGTCTCTGCAGCCATGGTAACAAGGCATTCCAAGGGAGAGACATATGCAAATTAGCCACGTGCTGTCCCCTGGAACTGCCTGTGGTAAGCTATTTACACAGCTGAGCAATTCAGAGAATCTGTTTGCTGCATAAATTAATACAGCCATTTATGGCCATTCATGTTAGTGATCACAATCAAAAGCTTGTGCTCTCCCATCATGGTAAAGTTAAGTGGTGGGTAGTTTAGTGGACAGGTAGTGTTGGGTGTGTGTGAGCATGAGTGTATACGTGAGTGTCTTTCTTCCTGGTAGGTCACAGTAAGGGGGGATATTTAGAGGATATGTTAGGCCTTTGTGAGTAACTGTATGCGTGTGATCATGTGGTGTGTATGCATGTGCACACGTGTGTGTATGGATGAATGGTTGAGTGTGTCTGTGAGTGTAGCTCTGTGGGGGTCTGTGAGTGCTTTTGTGTGTGGAGGTGGTTTGGAGGGGGCTGTCATACCTCCACATTCCTCTAGACATAAGCAAATCCTGCAGTCTTGGGTCAACATTGGATCATGTGTGAATTCTACCAACAAGTGATAACTTTACATCATCATACCACATAGGTATGAGGACCCACTAGACACCAGGGGCACTCTATATAATGTGCCTTAAAAGCACTTAAGAAAGAAAGAAAGAAAGAAAGAAAAAAGAAAGAAAGAAAGAAAGAAAATGACAACTTGGATTGAGGGAATCACTATTTCATCTCATGTCTTAAAATCGCTTAACCTGACATAGATTGCGAGAAAATCAGCACTAGGAAGAATTCATTATTATCACAGCTTTAACAGCATTTAATGGCAGGGACCAATAGCTCTGAGGGATACTGTGTAGTGTTCCTTAAAGACACTTTGGAAAGAATTAGATTTGCAGCACAAAAGATGTGGGAGGACACTAGACCTATAAATGCAATAAAAAAGATTCAAACACTGCACCTTCCAACCTCAGACAGAGGACATCAGTCCTCTGTGCCACCTTTAGACATTTTGGATATGTTGAGGTAGAACATGTGTGTTTTTACATAGCAAGAAGTATAAAGCTCTGATGTCTGATACGAACCACTGCTTGCAACAGTTTGAGAGTCACAAGGGGCTGGAGAGGGGTTACAATACAAAGCCAGGAGGAAAACTTGATGACACCAGGGAGAGTATTTAAAATATTACTAGGAATCACTTAAAAAGTTGATAGAGCAACAGCTGTTGCATGAATATGCAGTCCTTAGGCATTATCAATACTGCAAATGTAATGTGTGCCATTATTGACTGACTGTAAGGATGTGTGATTGATGAAGGCAGGAATAAATAAATAAGGAGAGACATCTGTTACTTTCTAATACTTCAGAGGCATAAGAGGTATGTGGTGTGTATGTGGATGTCGGACAGTGAATGAAAGAGTGTGCCTGTGACAACTTGATATATGGGTCACCAGTATTAACTACCACAGGAAAGTACTGATTAGCACTCATGGGAATTAATAGCAATTCAGGGACATGTAAATCAGCTGATAATGAGGTCTTTCCTCATAGCTGTTAATGTCTACTGGATTGCAAAACACTGTGTCATGGAAACAGCTCCTTTTCACCACAACTTTTGGGGGTCTGATTCTGAATTCTGGGGAATGTATTCCAGGAAGGGGTAAAATATCAATATTAGTGCTACTACTCATTGTTTTTTTATGGTAACATGACGCCACCAACTAGGCCAATCTGGAGCTCCAAATTCACAGTTACTGTTAAAGTGAACCAACTATCAACTTATGGTATCTATAGCTAAACAGTGTCGCTCCTCAAAAGATATATGTCAGCAGTTATAATTCAGCAGTTTTGGGTAATTAACATTGCATACATCAGTAAGCAGTCAAGCATACAAGTTTAAGAAAAAATAATGCAAATCTTTACTTAAAGAAAGTAAAATCATTTTAAATTTAAATATACAAATATGCTATTGCATAAAGAAATGCAAAATATAAAAAAATCTGAACAAGCAAGTGGCATAAGAAAAATGCTACTTAATAGTTCCTTGGCTCTACAGTTAGTACTATCACAAGATAACTTTACTCTAGTTATGTCCGACATTTATGAGAATTTAGCAGTCGGAAAAGGAAAAAAAAAACAGGTAAAATGTGTTACTTGTAGGCATAAGCTTTTTGGCCCCGGACAGCAGGCTGTCTCTCTTCTAATCTACAGTTTATACAAAATGTTTCTTTACTTGTTACATGCTAGTTAAAGACCACTAAATACACCAAAGCTGAGGCACAAAATGAATGGAGTAACTGCTGTATCTGCGGTGGTGGTGCTGCGGTAGCGCTGTCGCCTCACAGTAAGACACTGTCCGGTTCGACTCTCAACTAGAGCGTCTTCTGCGTGGAGACATGTGTGAATGGGTGTACCTTCGTTGAAGGTTGTGCATTAGGGCTGGCAACTCAGCATGTAAAAATCAACTGCCAATCATTAGCAGACCAGAGTTCCGCTGTGGCGACCCCTAACCGGGAAAAGCCGAAAGACACAACAACTTCAGTTGAAGAAACTAAAAGGAATGTCGTTGAATGATTCAATACTGAGAAGTATTCAGTTAGCACAGTTCTTTTTGACACCTCTACCTACTTTTTGCATTTGGTAAGGAAGCTCTCACTCTTTACTTCTCACTGGATCACAAATTTATATTATAGAGCAATGTTGCATAGATAGTCATGACATTCATACCCAAAAAATGAACCTATAAAAAGGTGACATGTTTTCACAGGATATAGCAGCTAAGAAGCCTAATTCTACAAGTGTGTGTGTGTGTGTGTGTGTGTGTGTGTGTGTGTAAAGCAGTTTCACTTACAAAGCTCTGTTGCATTTGTACCAATTGCCACATCTCATATATTTTCTGAAGCTCTATTGACAAAGCAATTGTATATTTTTTACAGTTTTCACATTTCATACATCTGATAGTTATTTTTCTGAAATAAAAAAAAAAAACAGTTACAGGTTTTATACACTTTTTTCAACCACTAATAGGCATTGCCACCCATTAAAGAGAGAATTACAAATTAGACCAAAAAGTTATACACTGAGTGATGGGCAGGAAGTTGCCCTTACACTCATCAAACAATGCTATGCCCAGCAACTTGGAATCACATTTTATGTGAGGTAAGAATTGAATCTAACTTAGATTAGTTCAAACTTGAACTAACAGATCATTTAATAAAAGAATCTAAATTGCTCTTATTACAAGAAGGATAGTCTCCACTGTCCATGCTCTAATCACATTTTTTTACTGATTGTTGCTACATTACAACTAATGTATATGTAATACAGTTACCTATTGCCTCTAACTATGGTCTTAATTGAAGTAAACAGTAAATACTTCTTATGTGTCCTATGTTCAAGAATTTCTGTCAATAACTGTTATGCACCTCTGAGCCTAGGCTGTAGCTGAAAAGGGTCTGTTGATCAGTCTACTTACACAGTAATAAAAATGAAATAGGTAGATAATTGAATAAATATTCCTGATGCATTAGCCTGTCAGCTAATAATATAATTACTGCCTTGGGCAAGATTTAATCAATGTTTGGTATGCCATCTATTACCATATTTGATAATGATTCACTACAAAACAGCATGTATTTTTAATCAGTGTAATGGTGCTCAAGAAATACCTCACACAAGTGCTATTCAATTGTAGTAACAGTTCAATCATATGGTTAAAAGATTATTGAATAATACTGGGACTATCATAAAAACTGTAATGCTGATGTTAATGCTAAGATGTTACTGAGCAGCAGCTGTCCAACATGTTAAGATGGTATCTGACTGCATCACATCCAACAAAATGTGGCACTGACAGTCAGCCTGATGTGCATATATGAGTTCAACAAAATTCCAGCTATGAGTGAGCAAGGGGGCAAGCCAGGTGACGTGGTGATGAACAAAGACTGGGAAGACAACTATAAGATTATAAAAAGAGATCCACACACAATCTACTTTTGGGACTCATATTAGTCAAAGCAAACATTCACTATTATACTTTCATGGTCTGTATTTTGTGAAAGACATTACAGATCTCATAATAAATGTCAGCAATGAAAGGTATACTTCATCTAGTGATTGTTTTTAAAGCTTTACTCAGGAAACATTGGTAATTTATGTTTTGACCCAGAAAAGTACATAACAGCACAGTTAATGTGTTTTCAGCTGAACATAACTTTGACAGTAAGAGTAGTTAAAGGTTATGAAATACTTTGTAATGACTCCTGTGTTGTTGTTTAAATTTGGAGGCTTTTGCAGTTGCCCGCCCCCACTGCAGATTTGATCTGGGACACTCCCCCAGTCCCATCTCTTTACCTCATTCTACCTAATAGACTCCTTCTGCACTTTTTAGTCATTTTTAATTTAATTGCATTTTTTAAACTGTTTGGTATAACATTGCTACATACTCGTGTTCTAGCTTGCACTGCATTTGAATTGTTTAGACTGCTGTTTTAGCTACTTTTCTGTAGAAAAAAATATATATATATATATATATATATATATATATATATATATATATATATAAAATGCCTTTCCTGTAACTAGTGTAGTCGAGATTCAGATTTGCTGTATCCAGGACTGTATGCAAACTTTCTGTGTTGGAGGGAAGCCTTCTAGCTTATCAGTGGGAGTGGTAAGCACTAGGTAACCTATCTACTGCATAAGGAGTGGTTCTGGCCCAGAAATTGTAGTTATTGGCCGTTTGGGCAGTTTTTCCATCTCTCTCAACTTTCTGATTTAAAAGCCCACATTTGCACTTGTTTCCCCCTTTCCTGTAACTAGTTTAGTCCAGATACAGATTCTTAGTTTTAGCACTTAAATGTGCTTATTTGTGATCAGTACTTGTTCAGAACTTGTAAGCCCTAAATAACCTGCTAATTACTACAGCACTCAACCTTCCTCATTACCTAGAAGAAAACAGTTTTGGTACTTGCTTTCCTCACTTGCTTAGAGAAAAACAGCTCTTGTACTCACTTTCCTCACTTATCTAGAGGAAAAATTTTTTTATTCAGGCATGTCCAAGTGTCAGCTCACAGTGTTCTCTCCTGTTTATCTGATGAATCTGGGCATCTTGGGGCAATGTAGAAATTGCCTCATGTACACAGACAACCCTCTCCTCCTACCATGCAACACTACAACCTGTGAGAGATGCACTTATCTAGCCAAACTGGAGGTAAAGCTCTCTCCAATCAAGACTGAACTTGACAGTCAAGAGGAGAAGGTAAACACTTGCACCACACCACACTCATCACATTTATTTATTTTTATTTTATTTATTTATTTATTTAACATTTGTTGACCGGGAATGTCCGACTAGGTTCCACAGAGCCTGTTTTCAGCGGAGGCCCGGGGAGAAATGCTCCAGATGAATGTCTTTGGAATGTGGGAGGAAACCGGAGTACCCGCAGGAAACCCACGCACACACAGGGGAGAACATGCAAACTCCACACAGAAGGCACCCCAGCCGAGAATTGAACCGGAGAACCTCTTGCTGTGAGGCGACAACGTTAGTCCCACTAAACCTACACCACCAAAATCCACACATAGAAACACAAAAACATTTACGGAGACTCTCAGTAATAATCTGTCTAAGCAACAGAGACCTCCAAAGCAGAAAAGCAAGCAACCTCCATCCCCCAACACAACCCAAATGGCACATAGCCCACAGACTCAGTGTGCCACTCAACCACAGCCAATAAGGCAAAACAACGTACCCAACACACTAGTCATAGGTGACTCTATAGTCAGGCACACTGATACCCCATTCACCAGGCTAAACAAGGAGAGGGTTACTGTCAGCTGCCTGTCAGGTGCCAGGATCCGCCACATAACCCACTCACTCAAGTCACTCCAAAACAAGTACAAATATGACTCTGTCATTGTCCATGTTGGTGTGAATGACCTGAGATGTACCTCCCTGGACTACATGAAAAGAGACATGGAAGAGCTCTTCAATCTTGTAGCCCAGGCAGGTATGACCCTAGCCCTGAGTAGCATTCTGCCATCACCCAGAATGATGCCGCAGTACAAGGACAAAATGATTGACTTCAACAATTGGCTAAGCTTCTGGTGTCATTCTAAAGGGATCCAGTAACTGTCTGCTTGGGATGACATGGTCGACAGACCATGATGCTTTGCCAGAGATGGCCTGCACCTGTCACCCCTGGGATTCCGGATACTGGCTAAGGTTCTTGCCGCCCCTATAGTGCCTTTTTTTAGGCAAGGTTCAAATGACAATTTCACCACCATAACAGGAACAGGCAAGCAAAAACTGAGGGTGATACTACTCAATGCTAGAAGTCTAAACCTCAAAATGCACTCACTCGAGGCACTCCTTAAAATGGAGAACATAGATATCTGTGCAGTGACTGAGACCTGGTTCAAGGCTCCAGAGAGCAACCCTGCACTACCAGGCTATAACTCATACCACACTTTTCGGCCATGTATCCTGGACCGGAAGGATATCCACACCTCCAGGCTAGTTGCTCAGCATAATGCAGCCAAGGTTATCCAAGTGCAACTAACTCTGGGCAAAACTGCAATCCAAATTGTAGCTTCCTACAGATCACTAACCATGCCCCAGGATTCCAACTCCTCTTTTCTTGATGTACTGGAAAATATTAGGGTTCAACCAAATACCCTAATAATGGGCGATTTCAACTACCCTACCATTAACTGGGAAAACTACTCATGTACCAACTCCTTTGCTCAATGCTTTCTGGAATTCATAAACTCCAATGCCCTGGATCAACTTATCCATACCCCCACCAGGTGCAACAATATCCTAGATCTAGTCATTACCAACATGAGTGACCAGTGTTCCACACCTGAAGTCAACGCCTCATTGGTCCGATCCTACCATAAGCTAATTACCCTAGAAATCCACATCCTGCCCTCACCCCCCATTAAGGAAACCATGGTAAAAATTTTCTCCAAAGCCAACTTCATGCTTCTTAAGACAGAAGTGGTGAACTTCATGATACCCATGCAGATGGACAATACAGTTACGACTACTGAATCCTACACGATTGCACTTTATAAGCACTGCATGGATCGTGCTATCCCAAACTGAACCAAGATGCTATCCTCCAAAAAAAAAGGAAGCCAATCTGGTGGTCCCCTGCCATAAACAAACTGTACAACAGAAGGAAGAAACTGTTGCAAAAGAGAGTAAAATCCCACGAGTGGAGGAGCTCCCTGGTCAGCCTCAGTAAGAAGCTGCGATCCCTGATAAAATCCTCCAAATCTAGTTACGAAAACAAATTCGTCACTGATTCTAAAGACAACCACAAAGCATTCTATAGCTATGTCAAGAATCTCAATGGCAACACTCAGATCTGCTCGGAGTTACAGCACAATGGCACTAAATATACAGACCCAACTGATATTGCCAACATCCTGGCAGATAGGTTCACTGCTAACTTTACCCCCTCTCACCCCCTAAACAGCCCATCTCCATACTAGAAGAATGCAAAGTTCCTGTAATCATGGCTGCACAGGTAAAAACAACACTCTCCAAAGCTAAGAACACAGCATCCATGGGACCAGACAACATCCCAGACTGCATTCTACAAGAACTATAGAACGAACTGGCACCCCACCTAAGTACCATGTTCAGTCATAGCCTCACCTCAGGCTTTGTGCCTGTTGAATTGTGCACAGCAATGGTTATCCCACTCCACAAGGGGGGAGCCACCACGGACCCCGAGAACTACTGCCCCATTAGCCTGATGAGCTCGGTCTGCAAGGCCATGGAATGTATCATCATGGAACTTATAAACAAAGACATTGGTAATCTCCAAACTCTGGATCCCACCCAGTTCGGGTTTGCAAAAGGCAGATCATGTCTCCTAAACCTGATAGACTTCTTTGAAGCAGTCACCAAAGCCGTAGACAAGGGTAAGTTGGTTCACACAGCCTATCTAGATCTTGCCAAGGCTTTCAACACCATCCCCCACTCTGGAATTATAGATAAACTCAGTAAACTAGGTATAAATCCCTGTGTTACAAGATGGGTTGCCAACTGGCTCACTGACAGAACCCACACTGTGAAAGTAGCAGACTCCACATCCAACTTCAGACCAGTGACAAGTGGAGTACCACAGGATTCAGTCCTGGGTCCTCTCCTGTTTGGTATCTACTTCTCTGAAGTGTAGGCTAACACAGAAGGTCTTTGGCTAATGAAGTTCACAGATGACTGCAAACTAGGAGCCATAATCAGAACTCCTAATGATGTGAACATCCTACAAAAGGGCCTCACTGAGACATATGCCTGGTGTCAAAGCCATGGCCTCAAGCTCAATGCCAAAAAGTGCATTGTCATCCCCTTTGGTAAAAACTCTGTACCCATGAACTACAGCATAGGCAGTAGTGTACTTAACACTGAAAGTGTGATAAGAGACCTTGGGACACAGGTGGACAGTAGTCTCTCCTTTGATTATTACATCGCCACAGTAGTCAGGAAGTCCTTCTACATGGCACACCTCATCACAAAAGGTTTCTCATCCAGAAAAAAAAGAGGTCATTGTTCCCCTCTACTCATCATTCATTAGACCCATTATAGAGTACAATGCCCCTTTTGGTATGTACCTCACAAGACATCTACAACAACTGGAAAGGCTGCAGAAATACCTCACAAAGAGAAGTACCAGCCTCAAACAGATGCCCTACACAGACCGTCTCAAAAATCTCCAGCTGTACTCTGTTGCATATTGCTACTTAGAGGTGATCGCTGCCTAACATACAAAGCTATGTCAAACCCAGAGCTGTTGGACATGCTCCACTTAAAGAAATCCCAATTCCTCCGAGCTACTTGCTCTAGGGACATAAACCTTGTCACCACAATAAACAGAACATGCCGGAGGGATAGATTCCTGTCCCAGAGACTTCCCATACTCTGGAATAAACTACCTATCTATATCAAACAAAGCTCCTCATTAGCACTCCAAGAAAAATCTTGATGATTGGATGGGAAATAGGAAATTCTCCCCGGGGATCACCTCTGTCGCTCTGCTCGACAGTGGCACAGGAAAATAATTTTCTTGGGTGGCAAAAGCCAGGGTACCTTTTTGGCTGGGCTTGTATAGGCCCCAGGACCAATAGCCTAGTACCTACGTATGAACCTATGAACTTACCTATCTAAACACTATATTATGACATAAATGTTTTTCTTTTACAGCAGGTTTCAAAACGTGAGGGAAAAGATAATTGTAAATAAACCTAGAAATGTTTCTGTATATAGTGATTTCTTAAGAATTCGACTACCTGCCAGTCTTGAAGCTGTTCTCCAATTTCAAAATGTGCTTGCAAAGTCACTGTTTTAAAAAGGTGTTAAACAGTTATACTGCAAACAAAATGCTGAATTTATTGAAAAAAGGGGTGGGGTTGGTGGAATGCATCCAGAATGCCTTCTGACTTGCCTATATACTTTATACACAGCTTCTCGCTATTGTTGTTTTTTTGTTTTTGTGAGTAGTCACACAGCTCTGTGCAAAACTTAAATATGTTTTTAAATAAATGTACAATACTCAGTAAGGTAAGTCTCAGCAGCATTATTATGACTTCACAAAAACCTTGTTCATGCCATAACCTATCATTTGTTTCGCTGCATTTTTTTCTAGCATGCAGCACATACCCTTTATCAAATGTGAAGAAAACTCATTTTTTAGAACTGGTACTTGGCATGTACTTTAATCTGCAGTATATTTAGACTTATATACTATAAGCAACTTGCTTCATTGGAAAACACTGATTATCTGATTTTCTAGTATGCCATTGAGTTCCACTCTGACAGCTCACTTGTATTATGCATACTACTGACTTCTACTGAACATCTGCTATGTATCCAACATTAACATACATACATTTTCTTTTTTGTCCCTGGTTAGGGTCGCTGAAGATACCTATCTATGGGACAACCCTCCTGTTCTTTAAACAAACAAAGAAAAAAAAGTCTTTTGGCTTTTCCCGGTTAGGGGTCGCCACAGTGGAACTCCCGTCCGCTAATGATTGGCAGTGGATTTTTACAGTGCCGAGTTGCCAGCCCGATGCCCAAACTTCAAAGAAGGCATGCCCAAACCTACCTGCATGTTTTTACTGTCACTTGACCGCGGAGAGGACATGCAGACTCCACACAACAGGCACTCCAGCTGAGAATCAAACGGGAGAACCTCTTGCTGTGAGGTGACAACACTAACCGCTGCATCACTGTGGCATTCTAAACAAAAAAGTAATACTGAATAACTTTCTGTTATTCTGATGTTATGTTGCTCATTTATTATTATTATCTTTTTGGTTGTTTAAACAAACAACAAAAAAAAATAAATGAACAATATAGCATCAGAATAACAGCAAGTTATTCAGTGTTACTTTGAACTCTGGTTAAAATTTTAATCTGACAGATGTTTTATGATTCTTTTAATAGATACTATGTGCAACAAGTTAAAAGGTATATTTCTGATATTTCTGTTTAAAATAATTTAATTTCCTCCCACTAAAAGAAAAAATACCACATTTTATTTATTTATTTTTCCATAAAGCTTCTCCTGCAGTTTGACTTTGAGTAGATCTTTGCCTTCATCCTTGAAAACTGTTAAAGGCAAATAGAAAACACTCTTGTTGAATATTTTACCAAACAGTGCATCACAAATGTACGTATTACTCTTGCAATGAGCACTTGTGCCATAATTTCAGGATTGTCCTGAGTTATACAGGAAGAGAGCACATCCTCCTTAGCCTTGAGAACCCTGTAAGTGCCTGAGCTGGGGCCACTTGGTATTGCTTGTAGTACTTTTAGAAGGATTTGGCAACAAACACTTATTTTTATTTCTCCCAGGACTATCATGAGCAGAGTGTGGAAGAGTGAGCTAATTTGTTCAAGTACACCAGCAATTTTTCCCGCAGGAAGCTGGAGTTTGCTTGAAAGACAGCACTCGATAAGTGTGTAGTAGAACCAATAAATGCAGTGAACTTGAAAACTGGAACTGAGATTTTTGCAGAGGGTAGCAATTTTCTTATCGCTTGGTGTTTAAATGATTTCAGTAGAAAACAGGCTTTAAAACTTGGTGTAAAACTCTTTATACCTGTAATTACAGAAACGGGTACATGGCAGTCTCTTGCCATTGAAGCAAAACAATGAATATTTTAATGAAATGACAAGGATTGATTTGAAGAAACATATACATATATGACATAAACAGTTTTTAGAGTAAATCAATATCCATAGAATAACTTGTGTATTTATAAATCAGCCATCACATTGCAATATTATTGCATGAAATTTCCATTTTCTCTGAGGATTGACATATAAAATATACAGGAAAATAATAACTTTGCAGAATAAACTATAAAAGGGAGAAACACAAGTAAACATTCTAAAGGAGAAACGTACAGCCAGCATTGTTGACTACCAACTTAGAATGCCTGCAAGGCAAGTTAGCGATATAAATACAGATGTACATATAGATATATTATTTTTGTTAACCAGGTAGTTTTGCTGGACAAAACCCATGTACAGTTGAAGCTGGGGAAGACTGGTTCCAGGTACGGAGTCATGATAATGGAGACAAACAGACAATACTTAATGTGAGTACAACAGCAAAAAGTAATACAAGTAGCATGCACCTAGAAAACAGCATGTCATGTCGTCATGTGACTATATACTGAGAACAACTGCAGCATGAAAATGTGTATAATCTGAATATGCATATATTCAGAAAAGTAGTTCAGCTATTTTCACTGAATCTCATGCCACACACATAAAACTAACATATATAAAAATAAAGGAAAGTGTGTGTGTGTGTGTGTGTGTGTGTGTGCATGTGCGTGTGTGTGTTTGTGTGTGAGTTGGGAGTCAGGAATAGAAAGAGAAGGATAACAACATTTATTTATACTTTGTGAAATGGGTTATTCCCACTAGGTCAGTGGTGTCTTTTCAGGGGAGACCTTTGGTGATAGTTATACTGACTAGAGGTAATTTAACCAGAGCACTTAGGAACTTTCCCTACTCTTTTCGAGCGTACAGGGACACAATTCTGTGTGGTGCTTCCTGTTTTCCGGTCTGGGTGTGAAGGTGGCTCAGAGAAGCAGGAAGCAGAAAAGCAAAAACGGAAGAGAAAGAAAATATTTTCTGTATTTTTGAAGTGAAAGAAGCTGTTAATCGAACAGCTGAGATGGTAGATGAGGCATAAGAAGAGACAAAGGTTAAGCAGAGTATGGAGGATCAAGAAAAAAGTAAAAAAAATGGAGAAATAGTGTGTAAAAGGCAAAATGAAGGAGTTGAAGTGGATATGGCAGATTTGGAAGTGCTGTTTCAACACAAGTGTGCTGTTTCAACCCTCCAGTTGGGAGGGTTGCAGGATGTCTACTTAAAAGAATTGATTGAACATTGTGAGCCAGAGAGTGAGAAGGCAGCATCATGGGGAGAAATACTGGATAGAATACAGGAAGAAGAAGTGCAGGAGTTAAGGAAGGAGGAGAAGAAATGTTTCATGTAGATAGTAAAAGAAGGTAAAAAAATGAGAAGACTGGAAATGCAGAAGTAAGAAGAAAGTATTGGGTAAGAATAAGTGGTAAGAAGGAGAAGGAATTGGACAGGTATGACACAGGGGACAGCATCTCGTCACCACTGGGTGCAACACCCAGAGAGGTAAGAGGAACATTTATTTGCATTAATAAAGATTCTTTTTGTGACATTTTCTTCGAGGAGGTGCAATTTATGGAAAAGTTTCTTTTTTATCCCCTTACCCTCCACCTGTCAGTCAATGTCTGTTTTCTTCCTTCCCATGAGTCTGTCTCACCTTGTTACCTAAGGTTTCTCACATTGTTACTAAAGGTTCTCTTACCTCTACTTAATGTATCTACTTTTTTACCCTTGTCCACTAATGTCTATCCTAAGCGCTGCTGTCTTCTCCTTGCCTGTTGTACATTAACATGTAAATGTTTAGTTTCTCTGTTAAAAATACTGCAAATACTAGAAATGTTACTGTTGAGTGACTGTTTTAAACATTTGTCAATGTAATACATATGCTTGTATCTTAGATAGTAGATATTTCTTCATGTACTTCCTCTGATGAATTATTGCATCTAGTACAAATGTTACTGTTAAAACATTATTCATCTGTAACTCATTATAAGGAGCTTTTCTTCCCGGGCCTCCACTGAAAATGGGCCTTTGGCCCAGTCTGACTATCCTGGTAAACAAATGTAAAATAAAATAAATAAGTTTTTAGAGCAGCATGAAAAAAGAAGGGATGAAAATCCTTGGGACATGTATGTGGTGCAGGCTTTTAATAGAGAAGCCAAAAAGAGAATATTTATACAATTTCAAACTGAAATTGAAAGAGACAACCTGAAAAACTATTTGAGAACTGTGTGTACAGATGTTTTGGACATTATAAAAATCTGTGATAACAGAGGTCTATGGACTGGGGGGTCAGAAATGTAGTGCTGTATTGAAAATACAAAATGACAAAATAATGCATTTACTGAGTATTATTAACGTGGAAGGGAATAAGGGAGTTGTTAGATTTTGGGGACAACTGAAAACTTGTTTTTTGTGTGGTAAAGATGGCCATTTAATCATCAATTGGGATAAAAGGAAATGTTTCATTTGTGATAAAACAGGTCATGAAGTGAAAAAATGTGAACAAAAATGCATAAAGTATGAAAAAATAGGGCATTCATGGATGGACTGTAATGATACGGAAAAGGATACACAGGTAGCAACAGCAGAACAAAGTAGGGAGGATGTGTTAGTAGATAATACAGAAGAAACACAAAAAATGATTGAGATTAATATAGGAATGGTAGTAAATGAAAATATAAAGGAACTAAAAAGTACAGAAAGGGAAAAACAAGAAGCAGTGAGTAATTCAATTGAGGAAGGGGATGATAAATGGAAAAAAGTCAGAAGAAGAAGTTCTACTGGAAAGGAATGAAGGACAGAAAACACAAATTCAAAATTATAGCTATAGGAGAAAATAAGAAAGGGAAAGGATTAAAGTAACAAACACTATTTCACAAAATGAAAATCCTAGCCATTAATGTAAATAGTTTAAAGAATGTTCATCAAAGGCTAGGAATTTTGGAATGGTCTAAAAAGCTAGATATGGACATTATAGTACTAATAAATATAAGAATAACAACAGAAGAAGAGAGAATGCATGGGCTATGGTAGGACAAAGTTATATGAAACATAGCAGAAGAAAAATGTTTGGGTATAGCAATTTTACGTAAAGAATGTATAGAAATTCTAGATTATACATTAGTAATATTAGAAAGAATACTAATATTAGATATTAGATGGAAGAATCAAATATATAGGATAATTGCATGCTACATATAGGGTCTATATTACAATGTCAAACTTGTATAAGTTTGAATGTTGTAATATCAAACCCAAAAGTCCAAAAAACAAAAATAGTGAAGCCAGGGCACATCGATTTTTTTTCTCAGGGAAAAAAATCAGTGGGCCATTTTCGGGGCTTTACTATTTCCTCCACTGTTGTGCAGTCTCGGAGTTGGTATATTTAAGTAGGGGGTGTGGTGGAGTTTAAGGTTTAATTGTTTTTTCTTTGTCACGGAACAGCGATTTTTTTTTCCCCTGGGAAAAAAATTGCTGTTCTGTATTTTCATTATTGTTGGTTTTCGAACTTTAGGGTTCGATATTACAACGTTCAAACTTATGTTACTTTGACATTGTGATATAGACCCCTGCATATATACTATACAAAAACAAAGAAAGATCATGTTTAAGAAAATACTTGATTATACAAGTGTAAATATGCAAGTAATAGTAGTAGGTGACATTAATTGTGATCTTCACTAGCCCTCTTTAAGAAAAAAATCTTGACAAGTGGATGGGTAACAGGAAATTCACCCCGGGGATCACTTCAACAGCCTTGCGCAATAGGGGCACAAAGAGCTAATGTCCAGCAACAGGATGACTGGGAATATTCTTGGGCTAGACTTGTATTGGATCCAGGGCCATTAGCCTAGTACTCACCTATGACCCTATAAGACATAGTTGAAAAAAAGGAGCAGATGTAAAAGTTATTTCTGATATGGTTAAAAGTTGTAACATGTTTTTGTGGAAAAACAAGACATACAGAAGGAATAATCTAAGAACCAAAACTGATAACTTTATAATACAGAGAGCTTACATATATGACATCAGGGAGTTAAAATTACAGGCTTTTCAGATCATGCAGCAATCTGGATAAAAATTCAAGAAAGGATAGGTTTTATAAGAATAGGTAGAGGTATAGAACGAATTAATGAATCAGACCTAAATGAGCAACTGAAGAAAATAATACATCAGTTATGGGTAGATCATATAAATATAAGATAATTTTATAAAGACTGGACAGGCTGGTTGATTAGTTTGAACGAAAAATATAAAAAAGAGATATTAGAATGGCAAAGGACAGAAAGAATACAAGATAGTGACAAATATAAATAAATCAGTAATCACATTTTAGATGTATAGTAGACATTAATGAATAGTTTCTAGAAAATGAAATACAGTTGTATGAAATGAATCAAGAAAAAATAATAAAATTGTTATTTAAAAAAGATATTTTTACAAGGAAAAAAATGAAGTAGCACCATATCTAAGTAAAATGGTTAAAGAAAAAAATCATAATAATAAGAGAGTTAAGGAATGAGGAAGAATGTATAGTGCATATACAAAAAGAAATCATGCAGACAATTAAAAGGCATATTCTTAAAACCTTTTCAATAGGCAACATTATAAGAAAAAATGATGGAACTTAACAAACTAATTGATGAGAATAATGAGAGAATGGAAGAAAAAATACAATGACAAAATTTAAAAATGTATTGAAATCAGTAAATATAGAAACAGCCACAAGTTTAGATGGACTTGAATATTTAATGTATAAGGACATGCAAGAATGGCAAAAGGATTATTTTTAAGGTATTGAATGAATGGTTTGAAGAGAAGGTAAATTATGAAAGAATATGTATAGGAACCACAAAATTTGTAGGGAAAAGGGAAAAAACAGACATAAAAATTGGAGACACTTAGTATTAAATAATGTGGATTATAAGATCTTTATGAAAATAATAGAAAAAAAAAGTAAGGTTAATACAATACTGACTGAAACAATGTTTGGAATAAAAGAAAAAGGAAGTCAAAGAGCTATGGGTTGGGAGGGTGGCCTAATGGCTAAGGTGTTTGCCTTACAAACACAAGGTGCAGGGTTCGAGTCTCACAAGGGATAATTGGCTAGGCTTAAAATGGGTCGCAAGGGCAGTTAGGCTAGTACTAATCTATGAACCTCTGAACCTATTAATGTTAATAAGAAAATTGGTGGATGATGTAATAAATAGAAAATATGAACTGAAAATATTAGTCTGTGACATAAGTAAAGCTTTTGATAAGATCCGGCATGAAGCACTATGGAATAACCTGACAGAATATTACATAAGTGATAAAATAATCAATATATTAAAATCTGTTAATAACAAGAATAAAGTGAGATTGGTGATAAATGATTGGTTAAGTGAGAAAATAGAATTAATGAGTGATATTAAGTAGGGGTGTCCAGCAAGAAGTATACTACTTGCATTAATTATGAATACAGTAGTTTCTAATTTAAATAGGACATTACAAGAAACTAAATAATGTTCACCAGAGGGTATTCAGATTCCAGTGATGCTATCTTATGAAGATGATTTAATATTAGTTGTGAATAACAAAAGATGTTTGGATATAGCTATTCAGGTACTTAATAAAGAACCTAAGGTGTTACAGTTAAGTATTAATGAAAAAAAATTAAAGGCATGGGGTTCTTTGGAAAAATATAAGTTATTCAATTTAATAATGAAAAAATAGAAATTTTGGGAATAAAGTTTGGTAGTGAACAGCAGAGAGTCACACAATGGAAGGATATGATATTTAAAATAAGAAGTGCATGTGTATTCTGGAGAACTTTAAAAGTTTCATATAAGAAAAAAGTATATTTATTATTTATATTTATTTATTATTTATTTTATTTATTTTACATTTGTTAACCGGGCTAGTCTAGCTGGATACATATCCGTTTTCAGTAGAGGCCCGAGGAGAAAAAGCTCAAAAACAAAAAAATCAGTACACATTTAAAATTATTTTCATCAAAGAGTTACAAAAAAAGAATATAAATAACATTTACAAGAGAAAAAAAAAAACATATATATAATATATAGAAGACAGAACTGGAGGTAGGACATAGCATTAATTTCACATAGTAATGGAATATAGACTGGATCATAAGTATAATCCTCATTACTGGAATGAGAGAGATTTTTTATCTGATGGATAAATGGGCTGGGAGCTAGGAAGATGTGGGACGGAGATATGTATGAGATATAGTAGTAGTCAGCTGACACGACATGCATGTGTGTTGTGTGATATTGATATTCTTTTTTGTTGTTTTTTTGAGTTTTGTGAGGTTGCAAGTCTGGAGTTCCACAGCTTTCCAATGGAGTTGGCGGGCATCCCCACTGAGTTCTTAAGCTTTATGGATTTGGGATCTGGGTGCTGTTGATGATCGAGACTAGATTTGAGTAGTGTATGGAGAGTCAGAATGCTGCAGTGAGGGAGTTTTATCAGGATGGTTGATTATTTTGTAAGCTGAGTTGGTTAAGTTTGAGGAGATTAGGCAGTTCCAGCCAGCCAAGGTTCCTCAAGTTAAGACAATGGTGGGTTCGATAAGTTAATTTGGTAGAAGGAGTTAAGAAATTTTAATTTTTGTTAACAGACTTTGAGCTTATGATCAATGGTAACTCCGAAGAATAGTAATAATTTCTGTTTAGTGAGTTAAGTAGGAGTTTCAAATCGGTGAACCATTTTCAACTAGAAAAACAGTGTTGAGTGGTGGTTTGTGGATTTAGGGATGACTGATTGAAGGTCATTTATGAAGATGGAACAGAAGTGGGCCCAGTATAGAGCCCTGAGGAACACGTGAGGTAGGCCTTGAACCAGTTTAGTGCTGGAGTGTCCAGGTGCAGGGTTTCGGTGTTAAGAAGGAGTTGATGATTGACCATATCAAAAGCTTTTGATAGGTCCAGAGAATATAAGTTTGTTGTTTCGATTGTTATTGATAGAGTCAAACAAGGGAAAGGAGGGCAGTAGTTGTACTATGGTGAAACCATGCTGGGAGTTGGACAAGAGATGATTAAAGGTTAGGTAGTGAAGAAGTTGTTTGTGGATGCATCTTTCCATGATTGGGGACAGTATTGCTATTGGTCTATAACCATGGAGGTACCTCCTTTGTGAAGTGGAATGATATAAGAAATCTTTAGTTCTATTGATTTGTAAGAGTTCTGCAAGAAGGTGCATTTATTATATTTAATTATTTAATTAATTCTGTGGTATTAGGTAAATAGAACATTTGGCAAATGTTTATGGTACCACCAGAATGTGAAAAAGATTTATTGAATGTGTTATTTACATTCATATGGGGATCTAGGTTGAATCCTATAAAAAGAGAAATCTTGTATGTTAATAAAAAGGAAGTAGGTCTGGGTCTAGTAAACCCAGCTGTATATATAGCTTCATTAAATGTATAGAAAGTATTAAGAAGAATATAAGAAAAAGGAAATGTGTTAATAAAAATTATGGAAGAAAAATAAAAATCAACATGGGAAAAGCTTAAAGGTTTAAAAAGAAGTAAAGGAATCACTTGCATGGAAATAAATTATATTAAGAAAAAAAATTACTATGGAACATTGATTTAAGAAACATAGACAAGAGCAAAAGAACATAATATGAAAATATAATGGCAATTTTTATTATGTTTGTCCTTTGGAAACAGCTAGAAGATAAAAAAGTGCAAGTGGTAAAAACAAAAATGAAAAGTTGTGAAAAATATGTGGAAAGTACAGATTTTTTATGGAGGTTATCTATAAATAAAGTTACCAGTAAAGGTAAATATACCATATAAATCAATAAAAGATAGAATTTGTATATGTTGTGGGGAACTATCGACTACTGAACATGTTTTTTGAAATGTAATAAACTGAAGCAATTATGGAAATAAATATGTGATAAAGACTATTTTAAAAAGACTTATAAATCTTAATTGCATAAATATGGATATAATGGAATATGGATATTATGAAAACATGAAACCAAAGAATATAGATAAATTAGATAACAAATTGTTCATTATAATATGGATTATATGGCATGAAAAAATGAATGAGATAAAATACAATGGAAAATGGGTATTGTCAGAAATGTTGAAGAAGATACGACTTTCTGTGGAAGAAAGAGTGGGGGAGTTGAAAGTTTAAAAAACTTTAGTTATTGAAAATCTATAAATCAGTTGTAAATGTTTATAAATAATTGTAAAATGATTTCTGGATTTTGTATCTAGGATGTATATATTGTATTTTGTTATTTTAATAAAGGACCCCTACTCTTTTCATCACTAGTGGTCTAACAGGACCATGTCTGGAATGTGAATATGGTGCCAAGGATAAAAGAAAATAGCTGAGCAAAATAGGAAAGAATGGCATTAAAACATTATGAAAGAACACAATTTTCCCTTGGAAGCATTTAGAGGTAAAAAAAGAAGAAAGCTATTAAAATGAGGTACATGTGGTATTAAAAAATACATTAATGTAAACATTTTTTGTGGAGACTGCCAGTAAGTAAACTGCCTGTCAAGGCTAATATACCATATAAAAGAAAACAAGAAAAATGTGTATTCATTGTGGAAAACTTAAAACAACAGAACATGTTTTTCTGAACTGTATTAAAGACGTTATAGGAAGAATATGTAAAAATAAAATGCTGAAATGTTTGGAAAAGATAGACATGTTGGAATATGGATATTATGATAAAATAAGACAAAAGGAAGTGAAGAAAATTGATAAAATAATATTTTATAGTCAATGGACATTATGGATGGAGACACTTAAATTTAATGGAAAATGGATAGCAGAAATTCTAAAGAAACTATGTTATTGGCTTTGGAAAAAAGGTAGGGGAGTATTTAATAACATAAAATTGATTTATATTGTATAAAGGTGTAAATAATTGTAAATAATGTAAATGATGTATACAATATCAGTTATATAAATAATGTAAATAAGTAATGATCATCAATAAAGAACTCCTAGTATTTTCATCACTAGATAGTGCAAGAGGGCCATGTCTGGGATGCAGATATGGTGCCAAAGAAAAAGGAGGATGCTTTGACTTCTGTTTTTAGTTATACTGTTGATTATTTGCCTGCAGTTTCTCCTTTTGCAGCTATTATGACAGCATCATAAGGTGGGCTATCTCATTCCACCTTACTGGAACTTGTGAATGAAGATGAGCTGGGAGATGACAGTGCACATTCCTGAGCTGAGGCTGTTGAGTGTTTATTTATTTAACATTTGTTTACCGGGAAAGTCCAAGTTGGAATGAAGCCAATTTTCAGCAGATGCCCAGGTAGAAATGCTCCAGATGCATGTTGTGTTGTGGTACCTCTTCTGCAGAAACTGAGACTATGCAGAATACTGTGGCTGGTGGAGCAAATTTGTCTGATGCACATCTTGGTTGGTCTGCTGAGATAAACCAGGTGGATCTTGTTGCTAGCCTTTTGGGTAGTGTTCATTACTACTGCAGTAGCCAGAGAGAAGGTAGTTGCTACTAAACTGCAAGAAAAATGGAGACACATTTTTAGAATCTAGACAAAACATGAGTTCTCTTTTGTCAGATTATTTAAAAGAGATTAGTTTTGCTTTTGGGCTTTAAAGCTGCTGATATCTGTTCCTTGGTTTATCTTGGAGCTGAAACTTTTTGTTACATTACTTTTGAAAGCTTCTTTTTAATGGACAGATTTCTGTATAAAGTTGAGAAAAGGTCTTAACTTTATCTTTGGAATGATTTACTTTTTTCAGGTGGTGGAAGGCACTAAAAAAAGGAAACCAGTTTAGAACTGAAAGTGCTGAACAGGACTAGAGAGACCTTTTTTATTTTCTATGTGAAAGGGTTGAAACTATTGAAATGCACATGGGGAATAAAAAAATGTGGACTGGGGCCTGGGAAGTTGGGGTTATTTTGAAATATGAAATTGAAATATTATTCATATACATTGTTTTCTTGTTTTCCATGGGAAAAGAGAAACTGTAAAGTATATTGGACAGCCCAGAATGTTTTCTTTGACTACTGAACATATAATTGCTAACTGTCCTAAAAGGCAGTGTTCTCAGTGTGAGGAAGGACACTATGCTAAGCTCTGTAAATTGCTGTGTACTATTTGTAATGAAGAAGGCCATTAGTGTATTGACTGCCCAAGGCATGCTGACACCTCTAACACTAATACTTCTGTTTTTGTTGTTTCTGAAATTAATGTTGTTCCTTCTATTCTTGATAATGCATTACATGGAGGGGGATCTCAGCTGCATGCTAATGATTGTTCTGCAACTGATAATGCTCTTGGTTTTGATATTATTTATTTATTTATTTATTTTTCCTGCTTGTTTATTTGTCTGTACTTAATAATGCATTACACGAAGGAGAATCTCAGGTGCTTGCTAATGATTTTTCTGTAACTCATGATACTGCTGTTTTTCCAGGCAACAGATGTGAATTAAATACTTCTAATGCTACATTGCCTGAATGGGAAAGCTAGGTATATGTTGATAGCTGTTGTAGAACTGATTCTGCTGCCTTGTTATTCTAGAAGGTGAATATGACTTACAAAATAACTCTCTCATGTAAATACCGCTCCATCTTTTGTCCTGTATTATACAGTATATGCATCTCCTGGCAGAAGACAAAGATTACTTCATGGAAAGCAAAGGAAAAGGAAAGGGGGGTTATGGACTTTCGAAAGTGTATGAGCTCTGTTGGAGACAAAGTTGAGATTAGAAAATGGAGAATGAAAGAGGAGAAGGATGTCCAAATGGTAAGAGATAATGCTTTTATTCTATCTATTAATGTTACTAGTATTAAAAATGAGTTATGTAGATTGATGATGTTCCAGTGTTATGAGAGTCTCACTCAGCATTTTGTATGTTGATTGTTTGTGTTACACTTATTAAAAATAGGCTATAACTTAGTATGGCTATACCTGGGGTTGGCTGGTAGTTTGAAGTTTCATTTTTTATGTTTTTTTCTGGCATTGCAGTGCTGATAAATAATCTTAATATTCATTTAGTGGATATCCTAGATGCTAGTGTTTGTGAACTTATAGACTTTGTGTAGTGGTGTATGCATTTACTAATATGAAAGGCAGAGAATCTTTATTTGAGGTGATGGAATGCTTTGCTTTGTTAAATATTTGTGTGGCTGTGATAGGAGACTTAAATTGTTGTTTGCTTTTAAGAAAGAAGAAGGTGCTAGGAATTCAAAAAAATGCAGAGATATTTTTAGCCATTCAGGTTTGCTCTTGGTAACTGAGTACCCATATACTCCATTTTACACGTGTCTACTTGATGCACTTAATTTGTTCCAATTGGCTTCACAATGCAGTTATGTTGTTGTCACCCCTCTCAGTGGAAGTGACAGTCCAAATTCTGCTAATAAACTGTACATGTGCCCCGTTGTTATGGTTGAAGAAATAGATAGCTATGGTTCTTTCCTACACCCTTCCAGCACAGTCCTGCCTTCCTTTCACTTTGTTTTTCTCCCTGCTTGCTCCCCATTTTGTGACTTTCCTATTTGCTCCCATTTATTTTCTTTAAGGAATCATTGCATGATAGTGCACAATGCATAGCATTGCTAAGCAATGGTAAGTGGCAGTAGGAACAGTGAATGTATGTAAAAGTATCATACTCACTGAACAGTGAATGTATGTAAAAGTATCATACTCACTGAACAGTGAATGTATGTAAAAGTATCATACTCACTGAACAGTGAATGTATGTAAAAGTATCATACTCACTGAACAGTGAATGTATGTAAAAGTATCATACTCACTGAACAGTGAATGTATGTAAAAGTATCATACTCACTGAACAGTGAATGTATGTAAAAGTATCATACTCACTGAACAGTGAATGTATGTAAAAGTATCATACTCACTGAACAGTGAATGTATGTAAAAGTATCATACTCACTGAACAGTGAATGTATGTAAAAGTATCATACTCACTGAACAGTGAATGTATGTAAAAGTATCATACTCACTGAACAGTGAATGTATGTAAAAGTATCATACTCACTGAACAGTGAATGTATGTAAAAGTATCATACTCACTGAACAGTGAATGTATGTAAAAGTATCATACTCACTGAACAGTGAATGTATGTAAAAGTATCATACTCACTGAACAGTGAATGTATGTAAAAGTATCATACTCACTGAACAGTGAATGTATGTAAAAGTATCATACTCACTGAACAGTGAATGTATGTAAAAGTATCATACTCACTGAACAGTGAATGTATGTAAAAGTATCATACTCACTGAACAGTGAATGTATGTAAAAGTATCATACTCACTGAACAGTGAATGTATGTAAAAGTATCATACTCACTGAACAGTGAATGTATGTAAAAGTATCATACTCACTGAACAGTGAATGTATGTAAAAGTATCATACTCACTGAACAGTGAATGTATGTAAAAGTATCATACTCACTGAACAGTGAATGTATGTAAAAGTATCATACTCACTGAACAGTGAATGTATGTAAAAGTATCATACTCACTGAACAGTGAATGTATGTAAAAGTATCATACTCACTGAACAGTGAATGTATGTAAAAGTATCATACTCACTGAACAGTGAATGTATGTAAAAGTATCATACTCACTGAACAGTGAATGTATGTAAAAGTATCATACTCACTGAACAGTGAATGTATGTAAAAGTATCATACTCACTGAACAGTGAATGTATGTAAAAGTATCATACTCACTGAACAGTGAATGTATGTAAAAGTATCATACTCACTGAACAGTGAATGTATGTAAAAGTATCATACTCACTGAACAGTGAATGTATGTAAAAGTATCATACTCACTGAACAGTGAATGTATGTAAAAGTATCATACTCACTGAACAGTGAATGTATGTAAAAGTATCATACTCACTGAACAGTGAATGTATGTAAAAGTATCATACTCACTGAACAGTGAATGTATGTAAAAGCATCATACTCACTGAACAGTGAATGTATGTAAAAGTATCATACTCACTGAACAGTGAATGTATGTAAAAGTATCATACTCACTGAACAGTGAATGTATGTAAAAGTATCATACTCACTGAACAGTGAATGTATGTAAAAGTATCATACTCACTGAACAGTGAATGTATGTAAAAGTATCATACTCACTGAACAGTGAATGTATGTAAAAGTATCATACTCACTGAACAGTGAATGTATGTAAAAGTATCATACTCACTGAACAGTGAATGTATGTAAAAGTATCATACTCACTGAACAGTGAATGTATGTAAAAGTATCATACTCACTGAACAGTGAATGTATGTAAAAGTATCATACTCACTGAACAGTGAATGTATGTAAAAGTATCATACTCACTGAACAGTGAATGTATGTAAAAGCATCATACTCACTGAACAGTGAATGTATGTAAAAGTATCATACTCACTGAACAGTGAATGTATGTAAAAGTATCATACTCACTGAACAGTGAATGTATGTAAAAGTATCATACTCACTGAACAGTGAATGTATGTAAAAGTATCATACTCACTGAACAGTGAATGTATGTAAAAGTATCATACTCACTGAACAGTGAATGTATGTAAAAGTATCATACTCACTGAACAGTGAATGTATGTAAAAGTATCATACTCACTGAACAGTGAATGTATGTAAAAGTATCATACTCACTGAACAGTGAATGTATGTAAAAGTATCATACTCACTGAACAGTGAATGTATGTAAAAGTATCATACTCACTGAACAGTGAATGTATGTAAAAGTATCATACTCACTGAACAGTGAATGTATGTAAAAGTATCATACTCACTGAACAGTGAATGTATGTAAAAGTATCATACTCACTGAACAGTGAATGTATGTAAAAGTATCATACTCACTGAACAGTGAATGTATGTAAAAGTATCATACTCACTGAACAGTGAATGTATGTAAAAGTATCATACTCACTGAACAGTGAATGTATGTAAAAGTATCATACTCACTGAACAGTGAATGTATGTAAAAGTATCATACTCACTGAACAGTGAATGTATGTAAAAGTATCATACTCACTGAACAGTGAATGTATGTAAAAGTATCATACTCACTGAACAGTGAATGTATGTAAAAGTATCATACTCACTGAACAGTGAATGTATGTAAAAGTATCATACTCACTGAACAGTGAATGTATGTAAAAGTATCATACTCACTGAACAGTGAATGTATGTAAAAGTATCATACTCACTGAACAGTGAATGTATGTAAAAGTATCATACTCACTGAACAGTGAATGTATGTAAAAGTATCATACTCACTGAACAGTGAATGTATGTAAAAGTATCATACTCACTGAACAGTGAATGTATGTAAAAGTATCATACTCACTGAACAGTGAATGTATGTAAAAGTATCATACTCACTGAACAGTGAATGTATGTAAAAGTATCATACTCACTGAACAGTGAATGTATGTAAAAGTATCATACTCACTGAACAGTGAATGTATGTAAAAGTATCATACTCACTGAACAGTGAATGTATGTAAAAGTATCATACTCACTGAACAGTGAATGTATGTAAAAGTATCATACTCACTGAACAGTGAATGTATGTAAAAGTATCATACTCACTGAACAGTGAATGTATGTAAAAGTATCATACTCACTGAACAGTGAATGTATGTAAAAGTATCATACTCACTGAACAGTGAATGTATGTAAAAGTATCATACTCACTGAACAGTGAATGTATGTAAAAGTATCATACTCACTGAACAGTGAATGTATGTAAAAGTATCATACTCACTGAACAGTGAATGTATGTAAAAGTATCATACTCACTGAACAGTGAATGTATGTAAAAGTATCATACTCACTGAACAGTGAATGTATGTAAAAGTATCATACTCACTGAACAGTGAATGTATGTAAAAGTATCATACTCACTGAACAGTGAATGTATGTAAAAGTATCATACTCACTGAACAGTGAATGTATGTAAAAGTATCATACTCACTGAACAGTGAATGTATGTAAAAGTATCATACTCACTGAACAGTGAATGTATGTAAAAGTATCATACTCACTGAACAGTGAATGTATGTAAAAGTATCATACTCACTGAACAGTGAATGTATGTAAAAGTATCATACTCACTGAACAGTGAATGTATGTAAAAGTATCATACTCACTGAACAGTGAATGTATGTAAAAGTATCATACTCACTGAACAGTGAATGTATGTAAAAGTATCATACTCACTGAACAGTGAATGTATGTAAAAGTATCATACTCACTGAACAGTGAATGTATGTAAAAGTATCATACTCACTGAACAGTGAATGTATGTAAAAGTATCATACTCACTGAACAGTGAATGTATGTAAAAGTATCATACTCACTGAACAGTGAATGTATGTAAAAGTATCATACTCACTGAACAGTGAATGTATGTAAAAGTATCATACTCACTGAACAGTGAATGTATGTAAAAGTATCATACTCACTGAACAGTGAATGTATGTAAAAGTATCATACTCACTGAACAGTGAATGTATGTAAAAGTATCATACTCACTGAACAGTGAATGTATGTAAAAGTATCATACTCACTGAACAGTGAATGTATGTAAAAGTATCATACTCACTGAACAGTGAATGTATGTAAAAGTATCATACTCACTGAACAGTGAATGTATGTAAAAGTATCATACTCACTGAACAGTGAATGTATGTAAAAGTATCATACTCACTGAACAGTGAATGTATGTAAAAGTATCATACTCACTGAACAGTGAATGTATGTAAAAGTATCATACTCACTGAACAGTGAATGTATGTAAAAGTATCATACTCACTGAACAGTGAATGTATGTAAAAGTATCATACTCACTGAACAGTGAATGTATGTAAAAGTATCATACTCACTGAACAGTGAATGTATGTAAAAGTATCATACTCACTGAACAGTGAATGTATGTAAAAGTATCATACTCACTGAACAGTGAATGTATGTAAAAGTATCATACTCACTGAACAGTGAATGTATGTAAAAGTATCATACTCACTGAACAGTGAATGTATGTAAAAGTATCATACTCACTGAACAGTGAATGTATGTAAAAGTATCATACTCACTGAACAGTGAATGTATGTAAAAGTATCATACTCACTGAACAGTGAATGTATGTAAAAGTATCATACTCACTGAACAGTGAATGTATGTAAAAGTATCATACTCACTGAACAGTGAATGTATGTAAAAGTATCATACTCACTGAACAGTGAATGTATGTAAAAGTATCATACTCACTGAACAGTGAATGTATGTAAAAGTATCATACTCACTGAACAGTGAATGTATGTAAAAGTATCATACTCACTGAACAGTGAATGTATGTAAAAGTATCATACTCACTGAACAGTGAATGTATGTAAAAGTATCATACTCACTGAACAGTGAATGTATGTAAAAGTATCATACTCACTGAACAGTGAATGTATGTAAAAGTATCATACTCACTGAACAGTGAATGTATGTAAAAGTATCATACTCACTGAACAGTGAATGTATGTAAAAGTATCATACTCACTGAACAGTGAATGTATGTAAAAGTATCATACTCACTGAACAGTGAATGTATGTAAAAGTATCATACTCACTGAACAGTGAATGTATGTAAAAGTATCATACTCACTGAACAGTGAATGTATGTAAAAGTATCATACTCACTGAACAGTGAATGTATGTAAAAGTATCATACTCACTGAACAGTGAATGTATGTAAAAGTATCATACTCACTGAACAGTGAATGTATGTAAAAGTATCATACTCACTGAACAGTGAATGTATGTAAAAGTATCATACTCACTGAACAGTGAATGTATGTAAAAGTATCATACTCACTGAACAGTGAATGTATGTAAAAGCATCATACTCACTGAACAGTGAATGTATGTAAAAGTATCATACTCACTGAACAGTGAATGTATGTAAAAGTATCATACTCACTGAACAGTGAATGTATGTAAAAGTATCATACTCACTGAACAGTGAATGTATGTAAAAGTATCATACTCACTGAACAGTGAATGTATGTAAAAGTATCATACTCACTGAACAGTGAATGTATGTAAAAGTATCATACTCACTGAACAGTGAATGTATGTAAAAGTATCATACTCACTGAACAGTGAATGTATGTAAAAGTATCATACTCACTGAACAGTGAATGTATGTAAAAGTATCATACTCACTGAACAGTGAATGTATGTAAAAGTATCATACTCACTGAACAGTGAATGTATGTAAAAGTATCATACTCACTGAACAGTGAATGTATGTAAAAGTATCATACTCACTGAACAGTGAATGTATGTAAAAGTATCATACTCACTGAACAGTGAATGTATGTAAAAGTATCATACTCACTGAACAGTGAATGTATGTAAAAGTATCATACTCACTGAACAGTGAATGTATGTAAAAGTATCATACTCACTGAACAGTGAATGTATGTAAAAGTATCATACTCACTGAACAGTGAATGTATGTAAAAGTATCATACTCACTGAACAGTGAATGTATGTAAAAGTATCATACTCACTGAACAGTGAATGTATGTAAAAGTATCATACTCACTGAACAGTGAATGTATGTAAAAGTATCATACTCACTGAACAGTGAATGTATGTAAAAGTATCATACTCACTTGTAAAATTTATGTCGACACCCTGTTTTCAGCCCAGTACCATCTGACTTCATCAGCAATGCATTAACCTATCCAGCCATAGACTCAGTTAATTAACAAATGTATTTTAAACAATCAATACTAATTGTCACATTCTCAATAAAGCATGTTTCACAATGCTGCATACTACGCAGCATCATTCAGCAAGGCTGATAAAATATTAATTAAATAAGAGGAACATACTTATCAACTTTGTAGAGCAATACATCTGGACAAATCCATACAAAATGGGGGGGCATAGGGCCATCACTAAAGTGACATGTTGTAAATATTACTCTTACAAACTTAGAAACATGAAAGAAATACAGGTATTTCATTATTATTAATTGATTTACTTAAGCAGCAGGTGTATGCAACAGCACTTTATTGTGCAATTATCTATATAATGTGCAAAATGCACCTGATGCTCAACTGACTTTGTAGCACTATCTGTTAAATGCATTCATGGTATTTTGTTTTGATTCAGATGGTACTGGGTTCAAATACAGGTGTATCTATCATTTCAGATACTTGTATAGGTTCATAGGTTGATACTAGGCTATCTGCCCTAGAGCATTTACAAGCCTAGCCAGAGTGTGTTTGGCTTTCACCACCCTTTTTAGATTAGTTGACTGTGCCTCTGTGTACATCAATATTGTAAATTGTGATATTTATGAATCTGTGTCATCAGCTGTGTATGCACTCAATGCTGTAACAATGAATGCCTGGTGCTAGATGGTGCTGGTATCCAATAAAAATGAATATGCTCCTTTTTCCCATTGCTGTGTGATACTATGCATCACACACCATTGCACAATGATTCTTTAAGGAAAAGAAATGTGGAAATAGGAGAGTCATGAAATGGGGAGCAAGCAAGGGGAAAAACAAAGTAAAAGGAAGGCAGGAATGTGCAGGAAGGGTGTAGGTAAGAACCATAGCTATCCATTTCTTCAAAAGTAACAACTGAGCACATGTATACGTTATTAGCTGAATTTAGACTATCACCTTCAAAGAGAGTGGTGACAACAACATAAAAGTATTGTGAAGCCAGTTTGACCAAATTAAGTGTGTCAAGTGATCACATGTGTGAATTAGAGAGCTATGTATTAGTTAAAAATTTGTTTTGGGACAGGTGCCATGTTTTTACTTTTTTTAAGGAGAGAGTGGAATATTATGGAAGGGACATAGGCATGTCTGGGGCAGGCAAGTTGGGAAGGTGAGGAAGCATTTGTAGACAGACAAGACATACAAGACAAGAAACAGGGTAAGTGAAGGACACAAGGGGGGTGAACACCTTGGTTGGGTGGGAGTGGGGGCATCATGACCCTATGGATGTCATGTTTGGTAACAGTGAGATTCAAGTCCTTACCCACCCACTAGACTGTCATCACTGTCACCTCACTGCACCAGTAGCTGCAGCATCTGACATCTGCGTGTCCTTGTATTATTCAGGATGCTGATGGAGAACAGTGTCTCCACTCAACGTAGGTGTGCACCAATTGTGTGGTGCACAATCCTATGCACCAGACCTGGCAGTTCAGCTTGGGTGACAAAATTACCCCCTCTACCTCTGCTTCCAGAATGAACCACAAGCCTGTCTTCTGAGGCAGAACTACCTGAGGGTCCAGGTAGGGCAGGGGCAGCAGGGGGTGCTGCCAGGCTGCAATTCAGAAGTGCTGGACCTTGGTGCCGAAGACAGTGGAGGAAGTGTAGGCATGCCACAAGGAACTGGTCTACACTGCTGTGCTGTAGTACTAACATAAATGCAATTAAAATACCATATGAAATAAAATATAACACAAAATAATGGACAAAATAACATTAAATCAAATGTAAGCATATGATAATAAATTAATACAAAAAACAATAAATAATATAATTACAAACACAATGAAAAATAACCTGAAATAAAAAGGTATGTAACAAAAAAACAATAGAAAATAGTACATAATAAACGAACCATAAGTAATAAAAAAGAATTATGATAATGAAAATATGATGATATATATATATATATATATATATATATATATATATATATATATATATATATATATATATATCATATAATAACAATCCAAATAATAAAATATATGAATAACATAATAAAAATGAAGAGAAGGGGTAGGGTGAGAGATAAAAAGAAATAACATCAGTAACCACGTGTGTGTGTGTGTGTGTGTGTGTGTGTGTGTGTGTGTGTGTGTGTGTGTGTGTATATGTGTGCGTGTGTGTGCGTGTGTGTGTGTGTGTGTGTGTGTGTGTGTGTGTGTGTGTGTGTGTGTGTGAGTGTGCGTGTGCATGTGTGTATGTGCATCTCCAATGGGTTTCCTCAGCCATGCATACACCTAAGTGAGTCTTGGAGGTTTCCCCCATAGCACACATCTGGTGCAGTTCGGGAATGTGGCACATATGCAAGTCGTGCTAACTGCAAGGGTTGCCAGCACACACGTTCCACATGATTCCTATTTCATTGCATGACTTGGCAGTTATTCAAGTGGTAGACCTTATGGCTAATGTAGACCCTACCCTATTCCTCAGGTGTTGCTCTCTTTTGTACATGACTGAGATGTATGGCACACATTACTGGACAATAGTGTGATATATGTTACAATTGTAACATACTTGTGATCCTCTCCTCAGAACTTATGTTCAAATATATGTGCTGTCTGCCATGTTGTAGCATAGCATGCAGGAATGTTCGGAAGATACTGGATGTTGATGCCTATGAAACACCAAGCATGTCCCCTGGTAGTGTGTTAATGGCACCTATGGCTAACATACTGACTTCAACACATACCTTATATTCTACTGGGATGGATTTCCTGTGCACTGCTCTGTGTGTGACTCAAGGCTGACAGACATGCCACAGTTCATATACTGTGTTATTTGCCTGCAAAGTCTACACCCTCTCTGTCTATGGCTATTGGCAGCAGCAGTATCACATTCAGCCTGCAGCCCATACAAATGTATGTACATTTTAGCTGCTATTAACAATCTGCCAGTGCTTACTTTGTATATGTACTCCATTATTTTCTCACTCCACACATAAAAAAGTGCATGGTGTCTACATTGATGCCTTATATCTTGTTGAGTAGCTCCATGGGATTGGTTGATTAGCATGCAGTGCAGCAGTGCATGTTGCAATTAGCACCTCTGAAGCACAAACAAGGTCAGATGCAATCAATTAGTAATGTGCTCCATTATAAAAAGGCAAATGTAATCAATTAGTAATGTGCACCATTATAAAAAGGCAAATGTAATCAATTAGTAATGTGCACCATTATAAAAAGGCAAATGTAATCAATTAGTAATGTGCACCATTATAAAAAGGCAAATGTAATCAATTAGTAATGTGCACCATTATAAAAAGGCAAATGTAATCAATTAGTAATGTGCACCATTATAAAAAGGCAAATGTAATCAATTAGTAATGTGCACCATTATAAAAAGGCAAATGTAATCAATTAGTAATGTGCACCATTATAAAAAGGCAAATGTAATCAATTAGTAATGTGCTCCATTATAAAAAGGCAAATGTAATCAATTAGTATTGTGCACCATTATAAAAAGGCAAATGTAATCAATTAGTAATGTGCACCATTATAAAAAGGCAAATGTAATCAATTAGTAATGTGCACCATTATAAAAGGCAAATGTAATCAATTAGTAATGTGCACCATTATAAAAAGGCAAATGTAATCAATTAGTAATGTGCACCATTATAAAAAGGCAAATGTAATCAATTAGTAATGTGCACCATTATAAAAAGGCAAATGTAATCAATTAGTAATGTGCACCATTATAAAAAGGCAAATGTAATCAATTAGCAATGTGCACCATTATAAAAAGGCAAATGTATCGCTAGCAAACCAATGTGGATGAGAGTTGTATCAGAATTCAAACTCGGTTTGTTTGTGTCTTTCGGCTTTTCCTGGTTAGGGGTCGCCACAGCGGAACTCCGGTCCGCTAATGATTGGCAGTAGAGTTTTATGTGCTGGCTTGCCAGTCCTAACGCACAACCTTCAACGAAGGAACGCCCGTTCATGCATGTCGCATTCAAACTCGGTTACACATTTAAATTGGAACAGTATATTTCAACAGAGGAGTATTCTACTCCATCAGGTATGTATCCACTTTGTTACTTAAGTAATGCATATGTTGGAATGTACATAGGAATGACGTGAAGTAAATCAGTAAGCATTTCTTAGAACTGTACTCATGACATGGCCTTGTGTACCAGCCATTTGAGAAGTACAGAGGACATAGAGTAGGCAGAAGGTCTAATGGTGTGTGATAACTATGCATACATTAAATGGATAGGTCCTTTGAGAGAACTTTTGAATTTACACTGTTGTTTGTTTAGCACATTTGTCCCTTAGCCTGTTATATATTTTTTTTGGGGGGGGGGCTGAGTCCCTGCTATGGCACAAACTAGAATGGACTATTGTGTTGGGTGTGTGAGCATGTGAGTATCTGTTATGGCACAAACAAGGATATGTTCATCATGCTATTCTCCTTGTTTTGTAGCCCCATCTTATTTGTTGACCACTGTTGAATGTTTAAATTGTAATCACGTAGTGAATACTGAGAGCTTTCCTGTACTACCTTATCTGTACACAGTTTATTTCTATTTAAGTGATCCTTACATGTGCTATCATTATTTTGTCTCTCAGTAAACAATATGCCCACTTGGCATAGCTCCACAGAATAACTTCATCCTTGCAGTCATTATATCGAGGGGGTGGGCCAATATGTTTCAATGTGCAGCCATGTGGGATGAATTGTTCGAAAATGTAAATGCAACTGGGCAACAAAATCGAAGCTATGAGCAGGTGGGACACAGAGCCACAGACATGATTCATGCTGCAAGGAGGCATGCTGCTGAAGTGGCACATGATTATCAGGTCACCAGTGGTGGGCCTGCAGCAGAACAACCGCTCACCGCCCCCAAGGAATTCCTGGCAAATATTGTCACTTAGGAAAACTTCCAGCAGTCCATCAGGCAGTATATTCAGTTTGTGGGTGCCAGTCCTGCATTTTAGGAAATGCTTCCAGGTAAGCTTTGTTAAATCATCAGCAGAATGCTGCTGCATTCATTGTGTGATAGTATATATAGTTTTAATTTATGGCAGGTTGCTTTTTTGGTGGGGGTATTTATGATAGCTGCAGATTTCAGGTCATTTAGAGGTTGTCAGCCACATTCTTGTTAACATTGCAGTTACTGTAGATATAGATTTTTAAAAGTATTACCCCATGTTATACTGTTAAATGTGGTGCTGTTGACGTTACCTGTCCCTTTAATTTTTCCAGGTTAATCAGTAATCCGCAGATCTAGGGCTGCTGCAGTTGGTAAGCAGAATACATTTATGTCAGTAATGTAGAAATATTCCAACATATCTGCTAAAGGGTCATCTCAGGCCTGCTATATGGATTTCTGTACTGTCTGCATACTTATCAACTGTATAGATATTTGCAGAATGTCCAGATGTGTTACTCATACCCTTGGCCCATATTTAAGGCCGTAGTGATTGAGTTACAAACTATCAACAGGTCATTAAAGAGTACAGTCATAAAAAAATGACAGATCTCACATTAAAAATGCATACCACTCATTAATTTCATGGTGAAGCAATACCGCTAGTCTATCATGTTTCTAGATTCATAAGGGCAATATGTCACAATGATACCTTTTTTGGGGCCTTTGTCCACCCATTATTCATGACTTTATCCACATTCCTTGCCCTAAGAGGTTAAGAGGTATGGCTGTCTGTAATAGTGACAGCAGTCTAAATTGATTAACATATATTGCAGCATAGTAGTGCAGGTATTAATGTATTCCTGTTTTCCTTCCTTTACCACTGGTGAACATAGAAGTGGTTCTGTGTCCCCTACACCACCTGATGTTAGTGTCTCATTAAACTTTGATGATGATGATGGCCAAAGTGAGGCACAGCCGAAGTTTGTAGAGGCTGATTCTGACATAGATATTGACGTACAGTGACCCCCTCATTATCATCAGACACAGCCATTATGTCTACACTTACCCAGTCCACTGAGGCCATTGATGTTGGACAGTTGGAGGGCGAGGACATTGATCAGGGAAGTGTGGCTACTACTGTGGCTTTAGTGAGTATTGACACTGGCCATGGCCAAACTGTTGGTGAAGTTCCACACAGGCAGATTGACAGGGTTGCTTCCCAACCTGTTGCACGTGTCTCATCATGTGTCACTCGACGTATGTTTAGGGCTGTCATGGAGGCACAGGCACATTCAAAAAGGAACTCCAGGATAATGCTCAGGGTTATAGATGCAGCACAGTTTGACATCTGTGATTGCCTGCACCATGTTGTTTATCCCATGGATTTGTTGAATGATACATTGGAACAGGATGTGTCTGTGAGGGAGTGCAGTGTATCTGTCATGGAATGCACATTATCTGTGATGGAACATTTGCTGGGAGGGCAGGATTGGTCTCGTGGGCATAGGTCAGCAATTACAATCACACTCCCAGAGTGGCAGTACATCCACTGCTCCAGTAGGGTGTGTGCTATCCACACCTAGATGTAACAGGCCATGGGGTTGTGGTCCTGGACATTCCCACCTTCATTTAGTAGCACAGCACCTGACCTTGGGTGTGGAGTTGCCAGTGCAACTCCTGGAAGAGCCAGTTCTCATGTTCCGTGGTAGAGACAATGAACTGTCAGCTCTACCATGCATGGCTCACAGCTGTTCGACATGCAGACACGTAGAGCTAGCAATAAGCTTGGCTGTGTTAATGCAGACACTCACACACCAATGTCACACTGAAGGGACCTACAGACACACATGCAACATTTATATGGTCCATCTTGCCTGCTTCTCTTGCTTACTCACACACACACACACACACACACACACACACACACACACACACACACACACACACACACACACGCACACTCACCAGCCTTTTGTGTCAACCTAGGCCTCCTGTCCCCCCACACAACACCCTGTGCAAGTGATAACTGTGCCATATCCCTGTCATCTATCTTTTGGATTCAGGGATATTAACGCTATGTGTCTAATGCACAGGATGTCTATCTGTATTAATATGATATTATTACCTCCATCTGTGCTGTTGAAATGATAATTGTACCTGTCATTTCGATTGTAGATAGCCATTTAGACAGTTGATAGCATAACAATTTATCTACTTTATAGTGGATGCTTTTGTAAGGGCTGTAAATTCAGGCGATTAAATGTGTCTCATTAATACTTCTAACTTTCACTTTAAGGATTGTTTAATACAAACATATAGGTGCACATCCAAAGTCAACCCATTAGATTCAGAGCTCAGGATTGCATGTCAGCACTGAAGACAAATCTCATCAGAATTAATATAATGTTCATTTTTGCATGTACATCACCATAGGTTTCAAGATTCATAGGATGGGTCTATATTACATCGCTGAAATGTAGTTTTGGCGAACAGCTATACATGAACAACTAATCAGTGAAGCGATTCACTGAATTTAATCAGGGCAAAGATGTAGTTGGACATCAACAGAACCTTGCCTTTTTTTCCACTGTAGTGCGATGTTGGTGTTGGTATAGTTGGGAGGTATGGGGGTCGAAGCCCCCCCACTTTGGTGAGTTTGATTCCATGGAGATATTGGTACGTTGTGGTGTGGACAAGTATGTCCTTGACCTGATTAAATTCAGAGAATCGCTTTGCTGATTAGTTGTCAATGTATAGGTGTTCACCGAAATTGCATTTCGGTGATGTGATATAGACCCCATAGGATGTGACTAGGGTATTGACTTGATGGTGTTTAGAAGCATAGCCATTACATCACAGTATAATATTAAAAATCAGATATAATGCATGGCCAAGTTTTGTCTAGCAAGGAAAACCCATGTCCAAGAGTGAAGCAGCAGTGATCCTTGGCAGATAACGTTTTCACAGCAAGTCATCCAGCATGTCCTTCAACAGGGTAATGTAGGTGCATTGCTTGACATGGATTTGCAGCCTACTGCTGAGGAGATACAACCTTTGAGAGATGTATCGGTCTCTCTAGCATATCCTGTGTAAGTCATAGTGTAAATTGAGGTATCTGGAACAGGTAACTGGAATCCCACATTACTTATGCATGTGCAGCATTTTAATCCCATTTTGGCCACAAATAGCCTGCCCTCTAAGGCATACATAATCTGCCTCAAAGCTATCTATATGATACTGCACACAGTGACAGATACATTATTCTGCCCACAGAAGACACATGTTGGAGACCCTCTGATGTTTTATTACCAGACATGTTTGAGGTCTGTCAAGTTGGTGTAGGTGTCCGATAAAATATATTTCCAAAAGTGGTTTATATTCTTTCATACAGCCAATTAGGGATAACTATAGGGGATTTATAACATATATTGCTATTGATGTAATGCTGTTGCTAATAAGATGTAAGATGTAGAATGTCTACCTCCCCACAGTAGACCCAGGTTGCAGTTGACATGTGTTCCAAGGTCTATCAATACAGAAGTGGGGAATAGTGTACTCATGGTTATTTTATAATATGCAGGAACATTTATTATTACCACAGGGTATGCTGATGCATCTCTGTGCAGTTCATGTAACAACCATGGCTTTGTCAGCAGTCATTAGTGCCACAGACGCTCTGTTTTGTTCAGGACTTCTGAGACATATATGTCAAACATGAGGGGCCACAGCACTGACACTTCTGTTACCACACAGGTGACATGTCTGCTGCTCGAGGTGAAGTCTTGCACTGTGATTGAATGTTGTTGGTCTGTGATCCCATCTGCAAACCAATTGATAGCATAGGATTTGAAATTCACCTTGGTTAGTTTCCCGCTGGCAACAAATGTTTGATTGTGTTGGAGGCTTTGACCGACTTACAATAGGATGTGTGCACATCTTTGACTTTATCAATGGTAAATCATTGAAAAATGATGTCAGAAAATATTGGCAGATATCTGAATTTCACACGTCATATCTTTCAGAAAATTCATACTAATGCAAACAATGTTAATCTATCACCTTTCTACATTTGTAAGTGCAATATTTAAAAAGTATCCCTATTTTGGGGCCTTTGTCCACCCAGTTTATATATATATATATATATATATATATATATATATATATATTATTTATGTATTTTATTTTGCATTTGTTGACCGGGCTAGTCTAACTGGAATAAAATCCATTTTCAGTAGAGGCCCGGGGAGAAAAGCTCCAACACAGTCAATTTTATACAGTAAAAATAATCACAAGTTCAAAGAAGTATAACAGTAGTAAAATAGCTCTAAACAGTTACAGCCATACGCAGACACAATATATAACTGTAATAATTATCACAAATTCAAAGAATTATAACGGTAGTTAAAAAGGGTCTAAACAGATTACAGCCATACAGATTAGATACAGTTGTCATTACAAGCATACCTAGCTCATGATGAGGTGATATGCAATGCAATAAATATAAAAACAAAATAGTTGCTTTCAATTGCAAGCAGGATAGAAAAGTATAAACAGTTGATTAATTATACAAATGTATCATATGATACAGTGAAATACAAGATATATAGGAAACAGCAAGAGGATGTAAGTAGTAGGTAGAATATACTCATGTTAGGAGCAGAGAAGACATAGGAAATAGAAGAGAAGACAGTTAGTCAGGGTTAGTACAAGGGCAAAGCCAGTGAGTACTGACAAATAGTTTTATTTTCAGTTTGAAGAGTCTTATGGAGGACAGAGATAGGAGTTCAGAGGGAAGCCTGTTCCAGTGTTTGCCTACAGAGTTAGAGAACAATGAATCTCCAGCTGAGTTGTTGGATTTGCTGATAGTAATAAGTAGCTTATTAGAGGAGCGTAGGTTCTTAAGATTGTTGTAGGGGGTAATGAGAGTAGTCAGTATAGGTGTATAGGTGGGGTAATACAAGCTCTTATGGATAATAGTGAGTTGTTGAAATAGTATCTGGTTATGGAACTCTAGCCATCCTAGTTGTTTTAGGTTTTGCAGTGATGTGTTCTAAAAGGAGATCCTGAAAATCTAGCAATGCTGTGATAGGTAGTAGCAATTTAGGTTGTTTTTTGAGAGATTGGTGTATATGGGTGAAGCATAGAGTAAGGTAGTGATTAAATGAGTTCTAGCTATAGTGATTTTGGTTGAAGGAGTAAGGAAGGGTTTGATTCTGTAAAGGGATCCCAGTTTATTATTTACTGTTTTTATAGTGATGTTAGTATGAGTGTCGAAGTTTAGATTATTATCTATGGTTATTCCAAGAAGTTTGGTGGTTGTGTCAGGAGATATGAGAGTCCCGTTGTTGGATGTAAGAGTGAAGTGAAGAGGGGCAGACCTATGAGTAGGAGTAAAAAGTAGAAGTTTAGTTTTTTTAGGGTTAAGTAGAAGGCAACGGTTTAAAAACCATTGTTCAACTGTATTAAATGCATTTTGTGTGAGGGATTGTAGCTCGGTAGGAGTATTAGCTGAGCAAATAATGGTGGAGTCGTCTGCATATTGAATGCAGGTTGCATGTGGAATTGCTAGGTGGAGGTCATTGATGAAAATGGAAAATAACAATGGGCCTAAAATGGAGCCCTGGGGGACACCAAGGGAAATGGGGAGGTGAGAAGATAGGTTACTTTCCCATAGTACTGCTTGTTGTCTATTCTCTAAGTAGGATTTGAAGCATTGTAATGCTAAAGTATCAAGAGAAAGAGATTTAAGTATTTCATTAAGGAGCTGGTGGTTAACCATATCAAAGGCCTTAGATAAATCAATGAAGACAGAAGAGGAAAGGGTATTGTTATTACGGTTAGAATTTATACAGTCTGTGAAGGAGAGTAGGGCTGTGGTGGTGCTGTGGTTAGGTCTAAACTCATGTTGACAGTTGGCAAGTAAGTTATTATCAATAAGATGGGTGAGTAGTTGCTTATGGACACATTTTTCCATTATTTTTGCCAGTGGAGAGAGTAGGGCTATTGGTCTATAGTTTGAAATGTCAATGGAGTTACCACCTTTATGAAGGGGGGTGATGTGTGAGATTTTCCAGATAGATGGGATATTTCCTTCGGTTATAGTTCTGTTTATAAGTATGGAAATGGGGAGGGCTATGGCTTTGGCACCTTTTTGCAGGTATTCAGCAGGTAGATGGTCAGCAGAGGGGGTAGTAGGTTTCAGTTTTTCTAGAAGAGAGCAAATGAAGGATGTAGGAACAGGTTTAGGTTCATAGGTTCATAGGTTCATACTAGGCTATCTGCCCTAGGGCATTTATAAGCCTAGCCAGAGTGTGTGTGGCTTTCACCACCCCTTAGGATGAGAATACTATACCCATTAGTTTGCTGTGCCTCTGTCCAGCAGTGATACAGAGATGATTCGGGTAAACCTCACGATCTCCCATCCACTCGTCAAGATTTCTCTTGAACAGAGTCAGTGAGGGGCTCTGCCTCACATGGACTGGGATTCTGTTCCATAGTGTAGGGAGTCTCTGGGTGATGAATCTGTCCCTCCAGCACGTCCTATTTATATCCGTGTTGAGGTTTAAGTCTCTTGCCTCGTGGCTCTGGTGGATTTGGATTTTTGAGGTGGAGCATGTCCATTAATTCCGGGTTGGACATGGCCTTGTATGTCAGGCACAGATCACCTCTGAGCAGACGGTATGCGACTGAATAGAGCTGGAGTTTCTTCAGTCGGCATCGATGACATATGTTTGAGCCCCTTTATCCTTTTGGTGAGGAACTTTTGGGGTCTTTCCAACTGCTGCAGGTGTCGGGTAAGGTACATTCCAAATGGGCGTTGTACTCAATCATTGGTCTGATAAGTGAAGAGTACAGGGTACAATGACCTCTCCTGATCTGGATGTGAATCCCTTCATGATCAGGTGGGCAATGTAGAAGGTCTTCCTAACCACTTTGGCAATGTGAGTGTCAAAAGAGAGGTTACTGTCAACTTGGGTCCCCAGGTCCCTGATAACTTCTTCCGTGTTTAATGGATTACCACCTATGTGGTAATTAGGGGTTACCTTGTTTTTCCCAAAGGGTATGACTATACATTTTTTGGCATTTAGCTTAAGGCCATGGCTCTGGCACCAGTTATCCATTTCTATGAGACCTTTCTGGAGGATGTCTGTGTCTGATGGAGTGTCAATTATGGTGCCCAGTTTGCAGTCATCTGCAAATTTTGTCAGCCACAATCCCCCTATGTTTGCCTGCACTTCAGAAAAATAAATACCGAACAAGAGGAGGCCCAGGACTGAGCCCTGTGGGACACCGCTCGTGGCCGGCTTAGAGTCTGACATGGCACCAGCAACTCTAACCCTGTGTGTTCTGTCCTTGAGCCAGTTTGCAACCCATCTTGTGACATATGGGTTTACATCTAAGCTGGTGAGCTTTTCTATGATGCCCGAGTGGGGTATTGTGTCGAATGTTTTTGCTAGGTCAAGGTAGGCTGTGTGAACTGCCTTACCCTCATCAATGGCCTTAGTGACTGTTTCGAAAAAGTCGACCAAGTTCAAGAGGCAGGATCTGCCCTTGACAAAGCCAAATTGGATAGGATCCAGTGTCTGTAGGTCCCCAATGTCTTTATTTATGAGTTCCATTATGATCCTCTCCATAGCTTTGCAGACAAGGCTCGTCAAGCTTATGGGGCGGTAATTTCCAGGGTCCATAGAAGCACCGCCTTTGTGGAGTGGGACCACAGTTGCCGTCGCCATTCTTGCACGTATCCTGTAGTAAGGCTAAGATTAAACAGCAGCCTTATGTGTGGGTTTAGTTCCTCATTGAGTTCGTAGCACACAGCCGGGGACACCGTCCGGTCCCATTGATGCTGTGTTTTTGCTTTAGAGAGCAGCTCTCACCTGGGCATCTGAGATGTTTGGGAGGCTAGACTCTGGTGGGATAGATATTTCTCCTTTTGGGGGAGGGAGGAGAAATTTGCACTGAACCTGTCTGCCAGTATGTTGGCAATGTCTGTGGGTTCAGTGATTTTTTATCATTTTGGACTAATTCTGAGCATATCTGGGAGTTTCCACCCAGGTTTCTAACATAGCTAAAGAAGGCTTTATGATTGTCTTTGTGTCATTAGCGATTTTTCTCTCAAAGTTGGCCTTGGATGATTTTATGAGTGATCGTAGTTTTTTGCTAGTATTGATCAGAGATGCCTTCCCATTTAGGGATTTTGCTCTGTCATGTAGTAGCTTTCTCCTCTTGTTGTAGAGTTTGTTTATGGCTGGAGTCCACCAGACCGGGCGCCTGCCTTTGGTGGAAAAGGTCTTGATTTTATTAGGGATTGCTTGATCCATACATTCCTGGAGGTGCTCGTAGAAGGCATTTGTAAGGGTTTCAGCAGCGTGGGTTGTGGTTTCCACTGGCTCGGGGGCCTTGAAGGATACCACTCCAGTCTTTAAGCTGAAATAATGGAATTGGGTAAGTATATATGTGTGTGTGTGTGTGTGTGTGTGTGTGTGTGTGTGTGTGTGTGTGTGTGTGTGTGTGTATGTATATATATATATATATATATATATATATATATATATATATATATATATATATATATATATACATATATGGAACCACTACTAAATACCGAACACTCACTCTAACGATGCCCAAAATCCCGAGACCAAACACACCTGAAACACTACAATACCGAAAAATACACACAACATACACCACACACAGATACATACACACACCTTCCCCCAAAACACAAACACACAAACCTAACCTACAGACAAGCAGGGGAGCAAGCCCCCAACCCCCACACTCTACTTAAATATTCTAACTCCAAGGTCGCACTACTCAGACAAACACATGAATACACCACCACACGCCTACATCCCCTCACACACACATCACACTCACAACACACACTTACACACTAAACAACCAACACAGTTAAACAGAAATACTTACCTGCTCCACCATACGCAACACCAAGTGAATTTCAAACTCCCGATAGTCGGGATTTTGAAATTCATGCTTCTGGTCTTTCGGTAGTTTGGGGTTTCGGCTATATGGTCTCGAAAGTTTGAAATTCGGTATTTCAAACTTTTGAGATTATGTAGTGTTCCCATATATATATATATATATATATATATATATATATATATATATATATTGAGAGAGAGAGAGAGAGCATAAGAAGCATTGGATATGAGCTGTGGTTAACTAAGTGTGCAAGCATGAGCATTTGCCTTTTTTTTAAAGTTTGCACAGAGGTAAGCAGTGCGCAAACATGAAGCATATTACTCACATCTGAGACTTACTATTATGTAATACATACTTGTTAGTACAGCCCACTTCTATCTCTACTCCATGCCAGGATTTCCAGATTACCAACAGCAATAATTGATTGTATCCAGTGTCTGTAGTCTGTAGTTGGCAGTCAGACATAAATCCTCTTTCCACTTTCACTGTTTCTGCACTGCTGCTCTCTCAGCGAACCAGCTAAGCCTTATCAAAAATGATTTAAATGTGCAGTGCATCACTGGAATGTGGAATTAAGACAAGGCAAAGTTGATTACAGCATCAGACATAGAGTCACAGTCTGTAAAACACAACCTATTGCTAGCACACATCCAAAAATCACTACTTATATCAGGATTCAAACCCTCAACACCATTACACCTTCATCAACTAGGATGGCTGCCTTAGTCCTTTTGGCCACTAAAGCAGCTTGCCAAAACAGGAGTCATTCATCACACAACCACCAGCATAACAATGTACACTGCTATAAATGAGTTACCTGACAGATACAATGTATGATCAAATCTATAGTATTCTCCTGGAAATGTGGGGGGCAATAACTGTGACAAACATCCATATACTGTGGGTTTGGGGGTAGCATAGATGAGTTACTGTTTTGGCAGTTATAAAGGGACACCCCTGTTTTGGGGGGTGGGGAAAAAGCACATCTACTGTTTGGATACAGAGAAGTATAAAGTCAGACACTGCAATGTGTATCCTCACTTTCTAACTTCTGTCTTGAATGATGTACCGGTAATCTGTTGTAGTAAGACTGCATGATGGTTTCATATATGAGGTCTACTAATTAGAAATGGACACATCCTTGTAAAATAGTGTAAGTAGTCACATGTTGCTTTCATTTCTGTACACATACACCACTATTAACTTGCATAGTCTACCAAGTTCATAGATACAAAGGCTATAACATAATACTCTACAACACTAAAGTGCAGGTTAAGGATCTACCTTGCAAATGCAGTGGTTGACACAACTGTAGTGCAGGGCTGACTCTGTCTGATGCAAGCAGTACACATCCAATACATGGATATGCACAGGTTGTATGAGTTGTCTGGCTTCATTTTTAATCTATGTATATGAGTAGGCAAAAGATATTAGTCCCTAGGTTCCTAAGTGGTCAGTGAATGTGCTATGCATTGGCTCTTAACCAAAACAAGGGCATACTGAGTATGTTTACATCTGCTGACAGGGACAGCAGCTGGGGGTTCCTCCTCTGAGTTCTCCTGTGACTGTGAATGTGGTGACGTAGGTATTGGTGGGGGGATATATGTCCCTTCCTCTTGCTGATCCCACTGCAGCTGTTTCCACAGGATCAGATTGTGAAGCATAGCACATACTGTAAATATTAATGTACATGTGCATGGAGTATATTTCAAGGCTCCATAAACTATATCTAGGCACCAGAACCATGTCTTCAAAAGCCTAAACACACTTTCTATGAAGTTCCTAGTTTGTGCGTGTGCCTCATTATGGCATTCTTCCGTGGGTGTTTGTGCATTTCTAATGGGTATCATCATCCACAGCTCCAGGGCATAGTCAGCATCCCCCAGTAAGTAGCCGCATGGGATGTACCCCCCCAGCAAACATCTGGTACAGGTGTGATGTGTGCCAAATATGGGAGTTGTGATTACTGCCAGGGCTACCAGAACACATATTCAAGATAATCGCCTGGGAATTGCACATGACTTAGCAGGTGATGGAGTGGTATCCCTTGTGATTAATGTAGATTCTACCCTGCTCACTAGGTGGTGCCTTGATGTGTACATGAGTGCAATCTATGGCACCCAGTACTTCAGGGTAGTGCGCTACATGATAGAACCGTTGCACATTGCTGGTCCTGTCCTCACGGGAAAGGGGAAATGATAATATGTTCACTGGCATGCAGGAGCATAGTATCCAGGAACTGCTGAAGTATCCTGCATGCTGATGCCTGTGACACCCTCATCATGTCCTCAGTTGGTCTTTGAAAAGTACTTGTAGCTAATATACTAAGGACTACACATACCTTAGTTTCCACTGGGATGGGTTCCCCTTCATTGGCTTTGGCTCTGAGTAGAGGGTGGCAGAGCCCACAGAGTTCTTGTAATATATCCCTGTCCACCCTGTAGCACTCTACAGTCTCCTGTTTATGTAGCACCTGGAAGGTTACCCTGGGCATGAACACTCTTCTCCTTCTCGACCTAGGCCTAGTGTCAGCAGCACCAGCAGCATTAACTTTAACCTCTAGCACATACAGATGTAGAATAGCTGTGGCAGCCCCTATCTTAGTTAAAACGTCCAAGTCTCTATTCCAATGGTCTTGAAGTACAGAAAAATCAGAATGTAGGCTGTATGCATACTTTATACATTTCTTGAGTAGGTCCACCATGTGGGATTGGCTAATTTAGATGGAATTCACCTGCTTAGAATATAATTAACATGATTTAAAGGTTCTGCTTCAGTGAGCAGTAGTATGCTGTGCACCAGCATGCAGCAACGTACAGCTGTGCATAATTAAGTTAAACCATGCAAGACTTTTATATTTTCATTTCTGTTGTCATGAAATGTACATAAAATGCTAATTACTGCAAGTTACATTTCATTTCTATAAGTCACAATGTCAGAACAGTATGAGAAATGCTGTCATACCTGTCGGCAAAGGAGTAGTAGCACAAAGTCCCCTACCTGGAGGCTATTAGCAAAGCACAGCCCCATTTACCAGGTCTGTGCCATGCCCAACAGTGCTCAGCAATATGAATTGAATGCATCCAGTGTCTATTTTTGGATAATTAGCTCATGTCTTATACGTGGGTGGTCTGGTTGCACAGACAAGGTATGCATCACCAAAACCATTTGCTGCAAGTTGTGCACTGTGCAAACATGTGCAATACACCCCCCTAAAAATAAATGTGACCTGACACACCCCCTGATGTCATCGACATCCATTGGAAATGTAAACAGTATGTAGGAGCTTAGACGAAGTGAAAATACCTACATGGTTCCTGCTTTGTGTGATTCAATAAATCCACTGATATTTGCATTCATTTGCATAATAATCATACTAACAGCCTGGAATCTACATGGTTAGTAGCTGTGTAAGCTGGGCAACAGCATGGGAGCAAGAATTTAAAGACACAAGGCAGGGTATTACTTTACCTTTTGTAAAACTACATTTTACACCTCTTTTGCGTGACATTTCCAGTATTCATATGTAAAATCTTTTGCAACAAGTGGCACACTGTGCAAACAGGAGGTAAAAAATAATATAAAATTATACCAATCAGAGAGACCCCACTGATGCTTTCAGACATCTACAGTGTATACATCACCCATTATATATGTATTGTTCCATTTTCATAGGTTCATAGATGTGCACTAGGCTAATGACCCTGGAGCCTTTACAAGCCTAGCCCATAGGAGTACCCTGGCATCATGCCACCTGACCTTAGTTCCCAGTGCATCTGTTGAGTAGATCCACTGGAGTGATCTCCGGGGTGAATTTTCTATTTCCCATCCACTCATCAAGACTTCTCTTGAAGAGGTCCAGTGAGGTGCTCTGTTTGACATGTATGGGAAGTCTATTATGTAGCATGGGCAGTCTCTGGGTTATGAACCTGCCCTCCAGCACATTCTGTTGATTGTTGTAATGAGGCTGAGGTCTCTGGAGCATGTGGTGCAGAGGGATTGGGATTTCTTTAGATGTAGCATTTCTAACAGAGCTGCGTCAGACATGACTTTGTATGTCGCAGAGATTGCCTCTAAGTAGGCGATATGAGACAGAGAATAGTTGGAGTTTTTTGAGTCTGTCATATATAGGACAAGTGTTTAGGGCCTAGGATCATCTTTATGAGGTACTTTTGTGGCCTCTCCAGTTGTTGCAGGTGTCTAGTGAGGTACATACCAAATGGGACATTGTACTCGATGACTGGCCTAATGAGAGAAGAGTAGAGGGAGACAATGACCTCTTTCTTCCTGGATGCAAAACCCTTAGTAATGAGATGTGCCACAAAGAAGGACTTTCTGACCACAGTGGCAATGTGGTGGTCAAAGGAGAGGTTGCTGTCAACCTGTGTTCCCAGATCTCTTATAATGCCTTCTGTGTTCAGTGAACTAGCATCAATGTGGTAATTCATGGGAACCAGGTTTTTCCCAAAGGGAATGATGACAATTTTTTTGGCATTGAGTTTAAGGCCATGGTTCTGACACTAGTCACTGGTCTCAGTGAAGCCTTCTGTAGATGTCAACATCACTTGGGGAGTTAATAATAGCTCCTAACTTGCAATCGTCTGCGAACTTTGTCAGCCAGAGTCCCTTCGTGTTGCTAGGACTTCAGAGAAATAGATACTAAACAGGAGAGAACCCAGGACCAGACCCTGTGGGACTCCACTCGTGACTGGTTGGCAGTCTGACTTGGAGTTAGCTACTTTCATGCTGTGGGTTCTATTCTTTGAGCCAGTTTGCAACCCATCTAGTGATATAGGGGTTGATGCCTAGCTTTGTGAGTTTTTCTATGATTCCTGAGTGGGGAATTGTATCAAAGGCCTTGGCCAGATCAAGGTAGGCTGTATGAACCACCTTGCCTTCATCCACAGCTCTAATGACTGACTCAAAGAAGTCGACCAAGTTGAGCAGGCATGATCTACCCTTCACAACACCAAGCTGTGTGGGATCCATAGTTTGGAGATTCCCTATATCCTTGTTTATTAGGTCCATGATGATGTGTTCCATAGCTTTGCATATCAGACTCATCAGGCTAATGGGGCGATAGTTTCCAGGGTCTGTAGCCACTACTCCTTTGTGGAGAGGGATGAGTGTAGCAGTGTGCCATTCAGTAGGGACAAAGCCTGAGGTGAGGCTGTGATTAAACAGGGCACACAGGTGAGGTACCAGTTCATTCTGTAGTTCATATAGAATACACACAGGGATATTGTCATGTCTCATTGAAGCTATATTCTTGGCCTTGGACAGTACTGTTTTAACCTGTGCAGCAGTAATACTGGGTGGCTGGCAATCTACTGATATTGTGATTGGTCCTTGGGAGGGGGGGGGTAAAGTTGGTACTGAATCTGTTGGCTGGTATACTGGCAATATCTGTTGGCTTGGTATAGGAGGTACCATTGTGCAGTAGCTCAGAGCAAATCTGGATATTGCCATGGATATTCTTTACATAACTACAGAAGGCCTTGTGGTTGTCTTTACTATCTGCTGCAATTCTGTTTTCATAGCTAGCTTTAGAGGATTTGATGAGGGATCTCAACTTTTTGTTGAGGTTGATAAGGGTGTTTTTCCAATCTTGGGAGTTCACCTTATTTCGCATCAGTTTCCTCCTTCTGTTGTAGAGTTTGTTTATGGCAGGGGACCACAGATTGGCTTCCTTTTTTTGAAGGAGAGCATCTTGGTTCTATTGGGTATGACAAGTTCCATGGATTTGTATACGTGTTCATACAGTGCATTTGTGTATGATTTGACGGTCATGCAACTATTCTCCATTTGCATGGGTAACGTGAAGTTAGCTACTTCTGTTTTTAGGAGCCCAAAGTTAAATTTGGAGAAGTTTTTCATGGTGGTTACCTTTGTGTGTGTGTGTGTGGGGGGGTGGGGGGTTTACAAGGTGATTAGTTTGTGTTTGGGTCTAACCAGAGAGGAGTTGACTATTGGTGTAGAGCAACGGTCGCCCATGTTAGTAATGACCAGGTCAAGGATGTTGCTACCTCTAGTGGGGTAAGAACGAGCTTGGGCATTCTGTCCATATTTCTGGACTTTTATATGCCCTTGTTTCCGTGTAAACTCCTGTATGCAGAACTTTTCCGTGTACACTACCAGCACAGACATGGAGTCTATACAGTTGTGTTTGAGGTTGTTGAATCACTCCACCATGCTGTTTTGCTTTATTAGCTGAAATTAACATTCCATGAAAGTTTCTGGTATTGTGTGTGAGTGAGCATGATTGTGTACTGCTACATGGAGTTTACTGAATCTAAAACTCGCTGCACCCATGTTTGCATTGCATCATGACACACACATGGAGAAAAATGACTGTGTAAGCTTTATTGAATTTGCACCATAATAAATATTCCACTCCCCCAATAGATGCCCCACCATCAATTCCTTACTAGAATGGTTCTCTCCCTGTATCTCTCTTTTCTCTACAGACACAAACCTACTTGGTATTAAAAATAAAAAAGTCAAACAACACCCTTAGTGTCTCCCTGTATATCCATAAACTGGTATTCCCTCTCTCCAAATCTAAAGCAAGCATCATCCCTAATTATCTACACTCTCAACTTAAAGGAACACCTGCACAACTCTCGGATTGCCGTCTATCTTTGTTTCCTCTACTTTTTGTCTTTTTTACCACGTTAACTTCTATCCTTTTTCAATGATTGTTCCACACTCATTTCTCTTATCATTCTAATCCAGTGTAGAATTTCTATATACTATTCCCTTATCAAAGATCTACACCCCCCATTTCTCTAATAACGTTCACCTTCATTCTAATCCGCCTTATCACCCTTTTTGTAATCTTATTTTTCATTTTGTATCCTTTTCCATCATCTCCCTCTATTCTATGTTCTTTCCCCCCATCTAACTATGCATGACAGTATATCTTGATTTTAATTTCCTTAACTTCTCCCAATCAAAATGTCTATGTATAGGTGTACTTATTTACAGTCAAATGGTTGACAGTCAGAATATCGAAACTGCAAATGATCTAAACCCAAAATATTGACATTAATTAGCAGGGGATACAGGGGTGCAGGGGGGCTTACCACCCTGCAAAAACATTAAAAAATGTGATAAAAATGTAACCATATAGAAAAACATTGAAAAATTTGAGAATATGCAACCACACTTTGTGATTTTTATGAAGGGGGGCACCCCCCATGGGGGAATATGTACCAACTCATCAACTCAACTCAGGCAGCTGGGGTCTTGCTTTAATGTTTCATCAAAAGACTGGAATCAGAGATGACGGAGAGCAGAGAATTTCTTCGCAAAGCTGTGATAGTACAAGTTAGTAAATCTAAATATGAAAAACTGAAGAGGTAGGTTGTGCTGTTCCACAGCGGCATGCCAACCAGCTTGTTGATACAGTATAGCATTACAGTCTGCTTAAACTATACTTCGTTGTTTTCGTATGAATTATAAGTGATAGTTTGTTCTAAGACAGACCTACATGGACAGGAAATGTGGAATCTTCATATCTACTACTAGAAGATTTCACTTGTGGAGAGGAGGTTCTCTGAGTGAATATACCATCTTATCATACTGTAAGGTAAAACACATTTTGAAACCTATAGTAATTTATGTGCCAGGCTGACATAATTATATCATTTCCCATAAGGTGTACAATACAAAACTGTAACTATCAAATTTACTATGGAATAAACTACAGTTAGCTACAAAATGGCCATTATGAACTCATTGGCCCATTCATTTCTTCAAGAGCGAGAGCTCACTAACACGTTCATATCATCTGGGGAGTGCAGTTATTTGTGGCCGGTTTAAGAATTGTTACTTTAGGTCCCTGTCCCCTCTTCTAATGGCTGACATGATCGTGCTAATGAAGCAGGGCCTGGCATATCCTTTCTTGCATCATCCCCCTTCCACATGTGTAGGCTGCTGTACATGTGGCCTTGTAGAGTCAGGAGAATATCCACAGACCATGTACTGCCTGCAGTAATTCCAGATTCTAGTGGGTCTCATTGTGGTAGTGGTCCAAACTACCCCTTCTTCCAGGATGAATAAGACAATGTCACTCCTCCTCTCTCTCCTGCTCGACCAGGACATGAGTCAGCAGTCAATCGCTGGTGACCTTGGTCATAGGTAGGCCCCTAGTACAGTGAACAAATTAAAAATACCTGCTAAAGAAAGTATGTTAATAGAAGTAGTTGACAAAGTGCAGAACTGAAGAAAAATATGGGCCTTCATACTTTTAAAGAAAATATCTCTGCTTCACTTTTTCCATAGTCAAGTAAAATACAGTAACTTATGTTGTAATTAACATAACTTAAATAAACAGTAGCAAGTACCTTCATTTTAAAATAAACATTCTTTTGTACATGTAGTGTAAATTCTCTTTTCAATAAGTTATGTTTTTTTTTTTATTTACATTTTGCATTGAAGAAGGCATTCATCTCATTCATTATATAGTTTATGTTGAGTGCACTCCCAGCAGTTCTGGCTCCTGACAAGAGGCCCAATTCATGTTTGTTACCTCGGTCTACCGCCTGTCTGGTATTTGCATTCAAATCTCAAGATGAGACTATCTGCCCTCCTTTCCTGATCATTATTAACAAACTTCATTGCAGTTAGGGAGAATTGGGTTCTGGTTTAGAACTGCCAGATCACAAAGTACCATTTCTCCTTATGGTAAGCAGTTGTTTTTTGGCACAGAATCAGTGCCCTTTATATTCTGATGTCCAAGCTTAAGTCCTGAGCCTTGACAACTTGTAATTTTGTCCTAAATGGTATAGCAGAGGTGCCCACCATTGATAATGCCTTTGTTCTGTACCAGTAAGCTGTCAGAAGCAAATGCTCAAAGGTTAACAATGATATGGTATAGAGTATCCATCAAGACTTGCCACAAAAATGTCTCTGTAGTTAGCATGCATTTGCTGCAATATTTAGCGCTATATAACATTCCTTAGCACTGCTGTCATTGTGCTTGTTGACCTGACTAGCTCTCACATGCTGAGATAAGTAGCACACAACAACAGCAAGCATAATCGACTACTGAAACTACTCTGCCTCACTACCTAGACAACTGTTAATTTAACAATTAACTGTCTGTTAATTGCACATTTGTTAGGTTTTCTGTTCTTGATTTTATATATCATGGCTGTACATCTGCGCCACATGCAGTTTTTATTGTCCTTTGTTGTATATTATGGTTATAATAATTACAGATCAGTGTTTCTACTGGTTTTGTTTCAGTATTATTAAGTGCAACCAAGACTGACCACTGGCAAAGAAGACATTATACTATGCACAGTGAAATGACGTAGCCAACAAGTTATCAGTTCAAATTGAAATGAAAACAACAGATTATGGTATCACAGCCCAGAATCTGCTGATCTGAAGTAGATAGTCTGATCAGGCTGTTTCATATATTGGTAGCTCTGTCTTATTTATTTATTTTTATTGCATTTGTTTACCAGGAAAGTCCACAGTACCTAAAAGAGACCATTTTCAGTGGAGGCCTGGGGAGAAAAGCTCCAACAAAAACATAGATACAGAAAAGTTATTTTGTAGGAGCCTTGCAAGCTAGATGAATTTTATATGTTTGTTGTTCCCTTTCCAAACTGGAGATGAAAAAAAACACTAAGATACTTTAGAAGCACAAGTAATACTGTTACAAGCCTCAGCTTCCCTACTGTTTTGAGAGTGCGGGACATACATCTATTTCCATACTTCCTTGTGGAAAGGGAAGTTCCTCAGGTTTAAACTATGTGAGTGTAGAGGGAAGACAGCTTGAGGGTAACCTCACTGATGACAGCACGTATGGAGTTTGTGACCCTGAGCAGCAGATCAATTTTCAGAAAAAATGAGTCAGTGAAAAGCTTCAAGGAAAGGACAGCCACTTCAGGGCAAGTTTCAGGTCATCTTAAACTAATAGCTGGTCCTATGTTTTGGCTACTTTCCTTTTTATCTTTCTCTGTTACCATGGAGATGGCAGCTGTTATGATTACTGCATTTGCTTAGGTTTCTGTCATCCAGACTCAAGACAGACCAGAAAACCTTTGTAACTCATCTATCATTCTAAATTGCTCTTAGCAGCTGCAGGCTGCCTTGATGACATTGTTCTTAAGTGGATAACACATCGCTCTTCGGAGAATGAACAAGATTTATAAAAATAACTGTAAAAGATACACAGACTGCAGTGCATTCCTAGATGTGACTCGGGCGTAGTACAAGAAGTCTGTCTAGGAAGATACCAGAAAAAAAAAATAATCATGATTAAACCAGACCTAACAGCACAGATGGTTTTAGAGACTTTGTCTAAAACTTTGTATAGATTTGGAGTCTGACCTGAAAAGTCATGTGATGGAAAGCATACGGATGTTTTACTGAGAATCATTTTTTCTAAATTTGAAATATTTAGCTAACTATGCAGGCCTTCTTTATTAAGAAAAACATGCAATATAATTATCAGTACTACATTTATGGATTTTTATGTTTGCTTTCGTCTTTCAGCTATTTTTTTTAATAAATAGAACATTTCAGTGGCATATGATTGCTTTGGACTTGCAGCATGCTGCCATAGATGAGACAAGAACATATTCTCACAAGCACTTGTCAAAGATGGATATTGACATTCATTGCACAAGCGCTGCAATGGTGTGGACTAACCTTGGCTACCTAACAGGAGGTCAAACCACCTTTGGTTAGAAGCCAAAACAGAAAATTATTATTGTTGGTACTGTGGCATAGGATAAAGTCGTGGCTATCACTCCGAGAACCGAGTTTGATTAGTGGATCAGATGCTGGAAGAGAAGCAAAAGGGGAGGTTAGAAATAAGGGTTAAATGCCAACTTGTCTACTCTAGGGAAAGAGACTGGGGGACAGATAGCTGTTTCACTGTATGCAAGCAGTGCTTTGCAAGAAAAAGAACTGTAACCAGAGATGTGGGTTTGCCTTACCAGTCTGGTTACAGAAGCCATCATTAACTTGTGGTTGAAAGCGCGGACATTCATGGGGTGGGCTTAGCAGGCCTTTGTGGAGAGGCAGGTGCCAACACCAGCCAGCACCTAAACAGAAAAATATTAAAGACTGTGTAAATGATAGCTTCTGTGACTGGCTGTCACTCTACAAGGAATAGATAAATGGATTGATTGCAGAGGGTGGACTGGCTGCAGACAGCAGCATATCTCTAAACTGTCTATCACTTCACTTTACCTTTTCCCCTATCCTCCATGAAATGTTAGATTTTCTGGTAATTTACTCAGTCAGTAATGCCAGACATTGGAATTTTGTACTTGTTATTGTTTAGAAAATGCATATTGATACAAAAAAAGAAGAGTTCTATTAAAATGTTAAATAAATTGGAGTGATATTATTTATTTATTACTTATTTATTTGCCATTTCTTAACCAGGTTCGTCCATCTGAGCCAATGGCCCATTTTCAGTGGAGACCCGAGGAGAAAAGCTCCAGCAATACAAATATAAAAAGATAGCATAGTAGGCAATATGCAAAACCCAAGAAAAACAGTGCAGCAATACAACATAAGGAAAAATTACATATGCAGTAATCAGGTGAAACAAATGACTAATAAAAATAAAACAACATGAAGTAAATACAACTAGCACATTTAAGTATTTACAATAATGACATATCTTTCCCAAGTAGCATAATCTAGGTCTAGTGAGCAGATTAGTCATTGAATTATTAGATGTAGACAGGCAGTGAAATGAAAAAGAAAGGGAAATGCAGATTATGCATGATTTAGGCAAGGACAGGCTTTTGAGTTCAGAAAGCAGTGCTTGACTTCAGCTTTAAAGCAGCTGGAGCTAGTGATGCTACGAATGTGAAGTGGTAGCCTATTCCACGCAAGGGACACAGAGTGTTTATAATGGAGTTTACCATAAGCTTTATTGGGTTTATAGCTGTCTAGAAGGTGCTGGTCAGAACTACAAAGAGACTGGGTTGGGGTATAAGGGCATACTAAGGCAGAGAGTGATGGACAGGCTAGAAGTTTGTTGAGCAGGGAGTGTGTCAACTTCAGCTGGGCAAGTAGTAGGAGTTGGGGGAATTCTAGCCATTGAAGGTGTTTCAGGGCAAGACAATGATGGGATTTATAAGGTTGGTTACTGGCGAATCTGGCTATGTTATTATAGGCTTGTTTTAGTTTGGAGAGAAGGTTTGACTGAAAGTGAGTTAGGATAGGGGAGGCATAGAGGACACATGGAAGGAGATAGGCTTGGACAAGGGTGGGTTTGGAGTTGGGAGCAAGAAATGTCTTATTTCTGTAGAGAAGACCCAGTTTCATGTTAGTTGTTTTGATACAGTGTTGGATATGGATGTTGTTTGAGTTGGTCATCGATTATTGCACCCAGTTACTTAGTGTTAGGCTCAGCTTTGATTAGAGTGTTATCTAGCAAATAAATAGTAAAGGTGGATTTAAGGTGGTGGACAGTTTTGGGGAGAAATAGTAGGAGCTTAGTTTTTTGGGGGTTGAGTATAAGTTGATGCGCTGTAAGCCATTTTTCTACAGATGAGAAGGAGTTTTGGGTGATAGAAAGAAGTTTAGAGATGTTGTCAGCACAAGAGATAACAGCAGAGTCATCAGCATACTGTATGAGGGAGAAGGTGTTGCAGGAGGAGTAAAGATGATTGCTGAAGATGTTGAATAGGAGGGGGCCAAGGATTGAGCCTTGAGGGGCTCCAGTTTGGATAGATAGGAAAGGGGAGCAAGCAGATTGCCATCTGACAGACTGGAGTCTATTTGATAGCTTGAGAACCAGTGAATAGTAAAGGGGGGGGGGATTAAGGTCAGTAAGCTTAGAAAGCAGCTTGGAATGGGAGACAATATTGAAAGTTTTAGAGAGGTCGTGAAAGAAGCAAGACACAATTAGGTTTTTGTCCCTAGCTTCAGCAACAGTGTGAGTGAAGGATAGGAGGGCAGTGGAGCTGATGTGGTGTGGCCTAAAGCCATGTTGAGTGGGGGTCAGAAGATTTTCATTAATAAAGTGAATTAAAAGTTGATTATGAATACACCTTTCGAGGATTTTGGATAGAGGAGATAGGATGGCAATGGCTCTGTAGTTAGTGGGCTCAGTGGAGTTACCTCATTTGTGAAGTGGAATGGTGTATGAAGATTTCCAGATGTCAGGGGCAGTAGACATGCGATATTAAAAAATTGTCCCCAATTTTGGGCCTTTGTCTTGCCATTTTTTTTTTTTTTTTTGCTTTGTTCCAAATTCTTGAACAAAGAAGTTCAGAGGTTTGGCCAGCAGGGAAAAAAAGCATACAGAAAATTAGACTATTTTTTTTCTTTGATTGCAAGATTGGCCCATTGGCTCCCCTTGCTGCATTAAATTGGCCCATTTGTTCTGCCAGCAGAGCAGAGAGCGCACAGACCCATGTGTTCCCTAATGTAGGTGACAGTCAGGTATTAAGGAATGAGCAAACTACAACAGCCAGGAACCAACAAGAAATTTAATATATTTCCAGCGCTTCAGCAAAGCCTTCAAGGAGAACATAAAACCATCAAACAGCACATCCACTTAAATACAGAAAATTACATCAGTTATTCGATTAAAATATAATGAATTCAAATCACCAGTCTCCAATTGCACTCAAGATTCAGTCCCACAGGGGACGTAGTATTAAACTTTAAAATATAAATGCTTTCTTTATACATCAACTTCCTTTTATATAGTTCCTCAGAACAAAAACCCATCTGTATTTTTTTCAAAAACAGTAGCTTTTAAATAATGTATATTTAAATCATGCCATTCTAAAAAATATTTTACTACAGGATTCTCCACCTCTTTATTTTTAATATTTCTTATGTGTTCCTGCAGTCTACATTTAAATTTCCTTTTGGTTTCTCCAATATATGTAAGACTGCAGGAACACTCAAGAGCATAAATTACATCCTCTGTTTCACAATTAAATACTTCAGATGGATAAAATGCATGACTATTAATAAAAATGAATGTTCTAGTAATGTGAGTACATACATTACAATGACCACAAGGATAGGTGCCAAAAGGCATATTTATCACAGAAATAGAATTCAAGACAGGCAATGTAAAATAATTAAGTACCAGCATATCCCTTAAATTTCTCCCTTTCTTATATGATATGCCTATTGATGGACACAAAATATTGGCCAAATCATCAAATTTAAACAAATATTGCCAATAATATTTTACTAGATCAATAAATATAGGGCTAAATACTCCATATGTAGAGACAAAATATATCCTATGTTTATGTTTATTATTATTGCTAGAATTACTTCTACCAGCATTACATATTTGATAATTATTAACAAATTTCACCTTTCTTACAGAAATTCCTTTAGCCCCTTCATTAACTTTTTTAATAGCAGTTTGTATACTGTCTGTATCATATCCCCTTGATATAAACATAGAATACATTATATTAATTTCCTTACAGAAGTCACGCTCATTATTACATATTCTCCTTAGTCTTAGACATTCACTATAGTGAGTGAGGAACGAGTGTGTGGGGGATAGCAACTAGTGCCAAATAGATGTTTTGTGTGATTGTTTATTAAGGAATGGACAGTCTGCAGATCCTGTATTTGTTCTAACCCACCTCATCAGCAGTTTGCGTGCTTCCCCACAGCTGCTTCCAGTATGTGCATGCTCACTTTTGAGCATGTACAACCTCCCAACTAAGTGACATGCTGCTTTGCAGTATGGGCACATTAGACTCATTACTGGAGGTGACACAACTGTACTCCATCAGGTGTCACCAATGCAGTGAGCCAAACTGCCTTTCTCCTACCATGATGGGAGAGCTGGCATTAACCGCTTGCTCCTATCCTCCCACACTTAGTTCTTCTAGTGCCTGTGCTGCTGTTTGAACACAGCTTGTCTGTGGTGGGGTCAGGGCTTTATCTGTCTGCACTACTGAGCCAAAAAAATCATATAAAAAGTAATTATTTGTTTGTGTGGGGGGTGGGGGTGGGATGGGTTCACAGCTTAAATGAGAATGCCATATCTCCAGAAAAAGTGCACTTTTCTGAATGTTTGTAGAATCTGTCAAAACACAATATTTTCTATGAAAAAACAACAGTTATTCTAATCTAGTTGAGCTCAAACTAGTGGAAGGTTTAACCAAATTCTTGAGCACACAAGTAAAAAACCATGCTGGCAAAGATTATCTATGGATGGCAGAAATGTTCAAGTTGCGGAATGAAAGTAAACCCAACAATTCCAGTCCTGTTTAATACTCAATATATAATACAGAAACTGAAAACAAAAGTTACAGGGGGAATTCATGAAAACCTACACGATAATTTTTACCAGGTGCTTGTTGCAGTACAATGCGTACACGGCTGCGGCAAGTTTTAGATTCATTAAACTCCATGTAGCAGTGTGCACTCGTGCAAACAGGGAAAGTTTTGTAGCATGCAAATGTCAAGATAAGTAGCTGAATTTTATGCTAATGAAACTAACCAACATGATGGAGCGATCCAACAAGCTGTAAGCAAACTGTGTAGACTCCTTGTTCCTGTTGCCCGTGTATTGGGAAACTTTTTGAATACAGCCACAGAAAGGAGTCTACACGGAAACAAGAGCAAGTAAAAGCTCTTAAAATTTGTACAGAACTGACCTCAACAGGTAACACCACATATATTATGACCTAACTACACACTGTAGATGCTAGAATATCAGTGTTACAAAGCAGAAAATACATTTTTAAGTGCCATGACATACATGCACTTTTGCTCTCCCACCCCCAAAAGGAAATATAATTGTACATAATGCAGACTGCTAAAATGTTTAAACATCCTGAAACAAAGTAGCATGTAGCAGATATATGGGCAAAGTTATAGCCTTCCTTGTGTTTACAGCATTGTGCTCCCATGCAGTTTCTCTACTGACGTGGTTACAACTGTGTAGATTCCAGGCTATCAGCATGGTGAAGATGAAAATTAGGTAAAAACTCATTAGAATTGCTGAAACCCAAAATAGACTAACCCTGTAGGGATGTTCACTTTGTGTAGGCACTTCCATTGTGATTTTGTTTTCAATGGATGTCAACAATGAGTGATGACATCAGGGGGTGGTGTGTCAGGTTACACCTTCAAAGTTGTACAGGTAGGTCTGTGGAGGGTGAAAGTGCATGTAAGCTGTGCACAAATCACAGGCTGTGTGTCATCCTTGGAATTTTGTTGTAAAATGTGTCTTCTCTGTCTGTTTTTAATTTTTTATGTCCTCATTTGCATGATGGTGCATGTAGCTCACCCACGGGAAATGGAGGAATGAATGGCAGCTTTTGTTGTGCTTGTCATTTGTATAGTCCTGTGGCACCATGTTCATGTGTAGGACCAGAGTGCAGATGGTCCTGGGTTTTTATACTCAGTGTTTATGTAATATCATAGGAACGGAGGAAAGTAATTACAATTTTGCCATGCTTTATATATGCATAGCTTGTGCGGGGGTGTGCAGAGGTCCACCTAGTGCACTGATGAGCAAGCAGCAGGTGTGTGTAATATATACTAATTAGAGTATAAGCAGGTGAATTCCATTTTCATGAACCAATCCAACATGGTGCAGCTATTCAACATGCTATAAAGCATCCATGTAACTTCCATTCTTGTTTTTCCTGGATTCTTCAATACCATTGGAGTACACAAAAGGAAATTTTAACACAAAGTTATGGGCTGCTGCAGCTTTGCTACATATGTATGTGCTACAGGCTGAAGCCAGTGCTGCTGGTGCTGACAATAGGCCTAGGCCAAGAAAGGGAAGAGTGTTCAGGTCCTGGGTAACTTATCAGATGGTACATGACTTGGATATTATAGAGTGCTACAGGCTGGACAGGGACACATTACAAGACCTCTGTGTGCTCTGCCTCCCTCAACTCAGAGCCAGAACCAATTGAGGGGAACCCATCCCAGTGGAATGTAAGGTATGTATAGCCCTTAGAATATTGACTACAGGTACCTTTCAAAGACTAAATGGGGACATGATGGGTGTGTCTCAGGCATCAGCATCCAGGATCCTCCACCAATTCCAGGATGCTATGCTCATACATGCCAGTGAGCACGTATGTTTTCCCATAGTTTTGAGGTAAGGGCAAGCAATATGCAACAGTTCTACTCTGCAGTGCACTACCCAGAATTACTGGGTGCCATAGATTGCACTTATGTACGCATCAAGGCACCAGCTTGTGAGCAGGGTAGACTCTACATGAACAGCAAGGTATACCACTTCATTAACTGCCAAGTCATGTGCAAGGGAATAATCTTGAATGTGTGTACTGGCTGTGTGCTGCTTGCATCAAACAGAGTCAGTCCTGAACTCAAAATGTGTCCTCTGCTGCATTTGCAAAGTAAGTCCTGAACTTAGAGTGTAGATTTTGAATAATATTATGGCATACCTTTGTATTTATTAGGTTGGAACAGTAATCAAGTAAATAGTGCTGTGGATCTGTGCAAAAAGTACTTTAATATGTGACAGCAGAGAGGCCTTTAGTTTACTCATACATGTCTATTAGTAAGTAGTGGGCCTCAGGTTTCAAAGATTCGCACAGTCCTACCTCTGAAGTATACTGATGCTCACTACATGGCCTTATTTTTGCATCATACCTTTGTACTGGAAAATCCATAAAGAGAGAAGTTAGACAGTAATGATACACATTGCAATTTCGGACTTCACAACCCTTCCCAAGTTCAAACAACAGGTAGGAAGCAAAACAAGGAGAGTAACAAGAGCATCATATCCTTGTTTGTGCCATAGGAGTAACAACTTTGCTTAACCACAAAAGAACAGGCTATGCTTGTTTGTGGCATAACAGTACACGAGTTCCCCCCCCCCACCAACAGCAGTGTAGCCTTGCTTGTGCCATAGCAGTAACTCAGCAATGGCCCTCCCAAAAGAACAATATATTGCTGTTTGTGTCATCCAACTTGGCCTTCACTTGCTGGCAAATGCATATCATATAACTGCCGGTTAATATCTGCACACATTTTAAGGCCAAGGATATTGAATGCCTTACAAACTTGAATGTCTCACAGTACTGGTCAGATAACTAATGAAGTACCAAGAAACACAGGCAAGTAAGACAAAGCTGTATATTTGCAAACAGAATCCTAACAGGTTGTGTTTGTGTAATCAGTAAGTGCAGTATGTCCAAATATAATAAAGAGGGTTAAAAGTGCAAATTACAGCTAAAGATTTCATAGCAGTGTACATTCTGGTGCATTTGTTTGTGTGAACAAAGACTTAAGTTCCATGCTGCAAAGCTGTTTGTGTGGTGAAGAGGCCTATGGCATCCATCCTATTTTCTGAATCTGCAGTGGTATGAGAGTTCAAATCCTCAACTGTGTAGAAATATCTGATGTGTAGTATCATTTTGTAGTGGGTATGTGATACCTAGCTCTTGCTCAGTTCACACGTCTCCCTTTTCATGTGCTTTCCTACTTTTCTTTTTTTTTATTCCACTGTTTTTGCGATGTTCCACATAGTGCAAACACAAATAACTGCAGGTTTGGCTGTGCTTATGTGGCTTGTACGAAGCGCAGCATTGCTGAAACTGAGTCACCTAGGAAGCAGACAGGCAGACAAAGAAACCGAATACATTCAATAAATGCTTTTGGCAATCACCAAAACCCAAGATGGAGTGCAGATGGTACTTAGATACCACTAACTGTCACACATTAGCAATGCAGCTCATGTTTGTGCACTGCTTACCTACGCACAACCAATTGTATCTCACATGCATACCTTTCAACTGTTTAGATTTTTGTAGAATATCTTGATTTTTGCATCACATTTTTCCCTGCTCCTAATAAAAAGTTGGTACTTGAGTATTAAAGCAAGAAAACAATGAGACATTTGAATTTCAAAATTCCTACCTTTAGAAAATTCACATTAATGCAAAACATGTTATTCTATCAACCGTATAAGTTTGTAAGAGCAGTATGTAAAATGTGTCCCTATGTTTGGTCCTTTCTCAACCTAATATGTATAGCTTTGTCCAGGTTTCTTGCTATAAAAGTTTGAGAGGTATGGCCCCAATGTGCTATGGAAATGTATATATGATGTTGCCAGATTTCAGTCCATGTGTTGGCCACACACTCACAAGCATTACAACCCTGGGGTCTAAGTTTATTTTTTCCACACATATATCAACCACATGACAAAGTGTAATTTATAATGTTGTTTGCTCCCTCATAGACAGTGACAGTAGGTGGTGCTCACAACTTTGCTCTGCTAAACACAAACATCCAAATATGCTCAGTAAGGGTACTTGTGTTGTTACACAGCTAGGCTTCTAAGCAGCCTAGTGCTATTAGGCTATTAGCCTCATATGACACTATGAATCTATGTACCTATGCAGGCCTCTCAAACTGTTGTTCCTCACATGACCTGCTGATGTCATCTACTATACGTTCACCTGCACTCCTGTATAAATCAGACTTGTTCTGTGGTACATGTGTTATGTTCTGTGTTCTGTAATCTGTGCACTTGGATAGGTAGGGGTTCTGTTCCTGCTTCAGTTGACTCTGTGTGTGTGTGTGTGTGTGTGTGTGTGTGTGTGTGTGTGTGTGTGTGTGTGTGTGTGTGTGTGTGTGTGTGTGTGTGTGTGTGTGTGTGTGTGTGTGTGTGTGTGTGTAGTCATCTGAATAGATATGCTCTCCTACAGTTACTTCTCCAATGGCATGGTTGGCCATTTTTTTTGATAGCTGTTCATCCCTACATATTCATTCCATATTGGCCTCCCAAGCTGTTGTCTCTCACAGGGCCTGCTGATGTCATCTACCATAAGTTCGCCTGCACTCCTATATAAGTCAAACTTGTGCAGTGACATGTGCATTATGTTTGGTGTTCTGTAGCCTGTCTACTTAGATAGGTAGGGGTTTTAATCTCACTGCAGTCAACTGGGTGTGAGGTCTAGCTTGATATTACAGAAAGCATTTTACACCAGCAGGTGGGACACATATCTTGTCCTCAACAGACACTGCTGATGTCATCAGTTATAAAGGGTTGTCTGACAGACGGCAAGTCAGAGTTGTGCCATGGTGCGTGTGTTGTGTTCAGTGTTCTGTAGTCTGTATATCTTAGATAGGTAGGGGTTCTATTCTTACTTAAGGCAACTGTGTGTAACTTGATATTACAGACAGCATTTTACTCCAGCAGGTGGGACACTGTTATTCCCATATGCTCAACAGACAATGTCGATGTCATTGGCTATATCAGAGTACTGTATATGCAGATATCTCTCCAGAGCATGATCAGACAGTGGCCTGGATGTCAGGCAGACATCACATCATGTGATACAAGACAGATTATAGTGACATGTGTTTTGATCTGTACACATACATCATGGCTTGGTTTGTAGGTTCTGTGTTAGCTTGATGAGAAAGCCCTGAGGGGTGTTCTGCAGATGCATGTTTCTGGTGAGCTACATGCAACAGAGAGCATGATACTGTACTGTTCTGATGAGATTATTCTACAGTGCTGTCCTGCAATCCAGAAATCTGAATGTGATGACCTGATTTATAAAGTGGTTCATATGTTTGTACTGGATAATCATTAAAGAGAGCAGTTAGAAAGTAATGAGACACACTGCAGTAGTTGACATCACAACTCTTACAAGAGAATACACTATAAAGTAGTGAAATGATGATCCTAGCCACACTTCCCTGATCAATGTTCTTGTACAACTTGGCAAGGCAAATATAATTCACAGGTACAATTATCATTTAAACAACACAAAAATAGATATACTAAGCAGTAATGTAGCTAAGCACCCTGTACAACAGACACAAAGCGTCAGTTTCTCCTGAATTTAAAAGAGAGAAATCAGGGATATGGCAATGTTATCATCACTTGCATAGGGGTTGTAGGGTTGGGAGAAGGCCTAGGCTGACAGCAAAGGTTGTGTGTGAATAAGAATGGGGAAACAGGCAGGTTGAACCATGTAACTGCTGTGTGTGTGTCAGTAGGGGTCCTATATGTGAAAGTGGTGTGTGACAGTGTGCATAAGCACAACCAAGCTCAGTGCTAGCTCTACGTCTTGTTATGCTGGAGAGGTGTGAGCTGTGTATGGTAGAGTTGTCCGTTCATCATTGTCAACCCCAGCCATGAAACCTGGCTCTGCCAGGAGATGCACTGGCACCTCCATGCCCAAGGTCAGATGCAGTACTACTAACTGAATGTGACTGCTTTCTGCTGGACATGCTCCTTTCATAGAAATGCCTAGGACCACAACCCCATGGCCACCCATGTCTGGATGTGGAAAGCACACTTCCTGATGGAACAGTTGAAGTACTGCCACTACACCAGCATGATTGTGCACAGCCACATTGGCTAGAAGCAGATGATGTGACTGACCAATGTCCCCCTCCTAGCAGACATGCCATTGCAGACTGCATGGTCCATGATATAAACCCCTCATTCCATCACAGACACTGCATGTTCATACTTGTCATTTGACTGATCCATTGAATTGGCTACATGGTGGAGGCTGTCACAAATGTCAGACTGTACCACATTTAGAACCCTGAGAAGTTGGCTGGAGTGCCTTTCTGAACATGCCTATGCCTCCATGATGGCTTAAGCATCTGTTGAGTGACACAGGAAGAGACACTTGCACCAGGTGGAGGAGTGACACCAGGCCTCCTCCGAGCATCCCTTATCAACCCTCCTGCATGCCACTTCATTAATACTTTGGCTACAGAATCAAGAGGCACTGGAGCTGCAGTAGCCACACTTCCCTGAGCAATGTCCTCACCCTCTACCTGTCCAATATCTCTTACCTCAGTGGACTTCTAAGGCATAGGCCTACTGGCTGTGTCTGGGGAAGATGAAGGGGGTCACTGGATGCCAACCTCTGTGCCAAATGTAACCTCTGCACCCTGACACTCTCACTGTCATGCTCACCTGTGATAAAAAGGGAGAAACACAGGAATGCATTAATACCTGCACTACAGGGCTCCAATATGTGCTAAAAAAGTACACTGCTATCATTATTACAGACAGTAAGCAATGCATACAACAGGCCCAATAGGACACATTATGAGATATCTTGAGATTTAACTACAGTACTTACACAAATGTATTAGGCTTACCATCTGCAGGAGGCCTACACCCCTGTATTCCTGAAGGTTCTGAAATTAATAAAGCAAGAGGTAATGGCAAGATCATCACATTTAACAGTAAAACAGGGGGTAATACATTTACACCTCTATATCTGCAGTACCTTAAATGTCAACAAGAACATGACTGACAACTTCAAATTAAGGTTATAACTGTAGCATTCCTAAATCCACCCACACAGCAACCAACTGACACAGACATACACATTACTGACATTAATGCACTATGCGACAGCATTGTAATATCATCTAACAAAACATACCTGTAAGGTCCTCTTGGGACATAGGAGTTGTGCCCACATCCAGAACATACTCTGCTGTGGATTGCTGGGAGCTGTCCTGGGTGACAATGTTCTCCAGGAATTCCTAAATGGCAGTGAGAGGGGGTTCTGCAGCAGGCCCTTCTCCCATGACTTGAAGATCGCATGCTACCGCAGCTGCACACCTATGTGCAGCAGTTACCATTCCTTGTGGCTCTGTGATGTGCCTGCTCATATGTGCAACTGTGTTGCCCAGTGGTGTTAATGTTCACCACTACTTCATCCCAGAGGGCTGTACACACAGCCATACTGCCCCTCCCCCAGACAGCAGCACATCAGCCTGTTGTCTTAAGGCATCGACTATCAGATGATTCTCTGCATCTGTAAATGGGGGATGAAGACGAGTAGGCGTATTGTGTCCTACAAGACAAAATAAATATAATACATATGAGGATCACATAACTGCAAATTAACTGTTTACAGATAAAGCAATAAAGGAAGGCTGCCAATATTCCCCCTGGATAAACATGAAAGAGTCTGCTTATTTCAAAAAATAACTAGAGGGAGGATACAAACAAGGAGACTAACAAGAGAAACATATCCTTGATTGTGCCATAGCAGTAAATATGCTCACCCACCCAAAATAACAGTCTAGTCTAGTTAGTGCCCAAGCACTAACTCATCTTTGTCCTCCCCCAGACAAAATGACAGGCTAAGGACCCATTGTGCTAACAAAACATCTTTGAAATGGTAAAAGTGCTATCCATGGACCTGTTCATGTAACATGTGTACATATTTATAACACAGCATTTCCTTTTCGGGTATTCTCAATGCTGTGTACCTCTGAAGTGGCTTGACAACCAAGGCCATACCATCATTACACTTCTAAGTAATGCATGCAGATTAAAGTATGAAAGCCATTACTTCACATTTATTTGTAACTACATTCCAGCATATACATTATGTAGGTAAAATGGGGACATACCTGCTGGAGTGCAATACTCCCCTGAAGATATATACTGTGAAGAAATACAGTTGTATTAGTGAGTTAAACACTGTACTAACTCTCCTCAACATCAGTTTGGCTAGCTACACATTTGCCTTTTTATAATAGATTGCATCTGTCTTGGCCTGTGCTCCAGAGATGCTTATTACTGCATAAGCAGGTGAACTGGATGCTAATCAACCAATTTTGTGAAGATATTCAACAAGATCTAAAGCATCCATGCATACTCCATGCTTTTTTTCCTTGGGATTTTACAAAGTGTGGAGTACAGACACAGCATTTACAAGGTAAGTCCTGAACATGTAATGTAGTGTATAATATTATTATGACATGTACTTGCATTTCATCATGGGGTACAGTAAGCAGGTAAAAGGTGGGAGATGTGTACAGAAAGTCAAGTAATGTGACTGCAGAGAGTTATTTCACTTGTATTTGTCCATTAGAAAGTAGTAGTCTTCAGCCATGCAAGATTCACACATTCATAACTCTCCAAAGTACTGGTGATCAATGCATGGCCTCAGTTTAGCCATATGTTTGTAATGGAATATTTTTACATAGAGAAGTTGTGCCATAATATGACCTCAGCTTGGCTCACCACCTTGAAAGAACAGTGTACCCTTGCATGTGCCATAACAGGAATTCACCTTTGGTCCCACCACTAAAAGAGCTGTGTATGTTTTTGTGCCACCCAATCTGGCCTTCATTTGCTGACAACTGCATATCATACTATTCCTAGTTAATATACACACACAGTGTAAAGTAAATAAGGTAGACTGGCTTTCACACTGCATATCTCTGAATACTGGTCAGATAACTGCTGAATGGTTAAGCAACACAGATTGATATAATTTCAAGCAATAGACCTAACAGGTTGTGTGATCACTAAGTGCAGTACATCCAAATCTATTTCATATAATACATGTATAAATAATAGCTGATGGCTTGATATCAGTTAAGATACATTGTGGAAGATTGTTGTGTGATGGATAACTTAAAGTTGTTTGCTGCCAAGCTGTTTGTGCGGCAAACAGGGACAAGGCACCTATCCTGTTTTCTGAAGGTGTATTGGAGTGATATTTGAAGTCCAGACCTCTGCATACATACATTCTGTGCAGTAACAAACTGTATTTACCCTTTTTTCTCCTTCTGTCTTACTTTAGTGGGTGCTGGGGGCAGGCATTGTTTGCGCGATGCACTGCTTAGCACAAACAAGTTTGGCTATGCTAATTTGTTTTGTGTGTGGACTGACATTGCACAAACTGGATGATTAGACCACTCAAGTAGCAGACAGGACCCAGACAGCCAACAATAGAAACTGGATACTTTCTATTAATGTAATTATGCATCGCACAAACCCCCTCTGCTCCATTGCACTATGATTAGAAGTGAGAACTTAACAATGAATACTAACTTAGGAGACATCATGTAACTTATTCTGTGGCAGCAGGTATTAAGTCTAGGGCAGAAGACTAGATGGTCCTGGGTTTGAGTACAAGGTGTGTAGTCTTTGTTTTACTGTTGTGCCATTGCAGTATTTAGTAATGAACTGACACATAGAGAATGTATTTCACAACTTTCCTGTGGCAATAGCTGTCAGGACTGGATTAACATCCATATGGCCCAGCATTCAAATATAGCATATTCCATTCAATTTTAATGTTGTTCCAGGGTTTGAATACAGCATATTCCATTAAATTTTAATGTTGTTTCACCTCACATTGTAGTCACTCTCACTTACAGCAGTTGACCTAATGTAGCTTATATAATATTTATATGACTTAGGACTGACATAGTAATATTGTATCAGCTATGTAATAGTTTATGTATTGTCTAGTTAACAGCAAAAATATGACTATGGGTATAATGTGTATTATGTTCAGGCAAGTATATTCCTGCTATGTGGCTTGGCATGTACTTCCCATTGGACCAACACAGTTACAGAATTACCTGTATTTCAAATAACATGGAACTTGCATTGGTTACCAAACTTCGGCATCGTTTACCATCTCACAAACACGTTGCACTCTTGCACCCTGTTTGCACAGTGGTAAGTGACATGCATGTTGCCAAATCAAAATGTGCACCCTCTGAGTAAACACTATAAGTGCAATTGGTGGGAAAATATCATTCTACATTGGTCTTGTTCTGTGACAGACATGGAAGGCATTTCTGGAGAGGTTTTGAGATTTAGGGCTCAAAGGTGGGGTGTCCAGGAGTCCAAAGTATTTGTTGGACTCCTACTGAATGAACATGGGCCCCAGCTCCTGCAGAGGCACTATCATGGCTCACAATCAAAGACAGAGGCATAGAATAGTCTGGCCCAGGCAATGACCAGTGCTACTGTTATCCCTCGCACTGGTGAACAGTGAAGAAACCACTACCAAGACCTCAGGATGAGGAGGAGGGAATACCCCTGACCATTAAAATGAGGAATTTTGGACTGGTGGCACCACAAAGATATACAAGTATGACTTTCAGACATTACTTGAAATAGTTTAAAGCTGCATATAATCTGTACTGCTCAATCACTACCAGTCTACTTTCAAAACCTCAACAGTCCTTTAGTGCAATCGAATCCTGGCTAAGAAATGCCTGACTCTTTCTTAATCCAAAGAAGACTAAGCTAGCACTCTTTCACCCCCAGAACACCTCCCCTGTCACTGATCATTTCAACATCCTTGCATCTGATAACACTCTCATAGAAATAGTGTAGGAAACCAAACTTCTAGGAGTTATCATTAACCATAAACTTTCATTTGACCCCCATATACAGCAAAGTATAAAGAAAACTTATCAAGGACTGGGACTCTTATATAGAAACAAACATTTCTTTACTGCAGCAACCAAAACTACCCTTGAAAAAACATTTTTACTTCCTTCCCTTCTTTGTGGTGCTCCTATCCTAACTAACTTACAAACTTCAACCCTAAAGAAGATGGAACAGTCTACAACAAAGATGCAAAGTTTCAAAATGAAGAACCAATAACCAGTAGTCAAAAACAAAGACATGGAAACAGTTGAACACAGTTACGACTTCTCCTTCTTTACTGATCCACAAAACAGGTAGTGTTTAGCGCTTTCATCCCCATAGGAACTTCTTCAGAACTACCTATTGCCACTCATACAAACATTAAATACTACTACCCATCATGCTTTTGTAATCAACTCATTACATAATTAAAATCAATTACATTAAGATTTATATTTTTACCTTTTAATTGGTTATGTAATTGATTTTAATTATGTAATAATAAAGAAGGAGAAGGTCGTAACTGTGTTCAGCTGTTTCCATGTCTTTGTTTTTAACTAAAAGTTGCAGAGTTTGCCACAAACTCTAAATATCACATACACACTGTAAACTGCTACTAGAACTAAACTGGCTTGAACTCCCCAACCAACTTGCCTTTATTCAGTTATCCGTCTTGCACAACCTTATTTTCAATCCTACTGCCTGCCCTGCACTAGCCAATCTAGTCACACCAAACACCAAATCGATCCATACGATCAGAAGACAAAAATCTCTTAGCTATCTGAAAATGTACAAGAAAATCAGGTCACTCTCTGTATTTATACTGTGTCTGTACTACGGAATTCACTGCCGGTCACTCTCTGTATTCATACTGTGTCTGTACTATGGAAATCACTGCCGGTCACTCTCTGTATTCATACTGTGTCTGTACTATGGAATTCACTGACGGTCACTCTCTGTATTCATACTGTGTCTGTACTATGGAATTCACTGCCGGTCACTCTCTGTATTCATACTGTGTCTGTACTATGGAATTCACTGCCGGTCACTCTCTGTATTCATACTGTGTCTGTACTATGGAATTCACTGCCGGTCACTCTCTGTATTCATACTGTGTCTGTACTATGGAATTCACTGCCGGTCACTCTCTGTATTCATACTGTGTCTGTACTATGGAATTCACTGCGGTCACTCTCTGTATTCATACTGTGTCTGTACTATGGAATTCACTGCGGTCACTCTCTGTATTCATACTGTGTCTGTACTATGGAATTCACTGCCGGTCACTCTCTGTATTCATACTGTGTCTGTACTATGGAATTCACTGCGGTCACTCTCTGTATTCATACTGTGTCTGTACTATGGAATTCACTGCCGGTCACTCTCTGTATTCATACTGTGTCTGTACTATGGAATTCACTGCCGGTCACTCTCTGTATTCATACTGTGTCTGTACTATGGAATTCACTGCCGGTCACTCTCTGTATTCATACTGTGTCTGTACTATGGAATTCACTGCCGGTCACTCTGTATTCATACTGTGTCTGTACTATGGAATTCACTGCCGGTCACTCTGTATTCATACTGTGTCTGTACTATGGAATTCACTGCCGGTCACTCTCTGTATTCATACTGTGTCTGTACTATGGAATTCACTGCCGGTCACTCTCTGTATTAATAATGTGTCTGTACTATGGAATTCACTGCCGGTCACTCTCTGTATTCATACTGTGTCTGTACTATAGAATTCACTGCCGGTCACTCTTTGTATTCATACTGTGTCTGTACTATGGAATTCACTGCCGGTCACTCTCTGTATTCATACTGTGTCTGTACTATGGAATTCACTGCCGGTCACTCTCTGTATTCATACTATGTCTGTACTATGGAATTCACTGCCGGTCACTCTCTGTATTCATACTGTGTCTGTACTATGGAATTCACTGCCGGTCACTCTCTGTATTCATACTGTGTCTGTACTATGGAATTCACTGCCTCTAGCTACCAAGTCTATGCCTGGCATAGGCCATTTCAAAGACTCTTTAAAAATCATCTCAAAAATACATGTCTGCTCCTGCATAAAGCCTGCCTAATGCTCAGTTCTTCCTCTTCTTCAGCATTAGCCTCATCATCCTCATCTGACACATTTCACTCCATCACAGTCTGCAAGATCCTAAGGCTCTCCTAACACCTTCTCTGTTTTTATACCATATCCTTAAGCCACTGCTCAGACTGTAATGCTTCTATTCTTCTTAACTCTCTCACTATCTTCCTACATCACTAACTTTCTGGCTATTATTTTCCTAACGGAATCCAATATTCTGCTTTTTCATGTACTATGACAGTCAGTGTCATACATTGCACTACTTACATATTATTTTTGGACACTATCTACTCATTGGCTATGTATATGGTGAGAGTAACTATTATTGTCTATAATATTTTAACTCTATAGAATTGTCCTATATGTGTAGTATATCTTGTAATATCTTGTAACATAGTTTATGTTCTTTCAACTTATTTGTGTAGAGTATTTCTAATGTCATTTGTATTGGATTGGATTATAATAGATTTGTATTGCACTGTATGCGGAGCTTTTCTCCCCGGGCCTCTGCTGAAAATGGGTTCTGTTGATCCAGTCAGACCACCCTGGTAAACAAATGTCAAATAAATAAATAATATAGTCAGGCTTGGTATTCATAATGGTGTTCTGTTCTGTTTTTTCCGCAGATGAGACAGATCATTTTCTTAATGTTAGAGTCCATGAAATACGATTGTCATGGATGCGGATAGCATGTGGTTTGCAGGCATCATAACAGCACTGTTATTGTAGCATTAAAACTTAAAGATGATTCGTAATACCTCTCAACTGTGCTGGTTTTGTAGAATGCTCAGATTGTTGCCTCTTAATTTTGGTTTGTTTATCATAAATTGTGTTTGTCTGGCAAATATCAGCCAAAGCAGTGAGGACTACAGTCAGAAAATATCATTTGCGTCTCATATGCCATACCTTTCAGAATATCTGTGCTAATGTAATGCTTGTTATTGTATCACATTTCTAGGTTTGTAGAAGAATATGTAAAATGTGTTGTTATTTGTGTGCCTTTATACCCCCAGTATTTATTGCTTGGTCCACATTTGTGGCTGTAAGAGGTTGTGAGGTATGGGCTTAGTTGGCATGTAATACCTGTCATATGAAAATATTTCCACAGATTGTCCAGTCTTTGTATATTTACAGGTATAATTGTGGTTTTCAGTCAAATAAATGCATAAGGATTGAGGAACTGAATAATGTCAGACATGTGAGATTCAGACTTTAAAAAAGTCTTTTGGCTTTTCCCGGTTAGGGGTCGCCACAGTGGAACTCTGGTCCACTAATGACTGGCAGTGGATTTTTACAGTGCTGAGTTGCCAGCCCAAATGCCCAACCTTAAAAGAAGGCACACCCATTCACTCAAGTACCTACCTGCATGTCTTTAAACGTCACTCGACCGCGGGGAGGACATGCAAACTAGACCTCAAAAAAGTCATGCAATTGCAAAACCTGTTACTGTAATACCTTAATAAGTTTGCAAGAGCAGGTATGTAAGAGGCATCTCTATTTTTTGGACTTTGGCTCCCTATTACATATGATTTTGTCCACATTTATTGCTATAAGGGTTTGAGGCCTATGAATACAGTATTATAAAATATGGCGTACATCTCACAACTGTAAAAGGAAAGTATGCATGCAGTACTCTGTGGGAATACAGAAAACTATGGTAGTAGAGACACTACAATTACCAAATGAACAAGTGCTGTCATGTTTTTATCATTATTACAGACCTCTCTAGCAGTGGCACAAATGGCCTGCTGGAAAATGAAACTAGTAGAACTGGAGTCTGCATATGGGCAATATATGCACACATCAAGGATTGCTGGCTAAAATCTGTACTATAGTCTTCATCTGTTAATTGGGTATTCACAAATATTATTAAAAAAGTTTGTTTACAGTTTGTACTGTTTAAAGTAAAGGTAAAACAATAGAGTGAGATAACTGTATCACTGCTTTTTATGTCACTTATGATGTTGCTAATGTTCTACCTTTATTTTCTCTCTCCCCACCCATTATGTTCTTTTTTTTCCCTTTTTCTAAAGCACAGCAGGGTAGGCCTGTCCCATGGGAGCCACCTGCCCCCACTCCACCAACTATGGCACCATGTCCCAAGACATCAGGGACACAAGCTGGTAGCACCCCCTCTGCTACCTCTCCATTACCTGGGCCTTCAGGTAGTTCTGCTCTGCAGGACAGGACAGAGGTTCCCTGTGGGAGCAGTGCACAGGTGATGATTTTATCACCTGTTATGAACTGCCAGGGTGGTGCTTAGAATTGTGCACCACATAGTTGGTGCACACCTATGCCAGGTGGAGACACTGCTGTCCATAATTGTTCTGAATAACATAACAAGATGCAGACATCAGACACTGCAGCCATCGGAGCAGTGAGGTGACAGTGATGACAGTCTTCTGGGTAAGGACTTGATTCACACTGTCTCCAAACTTGACATCCATCGGCTCCTGATGTCCTCCCCCTTCTTTCCAGCCATGGTGTTCACCCTCCTCTTATGTCCTTCACCATCCCTGTGTCTCATCTTATATGTCCTGTCTGCCATTGCTTCCTCACCTACCCATGTTACCTTACCCACACATACCTAGGTCTCTACCCCAGCATTCCTTTCTCTCTGCCAAAAAGAAAAAAGAGCACCTGTCCAAAAAAAATATTGTCCCATACATAGCTCTCTATTTCACACACATGTCTTCATGACATCCTTGATTTGGTCCATATTATCATGTTTTGCTGTTGAAGAAATTGGTAGTTATGGTTCTTTCCTACACTCATCCTGTACATTCCTGCCCTCCGTTCACTTTGTTCTTCCCCCTGCTTGCTCCCCATTTCACCATTTTCCTGACTTCCCCCTTTTCTTTAGAGAATCTGTGAGTAATGGTGTGCAATGGTGTGCATCGTGTAACAATGCATGGCTATGGTAAAAGTAATTAGAGCTATTATATAAACCTGTATTTGAAACCGCAACCATGTTCCACAAAAATGATGACACAGATTCATAAGTATGCAAATTTATAATTTTTATTTACACTTAAAAGTATGTGAAACTGTTAATTACACCTGTATTTGAACCCAGTACCACCCAAACCAAAACAAGGTTGGATCAGTGCATTAACACATGGTACCACAGAGTCAGTTGAGTAGCAGGTGTATTTTACATAATGAATAGAAAATTGCAGACTTCACTGCTGTTGCATACACCTGCTACTTCACTGAATCTTTGGCTGCAGGTAGTAACTGCCATCAGGCAGTGATAAGTTCCTTTTGTCGGCCACATACAACTAGTTCAAAAATAAAGCTGTAGCTAATACTATTCACTAACATGCTCATTTCTGTTATTTAATAAAAATGTTTTTACCTTGCGTAGCCAGGTGGCATGATGCGCAGCATGGCGCACACATGCTTTATAAAAATAAATGGGGATTGTGCGCTATGGCTTTATAGAACATTAATATCTATCATGCAATGATGTTTCATACACCGCTAATGTTGAAAATATGACACTGGCGATATAAGGAGCAAATACAGGGGAGTACAAAGAGAAAATATAAAGATAAAATGTTGCAGTTAATATGGGTTGTATAAAATGCAACTGCTAATGAACTGACTCTGTGTCTGGATGAGTTAACGCATTGCTCTTGGAAGCAGATGGTACTGGGTTCGAACTGGGGTACAGGGATGCATTTTACAAGTGTGTATGATAATTTTACATGCATTTACTGATACTACTGCCTTTTATCGTTGCTTAGCAATGCTGTGCATCATGAGCCATCATGCACTGATTCTTTAAAGAAAAGAAATGTGGAAGATAAACTACAACTCCTCAAGCAGGAAAGGTGAAAAAACAAGCTGGCCACACCAAGAACTGAACACATTCCAGTTTAATTAAGAACTTTCGTCTTACTCTAATTTCAGACTTCTTTAGAATGAAGACATTTTACAAAAGTTACAGTTTAAACATACAACTCCTCCGCCTCATTAATCATTCCAACCACTGTCACTCCCATCTTGTTAAACCACAAATACATGCTAATGCACAACCTATCCAAAAATAAAATATCCAGCTGTGTAAATCCATTTAAATGAATACATAAACCACATTATATATATATATATATATATATATATATATATATATATATATATATATACACACACAAAAAAAATAGGTAGATTTTAACTTCCATGCATTTCACCAGCATTGAGCTTGATTTGCCATTTTTAACTCCTTAAATTTGAGGAAATCATCATTTGCTTCCCCCTGACAGACTGCCATTAAGTTCTTTTATAAAGTTAGAAATTTGCCTATTTTTTATCATTGATTGAATTTTTTTATATATATAATGTGTTTGGTTTATGTGTTTGTTTAAATGGATTTACACAACTGAATATTTCATTTTTGGATAGGTTGTGCATTAGCATGTATTTGTGGTTTAACAAAATGGGAGTGACAGTGGTTGGAATGATTAATGAGGGGGGAGGGATGTATGTTTAAATTGTGACTTTTGTAAAATGTTTTCATTCTGAAAAAGTCTGAAATTGGAGTAAGACAAAAGCACTTAATTAAATCGGAGTGTGTTCAGTACTTGGTGTGGCCAGCTTGTTTTTTTCACCTTTCCTGCTTGAAGATAAAAAAGTGGTGAAATGGGGAGCAAGCAGGGGAGGGGAACAAAGTGAAAGGAGGGCAGGAATGTTCAGGAAGAGTGTAGAAAAAAACATAGCTATCCATCTATTTAACAGTAAAAACTGATCATATGTTTAGAATATTAGCTGAATTTGGACTGTCACATCCAGAGACAGAGGTGACAACAACATAATCATGTTATATAGCCAATTGGACTGAATTAAGTGTGGCAAGTAGAAACATGTGCGAAATGGAATGCTATGTATGGGAAGATTTTTTTTTTTTTTTTTGGGACTGTTTTTTTTTTTTCCTTTGGTGAGAGAGGAATGTTGAGGAAGGGACATAGGCATGTCTGGGGCAGGCAAGTTGGCATGGTGAGGAAGTAATTGTTGACAGACAGGACACAGAAGACAAAATACAGGGATGGTGAAGGACACAATAGGAGGGTGAACACCATGGTTGGGGTGAGGTTGAGAAAATCAAGGTCTCATGGACGTCAGGATGGGTATTATACAATTAAAAGATGCAGAATGACAGATCTTTGGCAGGGTCCCTTGTATGAGTTTTCTCAATTTAAATGTGTCTGAGACTCTGCCAAATTTTAAACAAGGGAAAGCAATTGCCATGCTGCCACTCAATCATTGAGTACAATCAAGATTTAGCAGACAGCAACTTTACACGCAAATGCTATCCACATTCCTGAAGACGTTTTATGGCCAAAAAACACTGGTGCTCACCACACAGCCTTGTTTAAGCATGCCATACTTCATTAATATGCATCGGGTGGCACTGCCACAGGGACAACTTTGTGTATACGGAAACACTCCATGTAGGCTCTACACGAACCCTACACAGAGTTTTTTGAATCCTGTGGACTAAGTGATGAGAAGTGGTGGATTATCTTTTGATGGATAATATTTTGAACAAATAAAATGCTTCCATTAATGATATTTAGTCAACTAATGAAGAAAAATGAGACAACAAAGAAAGTGAATGAAAACAAAAATTCTCAAATCAATAAATCAATGTGTTCTGTGCAGGCCAATTCTGTCACTGATATTAGCCTGTTAACATAACATTTTGTGGTGTAACACCACTCTAACATGAAACAATGCCATAGATATAAGGCAGAACATTAGTGCACTACTTATGGACAGTAGCAATTAACATTCTGGTATCACTTTGACTTATGTATTAAAACTGATGGGGGCACAGCATTACCTAACATCAGTAAAGAAGTTACTATGTATAGTGTGTGTGTGTGTGCGTGTGTGCGTGTGTGCGTGTGTGCGTGTGTGTGTGTGTGTGTGTGTGCGTGTGTGCGTGTGTGTGTGTGTGTGTGTGTGTGTGTGTGTGTGTGTGTGTGTGTGGTGTTTTCCAGGAAAAATACTAGAAATTAATACATTTTTGAGGGGTTTTTTTTGCCAGCTATCAAACTTGTAGTTTAGAGTTCGGGAACACAGACTATATTTGAAAGCTCTGTAAGAATTCCTACAGTAGTATTTGTCTTTAATTAAACATATTTTAACTTTTTGTAATTTAGTTTGCATTACCGATTTGAATGTGAATATCTGACAATTTCCTGGAACATATGGAAAGTTTAGTAGCAAGTAAACTTTTATAACGTGACATTTCCTGATTCATTTGGGACTTTTGAAGGTATTTTCATGTTGTTGTCGTGTCTTATATAGGGATGTTAAATATTTTGTTGCACAGTTTCTTTAAATGCTAAATCATTTTAAGTTCCAGGTTTTGTAAATTATATAGTTTCAGACATGACCAGCTGCATGATGGGTCATCCTGCACTGGATTCCACATCTGTATAGTCAGCAAGCTGCCAGTACACCTGTGCAAATGCTGTGATTGTCTAAAATCCAGATATTTACAGAGCAAGAGTCTGTGGAATATAAATAGATATAACATTCAGTTGTTTGAAGCTGCTCTAATGGCATATAAGGAAGCTCTGACTCCTTCTCACTGACCCAAGATCAATAAGTGACTTGTGCAACTGATGTTGTGGCAGGCAGGATGGACATGTTTGTCTGGAGTAGTGACTGGGGTGGTAGTTGGAACTCTTAATGAGCCCTTGTGGTGGTCAAGGCTTGGATGATTGACAAGTTGGATAAGTCAGATGGCTGAAAAGGCAAAGCGCCCCTATGGCCCAAAGCTGACATGTTTTCATAGGCCATGCTTCATCACGAAAGATGGGCAGAAGCAAAGAGAATGTCCTTGGCATATAGAACAGTTTTTGTGTTATCTGCTCATAGCTCGATTCCATGTTTTCATTTTCCCTTCACAATCTGCCAATGGTTGAGGCAGTCCCAGCCATTCCTCTCAACTGTCCAGATTTTCCCCCTCATACTTTTGATCACTTCCTCATAAAATTTATGATTTCCTGGCAAATCATTGAGAACTGAAGTCACTAAAAATGATATGCATTTGAGATTCAGACTTCATATCTTTCAGAAAATTTATGCTAACACAAATTATTTTATTCAAGCAACTTTTTAAGTTTAAAAGATACATTTTTAAAATCTTTCCATACCTTTTGACCTTTGTCCCCCCAATATTTTAGGCTTTGTCCAGATACCTTGTGCTAACAGGCTGAAAGGGATGGTCCCAGCCCTAGTAGTACAGGAGACATAAATGTTAAGAGCACCAGAAACATGACAGGGCACTGGATGGTAACATGGAGGTACATCAATGGGGCAAAACAAGAAAGAAACCTCACTGCCTTACAGTAATGGAAATTAGACTCTTAAAATATACTGCTAAATAATATCACGCAAGTCATTATTCTTTTTAATCTGGGTAGCTGAACTACTGTATGCATGTGTTAGAAGTGGTAGTTAATCTTATAATATGCCTGAAATGAAAAAAAAAAAACATTTTAGGTGCTACAGTTTTTAATATTATAATTTCTAAACATTTGAGGGTAGATAATTTATATCTTTAACAGACTTTTTCTTAAATCAGAACTCTTATACTCTGTTGTCAGTATAACTATTATGATGTGGGGCAGTATTAGAAAAGTATTTGTTAATGTAAAAATAAATTACTATGACCTTTAGTAACAATTCACAGAATTTTCATAGAAGTATTGTGTCATAATGGGTGTTCAAATCAATATTTCCTAAAGGTTTGCAACAAAATATAGCATTCACTGAGTTTTAGCATAAGTATTGAGTACAGTAAAGAAAGCTGCTGTTGGTGATTGTTTTGAGATAGGGAGAGAAAAGGATAGAGGTGGTAATGCACAAAGGCCTATAATTAGACTGTGTGAACTTTAAGTGGGATAAGAGGAAACTATTTTTCACAGAAAGGGTGCCTTATATAGTTACAGGTTATTTGACACCTTATGCTGCTGACTTATTACCACTAGGCACACAGTGATAGTGCAGTAAGTGTCTCATGATTATCGACAACCTCTTCCTATTGTTCCACACAGATTTTACATGTGAGAGGTGTAAAAACCTACTAAATATAGAGATTAGCCTCTCATCTGCACACATTGCCAGCACCCCTCTCGTCTACACACATTGCCAGTACCCACCAAGTTGTCAGTACACATACCTCTTCCACATCAACCATGTAATTCACCAAAAAATAAGCTTTCCTTTGCTGTTAACAAAACTCTCCCCACACTTCTAAGACATCTTGTGTATAAACTTAACATGCACTTTCAAAGGCAGCACCACAACATTTCACCACCTGTACATACAATACCATCCATCACAAAGCTTGCTAAAAGGGCCACCTAGTGGCACCTGCCAAATCCTTAAGGCATCTTGTTATTTCACATGGTGAAATGCCAGTCATAAGTGACTCCATACCACTCACTAGGCTGATCAAGGAAAGAGCGTGAGTGAGCTACCTCTCATGTACTAGGAAACCCCATGTACACATGCACCATGTTCATTGCTCAGGTGAGTCTGCATGACTTGAGACCCTCTTCCTTGAATTATATGGAGACAGATGTAATGGAGCTCTCCGAATGTGCCTCAGAGGATGTATGTAACTAGTCTTCAGCTGCATCTTAACTTTTATCAAGAATTATGTCATATCATAAACAAAACGGAATTCACTTTAAGTATTGGCTTGTCTTTTGGTGTTATTCCAAGGGACTCTCTGTCTTTTTGATTTGAGACAGTTGATAGTCCCAAATGCTTTGTAAGTTATAGCCTGTGCCTCTCCCTCAAGGCTTTCATATATTGGTAAAAACTTTCTCCACCCCTCCTTTGTGCCATTTTTAAACAGTGTCAGTCCATTTCATCTTGTAACATACCCGAGTCAAGCCTGCATAAAAGCAATGCTGCAAAATGCTAGAAGCCTCAATAAGAAATGCACCCCCCCCCCCCCAAAGCCTTCCTTTCCTTTGAAAACATTGACAACTATATCATCATTAAAACATGGTTCCAGTGCACTGGTAACATAGCTTGTGCTCCCGAATTCAATGCCTAGCACTCACTCAGACCTACCATTGAGGATGTCTCTGCTGTAGGAGGGGGTGTGTTGATATTCCTTCACAATTCCATTACATCCACATATATGACAAGACAATCATCTGGAACTCCTCCACGTTTTTGTAACTATAAATAAGTCTCCCTATCATATCCTAATTATAGAACTGGTTCTAAAATATGCATTCCCCATGAGATATATCTAAACAAGCTTCAGTCCCTTACTAAAGAACCAAACACTGTTATTCTTGGAGACTTCAATTATCTGTTGACAAACCAGAAGACTTATACTACGTTAAGCAATTATACACATCTCTTGATTTCATCAATGCCAATTCATGTGACCAGATTCTGCTCTCCTCTGTGGTGAGGCAAATTTACGTGACTTTGTCATCACAAACATTGCACCACTTTGCACTACATATATAATTACCACCAACTCAGATGTCTAGTTGGTTCAATCCGTGCCCTACACAAGTCCCACAAACCAGCACCCTATCCCCTCAAATCTTCATACGAAGAACAAAAAAAAATGGATTATGCAAATTTTCCTGTAGTAACCACTCTGCACTACACATCACTCCCCCAAGCTGTTCAAGTGAAGAGCAAAAAATAAAAAAAATTCCATTCCTTTTACTGACACCCCACTACCTCCTGTTCTAGCTATTCAGGTCCTGTTTCTGTGCCCTGCCCCCAACCTTACTTCCTTCTTCTCCTTTTGGCTGCTTCCATTAGGGGTCATCACAGTGGATCATCTGTTTCCATTTCTTCCTGTCCTCTGCATCTTGCTCTGTCACACCAACCACCTGCATGTCCTCTCTCACCACATCCATAAACCTTATCTTAGGCCTTCCTCTTTTCCTTTTACCTAGAAGCTCCATTCTTGACACCCTTCTTCCAATATATCCAGCATCCCTCCTCACCACATGTCCAAACCAATGCAATCTCGCCTGTCTGGCTTTGTCTCCAAACCGTCCAACCTGAGCTGACACTCTAATATACTTATTCCTAATCCTGTCCATCCTCATCACACCCAGTGCAAATCTTAACATCTTTAACTCTGCCACCTCCAGCTCTGACTCCTGTCTTTTCATCAGTGCCACCGTCTCTAACCCATATAACATAGCTGGTCTCACTACCTTCTTGTAGACCTTCCCTTTCACTCTTACTGGTAGTTGTCTGTCACAAATCACTTCTGACATGCTTCTACACCCATTCCACCCTGCCTGCACTCTCTTCTTCACCTCTCTTCCATACTCACCATTACTCTGAACTGTTGATCCCAAGTATTTAAACTCATCCACCTTTGCCAACTCTACTCCCTGCATCCTCAGCATTCCTCTATCCTCCCTCTCATTCACACACATATATTCTGTCTTAGTCCTGCTGATCTTCATTCCTCTCCTCTCTAGATCATATATCCACCTCTCCAGGGTCTCCTCAACCTGTTCCCTACTCTCATTACAGATCACAATGTCATCCACAAATATCATAGTCCTTGGGGCCTCCTGTCTGATTTTGTCTGTCAACCTGTCCATCACCATTGCAAATAAGAAAGGGCTCAGAGCTGATCATTCATGTAATCCCATCTCCACCTTGAACACATCTGTCACTACCACAGCGGACCTCAACACTGTCACACTACCCTCATACATATCCTGTACCACTCTTACATACTTCTCTGCCACTCTTGACTTCTTCATACAATACCACAACTCCTCTCTAGGTACCCTGTCATATGCTTTCTCTAAGTCCACAAAGATACAATGTAACTCCTTCAGACCTTCTCTGTACTTCACTATCAATACCCTCAACACAAACATCACATCTGTAGTGGTCTTTCCTGGCATGAAACCATACTGCTGATCACTAATCATCACCTCCCTTCTTAACCTAGCTTCCACTCTCTCCTATAACTTCATGCTATATCTGATCAATTTTATCCCTCTGTAGTTAGTACAGCTCTGCACATCACCCTTATTCTTAAAAATCTGTACCAAAACATGTCTTCTCCACTCCTCAGGCATCCTCTTACTTTCCAAGATTTCATTAAACAATCTGGTTAAAAACTCCACTGCACTCTCTCCTAAACACCTCCAAGCTTCCACAGGTATGTTATCTGGACCAACAGCCTTTCCATTCTTTGTCCTGTTCATAGCGATGAGGAAGTAAGGACAGCTAATCTGTTGCACTTCCAGATTCACTATCTCCACATCATCCAATCTTCTCTCTCTCTCTCTCTCTCTCATTCTTTTCATTCATCAGCCCCTCACAGTACTCTTTCCATCTGCTCAACACACTCGCCTCGCTTGTGAGTACGTTTCCCTCATTGTCCTTTATCACCCTTACCTGCTGCACATCATTCCCTGCTCTGTCCCTCTGTCTAGCCAATTAGTACAGTTCCTTTTCTGCCTCCTTAGTGCCCAACCTCTCATACAATTCTCCATACATCTTATCCTTAGCCTTCGCCACCTCTCTCTTCACCATACGTTTCATCTCTGTATACTCCTGTCTACTTTCTTCATCTCTCTGACAATCCAACTTCTTTGCTAACCTCTTCCTCTGTATACTCTCCTGTACTTCCTCATTCCACCACCAGGTCTTCTTGTCCTTCTTCCTCTGTCCAGATGCCACACCAAGCACCTTTTCAGCTGTCTCCCTTACCAGCTCTGCTGTAGTTACCCAGCTATTCGGTAACTCTTCACTGCCACCCAGTACCTGTCTTAAATCTTCCGTGAACTTCACCTCACAATCATCCTTTTTCAACTTTCACCATTTGATCCTTGGCACTGCATTCACACTCCTCCTCCTCTTCTTGACCCCCAATGTCATCTGCAGACCACTATCTTATGCTGCCTAACTACACTTTCTTCTGTCACCACTTTACTGTCTCCAATCTCTTTCAGACTGGCCTTCCTGAATAGGATATAATCTATCTGTGTGCATCTTCCTCCACTCTTGTATGTCACCCAATGCTCCTCCCTCTTCTTAAAATACATATTCCCCACAGTCATATCCATCCTTTTCACAAAATCCACTACCATCTGACCTTCTGCATTCCTGTCCTTAACACCACACCTACCCATCACTTCCTCATCCCCTCTGTTCCCTTTACCAACATGCCCATTGAAATCTGCTCCAATCAGCACTCTCTCACCCTTGGCTATACTAACCATCATTTCATCCAACTCTCTACAAAATTTTTCTTTCTCATCCATCACACACCCAACTTGCAGAACATATGCACTAACAATATTCATCATCACACCATCAATTTACAGCTTCATAAACATCACTCTGTCTGACACACTTTTTACCTCCAAAATACTCTTGGCATACTGTTCTTTCAGGATAACCCCTACACCATTTCTCCTCCCTTCCACACCATGGTAGAACAATTTGAAACCACCTCCGATACACCTGGTCTTACTCCCCTTCCATCTGGCCTCTTGCATGCACAATATATTAGCTAGCTCTCTCCCTATACCAGTCATACTGTCAACATTCAGAGTTTCTACCCTCACTACCACACTTCTAACCTTCCTCCTCTCTTCCTGCCTTCAGGCATACCTTCCCCTTCTTCTCCTTCTCCTTCAGCCAACAGTAGCCAAATTTCCACCAGCACCCCTTTGGCTAACAATACTGGTGGTAGTCGTTGTTAACCCAGGCCTCGACTGATCTGGTATGGAAATCTGTATTGTTGTCCACATATGTCATTTGGCAAAAAGTTTAGACCAGATGCCCTTCCTGATGTAACCCTCCCCATTTATCTGGGCTTGGGGCCAGCATGAAGAAATGCAGTGGCTTGTGCATCCCCAGTGGCTGGGTTCCCAACCCTCCTTCCTTACATTATAGTAAAAAATATAAATACATATTTTTTTTCTTTCAAGCAATAGCAAACATTTGCTACTGTTTATACACTGCACAGAGCACTACAGCACTCAGGTTGTTGCATATATTAAAAACAAAGGATCTCTTGCAAACTGTAGCAAACTGCTTACTACAAATGTAGCAAGCAGCTGCTACAGTTTATATCATGCACAGAGCACTACAGCCACTCAGCTTTTAGTTAAAAATATTTTTTTTTTACATTTAAACTGCAGGAAACTGCTTGCTGCAATATTGTAGTGAGTGATTGCATTAGTTGACCACATACAGAGCACTACAGCACTCAGGTTTGACTGTAAATGTAATACTCTTTTATAAGCCAGTATGCACTAAAAATGATCAGGATTATGGATAGCCGATTGGGTCATGTCCTCTATCACTTTGCACCTGGGGCAACTTCCCCTTTCATCCCACCCTAACTACATTACTGCATCCCATCATTGGTCAGGTCTGGCTGTGTGGTTTTCTCCATTAGACCCCACTTATATATGTTCAGAATCTCTAATACTGTTAGGGATTTCCTAAGACAGACTTATTGCAAAGAGCTAATGACCTAATGTGGTTCCAAACCAAACCAAATGTGGTTCATAAACTTCTTCCTACTGATGACCCAGTAGCCAACATTGCTATTGTTACAGAGAGCTTCTGTGCTCATCTCAATTCCTGTATTAGGACATTGGTTCCAACTGGCCACATTTACAATACCAAAGCTTAGGAACAAGCCTCTGTGCTGCACCCAGGGTATAACTAAATCATAAAAAAGTCATTTCCCTTAGGAAGAAACTGAAAGCCTCATACTCCATTACTAAATTCTAAAAATTAAACAAAGAACTTAGAAATAAAATCAAATCCACCAAGACTGAGTACAAATTGAAAATTCCTACCTTTAGCAAGGACAACCTTAAGTCCTTTTTCAACTATGTTAGGAACCTTAAGAAATCTGCCCTGCATTGTACTAAGCTGATATATTGCAATACATACCACTCAGTCAAATTCTCAGAATGTAGCAGATATATTAACAGATAAATTTAGTTATATTGCCTCCAACCAGTCATCCTGCAGCTTCGCTCAAAATGATAAATTATCTGTACCACCCTAAGATCACCATCATGCAAGTTTTAAAGGCTCTCGGAAAGGAGAACAACACCAGAACCATGAAACCTGATAATGTGCCAGGGTGTTTCCTTGCCAGCATTTAACAGTCTTTTATAGATCCACGTCTGAAAGTGTTGAACCTCAGCCCCACAAATGGCTTTGTGCCTGAGGCACAAAGAACAGCTGGTTATCTCACTTTGTCAGAGTGGTTCCATGTCTGATGCTGGTAACTATAGACCAATATGCTTTGCCAGCCTTGTCTGCAAGCCTGTGAAACTCATTAGTATTGATAACATTAACAAAGATACTGCCAACTCAAAGTTCCTTAACTCTAACCTATTTGGGTTTGCAAAGGGCAGATCCTGCATGCTTAACCTACTGAACTTCTTTGAAAAAGTCACCACCAAGGTCTTGAATGAGAGCAAAACTATTTACACAGGATACCTTGATCTGTCAACAACCTTTAACACTATTCAAAACTCAGGCATTATAGAGGGACTAATGAAACTAAATAAAATGTGCATACTACCCACTGGATAGCAAACAGGTTCACAGGCAGGACCCATCAAAACAATGTTTGGGGCACTCCCTCCCAAAAGACTCTTTACTTGTGGGGTCCCACAGAGTTCTGTCCTGGGGTGCTTCTGTTTGGTATGTATTTCTCTGATGTCTAAGCTGACATCAAAGGTATCTGGATGACCAAATGTGCTGGTTGTAAACCCTGGGCTCTGCCTGAAGATGGTCCACTTGGATTAGCTCTCCACCCACATCAGACAAACAAAGAAAAAGAAATGACTGCAAACTTGGAGCAATCATTAATTCTTCTACAGACTTCTGGATTTTAAAAGAGGGTTTGTCACATACAAATGTATGGTCTAAGGTCCTTAGTCTAAGGCTTTATATAACCCCCCCCCCCCGCAGTATTGTGTCCTTTAATAAACGCAAGCACCTTAGTACTTACCCACATAGAACCACCCTGCTCAAAATCAACAGTTATTGGGGATATGGCACCTCTGTAGACCTCTTTTAAAAGCCATACCATTAGAAAATCCTTCTACGTAGGACATCAGTATGTCTTCTAGATCTTGCAGTGATATCTATTCCTCCCTTATTAGGCCCATAACTGAGTATAATGTTCCTTCTGGCATGTATCTTACCAAATACGTGATCCAGCGTGAAAGACCTCAGTGCTTCCTCATTAGGAAGATCAAAGGCCTAAGTTGTTATGTCCTATGCAGACTGCCTTACAGCTATATTTGTATTTCTGATCTCATACAGACTCATGTGGGGCAACCCCTGCCTTGCTTGGAAGGCCTCAAATGACCCTCTCACATGTGACCTCCTGCAATTCACTAAACATGTAGCTCACAAACACAAATACTAGGGACCTGAACTTCCACCACAATATAAACTTAATCTGACAGTGGGATAGATACCTCTCACAGAGAATTCCCAAATTATGGAATAATCTCCCCCTCCATACAAAACAAAGTAGCTCTCTAATCTTCTTCCATCACCACCTGGCTGATTACAAGAGAAATTGCAAATACACTGCTGGGTGACCTCTCAAGCACTTACAGAAAGGAGAAATGCAATTGTTATTGCTTGGACATGCTTCAAATAATGTAACATCAAATCAGAGAGGAACTTCACACATTATTTATTAATCATTTAACAATCATCTGTGCTTCATTTATATTGGTGTTGTTTACAGGAACACACTGTTATTACTTTTCACTGGCCTGAAGCTACATTCAGAATTTCATGATATCCTCATGTACAGCTGCAGGGAAATAGGGAGGCATTGGACTGTGATATGATCTGAAAGTCACCAGACACAACAACTTTATTGTATGGCACTAGAAATCATCCTTCATACAGCATTTCTCATCCTTAATCTACTGGGCCATATGTCTAACCACATTCGTTAATGTTTTCCTTCTTTTCTGTTCCCATTTCTTTATATTTTTATATGTTTACATATTAGAAATGGCACTGATTCACCTATCATCAACTGCTGGATAAAGTGCCTACCAAACAGCAATGACCACGAGTTACATTCATCTGACAGCACAATTTGCATGCTACTGGAGGGATCATTATTCCTTTGATTTGACAAAATATAACTATATATGGAAAGCTGTACACAGTTTAACAGCCAATTGACGCCACTGGTCATTTGTCTGTGTCTGATAAACAATTACTCCTTGTTTAGATACATTCATCATTTCCTTCAAAAAAATCTATAAATGAGATAAGTCATTAGGACTTGCTTTCAAAATCCATGAATAGTTGCTAGGTTGCTCAAGTGTACTTCCAACTGGTGAAGAGGTTTGAGGCTATGAGTATGCTTAGCGTGTATCGAGTGACAGCACTAATTTGTGATGGTCGGGTGGTTACTCATTGCATGACAAAGAAAACAGTGTAGCAATTGTATTTTGTTTCGTAAATCTAGGGTAGGTTCTCACAGCAAACCTGAAATGTAAAGAACGCCAAAACTAACACAGCTGTTTTTGAGGAGAATGATGATATTTTTTAAGAGATAAATTCATTCCAAAAATGTATAAAAACTGCGATTGTAGCATGAGTTCTATTTTTGTAATCAATAATGTTAATTAATTATGTCAAAATGGTTTATGAATTGTAATTGTTTATTATAGTGGTGTAAAGAAATAGGTCCATCTACTACATATACTTTGAAATGTTTTTAGGATGGCAGAGAATTGTACCCCTTCTTCTGAAATACCGATCCGCAACTCTTATTTCTCTGAAACTCTTGGGAAAGCTGCTTAACAATTCTTTCATGAGAGGAAAATGCCAGCCTAATATACAAACTATGTATTGTGTAAATGTAAGAAAATGACAGACAAAGAAGCAATGCAGTTTGTCAAGCCTTCCTAGCGGTATTTGTGTACACTCAGTCATTCATATCAATATTGGCCTATATGTTACTGCATCTGTAGCCATGTAACTGCAGGCATGTTCCATTGTGCAGGCCCGCATGCTTTCTCCTGCCTAACAGTGATAGTATGTATACATTCTGTCATGCCTCATAGGGTTAGTTGGCATGTTTTCTTGTGTCCTGTAATACTGGAAGTACAAGCATGTTCCATTATGCAAGCCTGAATGTTTTTCTCAGGCCTAACAATGATAGTTCATATACAGTCTATCCTACCTGATGGGGTAAATCTGTGTTTCATTATGCCCTGTAAATACATCAACTATAAGCATGTTCCATCATCAAGCCTGCCTGCTTTCTCATGTCTTTGACAACCTGTACACATTATGTCCTACCTCACAGACTTAGTCTGTACATTTCCTTGTGTCCGGCAGGGTTGTTCCAGCATGTTCTTTCCTTCTTCCTTCTCCTAGTTCATGTTTGTTCCTTCACTGCTTGACAGCATGTGTTCACGCTCATGGGAGTTTTAAGGCATGGCTTTGGCACCAGGAATCTGTCTGTATTTGACCTTTCTGAAGGGTCTTCACATCTGGGGGGTGGTTCAGTGACTGCTCCCAGTTTACAATCATCTGCAAACTTTGTCAGCCAAAGACCTTTGACACTGGCTTTGACATCTGAGAAGTAGATGTCAAAGAGGAGTGGACCCAGCACAGAACTTGGGGAGACTCCACTGGTGACTGATCTCTTTGTGGAGGTGGCCTCACCAATTCTAACCTCCTGGGCCTATCAGTAAGCCAACTAGCTATTCAGCATGTTACAAGGGGGGCTTATACCTAGGTCTATAACTTTGTTGACAATACATAAGTGGGGTACTGTATCAAATACTTTAGCCAGATCTAGGTAGGTAGTATGCACCATTTTCCCATCATCCATTGCCTTAATGACCTTTTCACAGAAGTCCACCAGATTCAGTAAGCATGACTTTCCTTTGACAAAGCCAAACTGGGATGGATCCAGTGTCTGGAGGTCTCCTATGTCCTATTTGTTAATTTGCATGGTAATACTTTCCATGGCTTTGCAAATATAACTAATCAGACTAATGGGTCTGTAGTTTCCAGGATCCTCCTTTATGAAGAAGGATGGCTGTTGTGGTCCAGCATCAATGTGGAATAAGGCCAGTTTTAAGACTATAGTTAAATAATGACTCCTGGGGTTCTGGTAAGTCATACTGCAGACTATTTAGGAGCCATCCTGGAATGCTATTGGGGCCCATTGAGCTCATGTTGTAGTTATAGCTGGAGGGAGTTATGGTTGACGACATTTTTGAGAGGATGGTTTGGGGTGAGAGGAGGTTAAAGTTTGAACTTAATTTCATCTTTAGCTACCAGTTCAGCACATTGCTGTGTGCTGCCCTTGAAGTTTTTGACATAACTGTAGGAGGCTTTATGGTTATGTTTCACCTGGGAGGCTATCTCTTCAAAGGTGGCTTTACTTGACCTAATTAGTTCTCTTAGTTGCATATTTACTTTAGTGCCTCAGCATACGTTAGTCCATGTGTGTGTTGTGTTCTATGTGAGGTAGCTTTTGTGTGCTTGGTTTCAACAACCTGATGTGCACTTGCATGCAAGAGTTTAGCTTTCGGTGTCATTCTTTAACTACATTCCTCACATGCTGTGTCTGCTTCGTAAGAACAGCCTGTCTTGAAACAAACAATTTCTAGATCATTGTCCAACAGCTATTGCTTTTTTGCTGTACCCACCATGGCACATCTGCTCTAGGCAGTAGCATGGAGTGTTCTACAAGAGTCTTGTCTTCCACAACTGCATACTGGGAAGGATTGTGCTCTACAAGTATTCTAGAGGCAGCTACTTAGTCCTCTGTACATACATTTGCAGAGCATTACAAACTGGATTCCCTTCCCCGCTTTAGAGCTAGCAATGCAAGCACCATTCACCTGGGGCTCCTGGACCCTTATTCTTCTTCCTTCCAGGTTGGATAAGCTTTGATAAAAAACCCAAATAGCTAAAGGCTACTGCAGCAGTGGGAATCATACATTTCTTTCACCATAGGTGACCAGAAATTCCTTTATGCAGTACCTGCAGAATGATTTCAAATGTGTAAGAACTTACCATAACAGCAGATGTTCAAATTTCACACTGCTGCAGAAGCCACACCCACCTACCCCTTCCTTTTCTTTCTTATACATAATTGTTTTTTTTTTTTTAATATAAATTGCTTTTGTGTTTATATCAGATCAGAAATTCAGGATGAGGTTGCTTCCTATTTTTTCATAGGCAAGAAAGTTCTGAAGTCACTTACTTCTGGCTGCAATTTATCTGAGTGGTGCTGGACAATCAGCAGCTAGAGGGGAAGTTGTGGGAGGGGCCAGAGCTTTTGAAGCAGGATGGTTATTGCTTCCTGGGTTGGAAAACAGACAATATAGCCAAAGGCTAGTGCAGCAGTGTAGAATTTGAACATCTACCGTTATAATATATTCTTACACAATTGTACTTTCTTTCTTATACTTAACATTCCACCTAATTGTCTCAGTCTGCAGCCCTGAAAGAGGCCTCTAAGGAATCAAAACTACATTGCAAAGTATGCTTTCCAACTTGTTCAGCTGCATGCAATAAGTCCTGCAATTCTTTATTTTCTGCACAATCTGAAATCAACATCATTTTCTGTTTCAGCAATCCCATAACATGTTGTTGGTACTTAAGCATATGAAAGTGACAGTTTAAGGCCCTGATTGCCAAGGTTGCAGATGTATAAATCTTTTTTTTCCCCATCTGTCCAGTGCCCTTGAATCTCTGTCAGAGGGGGTAGGATTTTTTGCTGTTGAGGCTTTAACTCCCTTTGGACCCTGTGAAATAGTTTCAGGATCAGCAGCAGGGTTTCTAAATAAAAATGTATGTTTGTCAGGGACCCTGTAATATCTGTCAGGCTTACTGGGAGCTGGAGGTAAGGAGTCAGGGGTCAAGCTTGACTCCGAAAACACATCATCCACAATGTCTAAAACAGGGGGAATGGCTAAAGGCCTGTGCTGAGGGAGAAGAAGGAAATCCCTGAGCCTCTTTTTTGATTCTGAGAAGTCTTGACTCTCCCAGTGAAAATGCTCCCTCAAAGTATGCAAGGTTTCTCCAAATGAATAATCCTCAGGAGGAGATGCAGATGGAATAGACTCCTCAGCATCAGAATCCTCATAGGGAGACATAGATAATTCCTGATCAGAAGAGGAATCAGAAGAAACAGAAACCTGATCTGAAGATTCATAATCAGTGTCTTGCCTAGGCCTCTTATCAGGAGGGGGGTGGGTACCCCTGATCAAGGTAATAAGGTCTTCAGCCATTTTGATCATCTGTTTTTTAGGCATAGAGGCCTGTGCATGTGGCTCATGCGTCATTTTTTTAGTTTGAGAAGTTGCTTTAGTCTTTGGTTTTGCAGCTTTTGTCGGTTTGATATGCAAATGTTGAGGTCTGAATACACCCTCAGAAGCCGGTGCCTGCTCAGCGGCTCCAGACCCATCCGAGGGAGATACATCTGTCGGTCCAATACCTTGAGTATCTTGTGGCATGCCGGACTCCACACGGGTGTTGGTAGAGGCCTGCAACTCAAAGGTAGCGGGTATCAGGGTCTGCGAAAGTGCCTCACTGAGTACCGGTGAACCGGCGACTGGCTTAGGAGAAGCTTTGTCATCGGTTTTGGACCTTAACTGCCTTTCTCTGTCCTTTTCTTTATGTTTTTTATGTACTCCGGTAGTCGGATTACTATCCGACAACATTTCTGGCTAGTTAAATCTGTTTTCAAAATACTTTGATGCAAAAATATACCGATGCTTAATCTAGCACAAAACTGACAGCCAGGCACGTTGTGATCAGGGCCTAGGCAAGGAATACAGTATAAATGGAAATCCTTATGAGGTATTTGCTTTCCACAAGTAATACAATTATTAACTTTTTCTGACATCGGTAAAACGCAAGAAAAAAGTTTCCCCAACGGAGTACTTAGCTTTAGTGAAGACTTCGGTTCCGAAACTCAAACTCGAATATTTCAGTAGTTGGCCGACTGGCACTTGCAAAATGCTTCTGCTTTGGGCACTGCGCGGCAAGAAAGACTGAAGAAAATGGCGTCAGCTGCATGTTTTATACCCCTGACTACCTGACATCATGGAAGAGGAGACAGTAACCGACGCAGGACTCAAGCCTTTGGAATTCAGGCCGACTGAGGACAACCTGCCAGCAGATTACCCAAATGTAATGACTGCAACAGTGAAACATGAAGAACATCAGGCTTCCCTTAAACTGATCATAGATATAAGTCGGCAATGGTGAAAGTGCATATATATTTGTTGACATCATCAGTTATTAGCATACCTCTCAACCGTCCAGATTTTTGCAAATGTCCAGATTTGTGTCTCACATTTTTGGTCTGTTTCTCATAAAATTTGTGGTTTTCTGTCAAATCACTGCAGCTTGAAGTCACTAAAAAATTACATATAGTTTCAGACTTAATTTCCTTCAGAAAATGCATGCTAACATAAGTCCTCTCATTCTAGCAACTATTTACGTTTAGAAGAGCAATATTTAAAATCTGTCCCTATTTCTGGGGCTCCCCCCCTCCCCCATTACTTTAAGCTTTGCCCAGATGTCTTCCAGTTTGAGTTTGATAGGTCTGGTCATCATAGGGTTGCCACCTTTTCAAAAGGCCAAAGTGGGACATTTTTGGTACAGACATCAGATTTTACAGGCCAGCACATACCCACAGCCAGCACAAAGGATAGAACTTAACTTTTTTGCCGAAATAAAAGCTTATTCTTGTAGCATTTTAGTTGCTTATTCTGTTTCTTAAAACATTTAGGTATTTCAGATACAGAATAACTGTTTTATGCAACTATTTCATAAAATATAGGAAATAATTTTGTCCTAAAATCTCAGGACATTTGCCATTTTTACAATTTTTTGTCAGGACACAACTGCCCAAAGAGGGACTGTCCCTCGCAAAGTGGGACAGGTGGTGACCCTAGCCGCAGTAGGAGGCATGCCTCGTTAAAGGAACAAAATTTGCCTGATCATGTTAAAGCTAAATTGCTAGATGCACCTTTACAGCATGATTCTCTGTTTGGTATTAAGGCAGAAGAGGTTTTAAAGAAAATGGAAGACAAAGCTAAGTCTATGCAAACCGTTAAAGACTTCTTACAAGTGCAGCCACCAAGATTCAGTAGACACTGGCCTACAAAAAATTGGTCCTTTCCTGTGTCACAGAGCTCAAAGGGGCAACTCCAGATGCCCTAAGGGTTCCAGATACCAGGCGCAAGATTCATATAGGTCAAAGAATTGGGGTGCTTCCACCTCCAAATCTGGAGGAGATAAAGCGCAAACCTACAGAAAGCAATCCCAATGACTTTCCTCTGCCTGCACCAAGCACTTATCTTTTGGCAGCACCCATAGGGGGAAAATTAGCACTTTTTGCTCAAAATTTCAGTTAATAACCCAGGACAAGTGAGTACTAAACATCGTATCACAGGGATACAGATTCCACTTCCACACTCTGCCAATGGCAAATGGTTGGACAGATCTGCCAAAAAATCAGTGGGCAGAGGTACAGAAACAGGTTACGTCCCTCATGGATATGGGGGCCATTCAGACAGTACCAGAACAGGAAAAAGGACAAGGTTTTTACTCAAGACTGTTCCTGGTACACAGAAAGGACAAGGCCTGGCGGCCAATACTGGATTTATCGGTTTTGAACACATACCTGGACATTCCAAAATTCAAAATGTTGACTTTGCAGCAGCTTCTACCCATGCTGGGCAAGAATGCTTGGCTGGTGACTTTAGACCTAAAAGAGGCTTACCTGCATGTCCCAATAAGACAATCGTGCAGAAGATACCTCAGATTCAAGGCTGGCTCAGTGCATTACCAATTATCTGCACTGTCCTTTGGCTTATCTACTGTGCCCAGGGTCTTTACAAAGTGCCTGGCACCAGTAATTGCATTTTGCAGACAAAAAAGTATACAAATATATCCTTACTTGGACGACTGTCTCATTCAAGCAGAGAACATGGACACTCTTCTTTGACATCTGGCATTTGTGAAAAGGCTTCTAACATGCCTAGGGTACACAATAAATGAAAAGAAATCGCAACTGGTACCCTCTCAAAAAATAACATTCCTGGGTGCAAGCTTGAATACAACTGCCCAGATGGATTACCTCACACCAGACAAACAAAGGCAACTGACTACTTACTTCAAACTGATGGCAACAAAAACCCAGTCTTCTGCAAGACAAATTCTGCAGGCTCTGGGCTTCATGGCATCCTGCATCCTACTAATTCCATATGCAAACTGCATATGAGGAAACTTCAATGGTACCTAAAAGGTTTATGGAGTCAACACTCACACAGTCTGGAAACAATGATTCCTCTCATTCCCTGCCTGCAACAGGAGTTTCTATGGTGGACAAAGGCCTGTCACCAAAACATAGGATGGCCCCTCACTCTACCCCCTGCCAGCCAAACCTTAACAACAGATGCATCAGATTATGCCTGGGGGGCCCACATGGCAGGAAGATGCATTCAGGGCATATGGGCACCAAATCAAATGCATCTACATATCAACCAGAAAGAGATGCTAGCAGTTCAAAATGCCCTAACAGCCTTCAAGGACTTACTTCATCCAGGACAACTACTGATAAAGACGGACAACATCACAGTCATGTGGTATATAAACAAGCAAGGGGGCACACACTCATACCCCCTTTGCAGATTAGCCATGGCAATGTGGGACACAGCTTTGACCTACCAAATACAGCTTCAATTCCTGCCAGGAAAACAAAACACCCTGGCAGACGATTTAAGCAGAAACCTTATGGATCCTCATGAGTGGAAACTAAATCCACAAGTCTTCAGCATGATAACACAGAAATGTGGAGCCCACTCCTGAATGTGCCATCTTTCAGATGAGACATTAGACTGAGGTCCCGTCTGCTTAAGTAGCTCCGGTGGATGCAAAAGATCCAATGATGCTTATAAAAAAAACAAGAGTAGGGGAAGTTCCCCTGTGTCATGGACACATTTTCCATAGTCATACCAACTTGGGACCCCCCTGAAAAGAAGACACTGGCAAGTGGGACTAATAAAGAGTAAATAAATAAAGAAATCAGTTTTCATTACTATTTCAGTCTTGTAAAATACTGCCTACTCAGCTTGGTTCACATTAGTTCACACTGTATTGCTGCCTCGCTCATGTCTTCTCACATAAGTGTACAACCCCTCTTGCTCCACTTCTTTTATATTACATTCCTCTCCAAGGCTGATGTTGTCTTGATGCTTCTGATTTTTTTTCTACTACAAATGTTGCTTTTGTAGATCTGTCAAGACCAAATTATATTATTTTCATTTAAAAAGGTTTTAATAATATGTAGATGTACTTTCAGTTGTTTCTCAGCTAAACTATATAGTTATAAATCATTCACAGAAAGACGAGAAGCTGTCATTACAAAACATTGATTTCCTGAAGGATACTGTACCTATAGCCTTGTTATGTAAACAGCTTAATGGCTTTAGTATAAGGCAAACCAGTAATGGTAACAAAAAAGTCACGCTGGAATATTCCATACTGGATTCTTATATCCTGGATAGTAATTTGGCTGTTTTATTGCTCAGATATAAACTGATCTGTCACTTTTATATCAATGTGTGATGAATGTTCTATATCTGTAAGCCTTTTATAATCTATGAGTATGAAATGCTGTCAAATGCTTTTTTTGTAATCTAAGATTCCTTTTCTTTTTACCGAGCTCCATTATGGGTATCTTGTGATAGTGTAAATCTGTTTATGTGTCATCATTGCTGAGAGCATGAATCTGTACATGTTCCATAAGAGTGTTACACTGTATTCTGCTACATGCCTGACTGTCTGCCCCTGTTGCTCATTTGTAGAGTCCCCTCTAACTTGTTCCAGTGTTGGTCTGTGCTGCTTTCATCATGTGTGATGCTGCTGTCTATTTTCATTATGTCTGATGGTTAGTCTGCGTATGTTCCTCCATAGTCTGTATGTTCCATGACACATGGTGGCATCTGTGTGTGTGTGTGTGTGTGTGTGTGTGTGTGTGTGTGTGTGTGTGTGTGTGTGTGTGTGTGTGTGTGTGTGTGTGTGGTGTCTGTGTCTGTATTTGTGTTTGCTTGTGCACCTCACATCTACATGCTCCTTTAAGCCTGAGTTGTTACTTACATGTTTCTTCATGCTTGGCAGTCATTATGTGTTAATTTATGCTTGACTGTGTTACTCTGTACATGTTCTTTCTTGCCTGTCCGTGTTACTCTCACTATCCTCATTGCATCTGACCCCTGTGTCTCTTTTGTTCAATGTGAATACTTTTTCATCTACACCTCGAGTTTCTTCTGTTTGATTTTTTTCTGTCTGCCCTTAAGAATATGCAGTCTTGACAAACATTTGCACCTCCTGGTTAATCTTGCATTACAGCAGTTTGAATTCCTCCACAATTTTCTACATGTTCTTAGTTTAAGTATTGAAAATTCCACTTTTTTAAACTATATATCAATTTAAGCCCATGAGGTATTTGAACTATTTATTTTAATCATTTCTCCTCCCTTTTGTATAACAGTGGTTACAAATTAACCAATCATTTCACCTTACAGGGTTTCTTCTACTGCAATGAATCAATTCCATCAGTTTGTTAGGGCTGTCCAGACTGCAAAATACTCTATTATCTCAAGAGAGATCACAGGCACAAAAGTACTTCTGTACTCCCTGATGGGAAGTTGAGTGTGTGTAGGTTGTCTGAACTCTTGGCTTCCACTCTGTAGAAAATGTTTCATATTTTGAAGATGAGCTGTATATTAGTATGTAGTATCTCTCAACCTGGCTGCCACTGCTGAATCTTATGTGCAGTACATTATTATATTATATTTTTTGTAAAAATTATTTTTTTTGTTGCCTATTTGTGTTCATCAGTCTACATTCTTATCTTAAGACGTACTAAGATGCGTTCTTGCTGGCAGTGAGTACACCTTTCAGAAATGAATTGTACTACAGTGCATTTAAATAAGATAATGCTTGTTACCTGTGTAATGAAGACATTATGGGAACTGCATGTAACTTAATGACTGTGAGACCAGAAGTACAGTATCAGCTTTGCTTAAATTGTATGTTCAAGATTTAAAAAAGGAATAGCACGTTCTGACACTAGCCAAGGTCATTTTGTGACTGTGTACAAGATGTCAGTTTCATATTCTCGTGTGTGCATGTACACACATGCACACATACACACACACCACCTGTTAGCAGTTTAGAGTATAGCCAAGTCACCTAAAGGGATGCTTTTGGGATGGGGTGGAACCCAGGACACCCAGCAAAAATCCATGCAGACACAGGTAGGACATGCAGACTCCACACACAAGGCACCCAGACAGGAAATGACCCAGATAACAAAGTGCGCTTCTTATAATGCAAGAGGAACACTAATGGGTTAATACTTAATCCATAAATATATATCCTGTTTTGGTATATATCCTGTTTTGGGAAAACAGTATGTGGGAAAAATGCCCTGCTAAGGGTTTTCTAGCACATGCTGGACAAGAATTTGTGGGGAACATTTGTTAAAAATATTCCAATTTACAGTGGTTTTTAAAGAGTATCATACATTTATGACAATATTTATTTATTTACTGACATCTGATTACCAGGAAAGTCTGACTGGGTAGAAGTCCATTTTCAGAAGAGCCCTGTGGAGAAAAGCTCCACATTATTACAAAACATTTTAAAAACAATAATTTTACAGTCTTCAAAAATAAAACGAAACATCTGCAGTTTAAACAATTATAACAAATTAGTGATAATATAAAAGATTGATTAAAAATCGATAAAAGTTATATGATATTCATTTAATATTTAGAAAACTTTTAGTCAGTTTGTAGAGAAGTTAAAGATAAGTTAGTCTGATACAAACAGGAATTGCAATATGAAATGAGGGAAAACAATCTTATGGTATATTTAGAGAGAAAGTCAGGGAATGCAAGTAAGTGAAGAAGGCAGAGTAAAAAGGTATAAAGAATGAAAAGGTACTTGTTCACATTTTGGGATATAAGTATTTTTCCTACCCAGAGTGTAGAAGTTTAAAAGTCTCAATCAGCAATGGATGGGATACTTGGCTTACATCATGCAGTTCATTATAAGATCTTGAAACCCAACATGAAAATTCTTCTAAGGCCAAATTTGGTGGAAGTTAAAGATAACTATGGCATGTAGAGTGAGGTAGAAACAGGAGGCTATAGCTTTCAATAAACCTTTGGGAACATATGATTGCTCACTAATAACTCCCCAAAATAAGGATTCTGGACAACTGGATGGACATTAATAAATGAAAATGAAGTCTGCTGAGAACTCTGTGCTTAAGTAAGGACTACGGGCAACTGGGGAATTTGATTGACCTTGCACTACTTTGTTGCAATATACTTTAGCTGAACGAATATTTTTTACAGTAGATTTAAGATAATGGGCAAACGACTGGATGATCCCTATATAAACAAGCTTGTAATTAAGGTTTGCATACACACACAAATATATATATATATATATATATATATATATATATATATATATATATATATATATATATATATATATATATATATATATATATATATATATATATATATATATATATATATATATATATATATATATATATACACACACACACACACACACACACATACACACACAGTATGTATATATATATATATATATATATATATATATATATATATATATATGTTTGCTATCATAATGTCGATGATCAGTTCTATTTTGAACTAAAACGTCAACATGTTTTATCAAAATTTGACATTTATGAAAATGTAAATGTCGAACATAACCCCGTAAAGTCAATTCGACGTGAATCGACATACAGTTTCCTCTGCACCTAACACAAAATGAACACCAGTACTTCTTGTCAGCATTATGAATGTACTGCACAACATTAAACTTTAGGTTCTTGCAGGGGGCCAAGCCCCCCACACCCCCTGCAACTTATATATTCCAACTCCGAGATCGCACTACTGTGAGGAAAGGGATGACTTACCCTAACCGCACTGTACCAAGATCTCTGACAATACTTTGAGTTCATATTAGTGAATGCACAGTGCATTTGCTGACATGAACTTTCAGTGTGGAGATGTTCAGCAAGATGGACATTCGAAAATCCAAAATCTGAGTGTTCCATCTGCGAGCAACTCAACTCACAATTTTAATACTAAACTATATATATATATATATATATATATATATATATATATATATATATATATATATATATGTATAGCCCTACACCAAAAATAAGCCCCAGTTCCAATTGTTACTGTAACCTAATCATCACTCACACTTGACAGTTGAGATCCTTGGCCCATAAACCCACGCAGGTGTACTTTGATCAGTCAAAGTACAGACAACGTATGGGAAGCACGTGCTCATGGTAACGAGCAGCTGTGGCAGTGTCTTCTCTTCATAATCGGCGCCATTTTGTGTTGCCACTCCAGTCATGTAAGTCTTCAATTAACCCCCACCCAGACAAGATGAGTGCAAAAAGAAAGAGCTATTCCATCGAGTACAAGAAAGAACTCATGGAGAACTCCCATGGAAAGAACCTGATGGCTTTCTGTAAAGACAAGAAGTTAGATCTCCGAATGGTCCGAAAATGGCAAGCAACGTACGTTAACCTCATTCAACAGGCCGACGAGAAACTGAAGTTATTAAATATGCACTTGTGTTCAAGTCCTTTGTTGATGGTATTAACTTTTCTAAATATCAACTCTCAAACATGATTGCTATGGATGAAACTGCAGTGTTTATGGGCCAAGGATCTCAAACAACAATTGATCAGAGGGGTGCCTCGTCAATCTAAATTCCCTCCACTGGTTGCGAGAGTGTACGTGTTACCTGTATGTTGAAAATTCATCTAGATGGAAAGAAAACCCCACCGCTAATCATTAGTAAGGGCAAGAAAGATAAGATTGAACGTGTTTCAGGCATTTGCATTCTTGAAACCGAAAAAGCCTGGTGCACAAAAGCAGTTATAAGGAAGTGGGTCGATGTAATGCTGACGCTTATTTTGTGAGGTGGCAAAAGAGGTCTGCTAGTCTGGGATTCAGCCAGCACTCACCGCACTAAAGAAATGAAGAAATTCTTAGTACAGAGGAGAATAGATCAAATAATGATTCCCACAGGAATGACTGCCTATCTCCAGACTCTTGATATTGCAATAAACAAGCCATTCAAGGATCATTTGCGCATGGAACTCAATGACTACATTGAAAATAGAATGGAGACAAAATCAGCATGGAAACATTGTAAAGCCTAGCCTGCAAGAGGTCGTGACTTGGGTGAAAAATTCATGGGAAAAAATCACTGACAGCTGTGTTGACAATGCACTACATGCAGGCTACTTGGACAAGCAGTGCTCATTTAAGGAGAGCTCAGTTGCTAGGCATGACAGACTGGGGCTAATGGTGCTACAGGAAATGAAGTCGCAAGAAATTCAGACCAAAATTTGGGGGTTGGACACTTATGACAATGTTCCAGAAAAAGATGACATGACTGTATTTGAATAACTGTGAAAGCCAAGGTGCAGATATTCTGGACTTGAAATGTTTGTTGCACTGTTTATGTAGAATTCACACAATGTCAACCTGTTATTAGAACTGTTCTCCAGTAATAGAAAATTACAAAATAAATGTCAATTTATGTACATGAATAAATGTTGATTTTTGTATTTGAATAACTGAATAAAGGTAGATTGTTGTATGGTGTGGGTAAATAAGGCATCCCCCTGATAGAAAGCCCTAATGCGCATTTTCGCTGGGAAAAAGAATATAAGACCCGGTCTTATTTTCGGGGAAATACGGTATATATATATATATATATATATATATATATATATATATATATATATATATATGTTATGATTTATTTATTTATTTGACATTTGTTTACCAGGAAAGTCAGACTGGGTCATGAGGTATCCATTTTCAGCAGAGATCCAGGGAGAAAAGTTCCAGATACATACTGTTACCAGAATGAAAAAAATGGCTAGACATAATATAGTCATAACATTCAACCACAAATATAAAACAACATATAAGCCTGTCAGAATGAGAACTTAACAGACATAATAAAGTCATAACATTCAACCACAAATATAAAACAGCATATAAGCTTGTCAGAATGAGAACTTAACAGACATAATAAAGTCATAACATTCAACCACAAATATAAAACAACATATAAGCTTGTCAGAATGAGAACTTAACAGACATAATAAAGTCATAATATTCAACCACAAATATAAAACAACATATAAGCTTGTCAGAATGAGAACTTAACAGACATAATAAAGTCATAACATTCAACCACAGATATAAAACAACATATAAGCTTGTCAGAATGAGAACTTAGACATAATAAAATCATAACATTCAACCACAAATATAAAACAACATATAAGCTTGTCGGAATGAGAACTTAACAGACATAATAAAGTCATAACATTCAACCACAGATATAAAACAACATATAAGCTTGTCAGAATGAGAACTTAACAGACATAATAAAGTCATAACATTCAACCACAAAATTTGAAAAATGATACATTAGTTTGTCAGAATAAAAACTCAATAGTCATAATAAAGTCATAGTGTTCAAGCATAAATTACATGGAAAGCCTGATAACAGGACGATGCAGCATTATTTACATAATATAAATTATCATAATGATTGTTAATATTGTAGAAGTCATGAAATATGCTAACAGGTTTTATTTGTGAAAGTGTAGGATAGTAGAAGTAGAGGAGGGTATGGTGTGATAGAGGGGATAGTAGGAATAGATGTGGAAAAGATATGAGTGTAACCTCAGGGAGTATGTGTAGAGGAAGGGAGAGCAGGGTACGTTAGTAGTGGGAACAGAGAGAGTAGAGGTAAAAAAAGTTATGAGTACCTCAGCCTGGGCTCATATAGGAGCAAATCCAAGCTTTGTTGAAGTATTCTTTTACAGAGGTTTTGAAGGAATGCAGGTTAGTAGAGGTTTTGATAGTTAAAGGAAGGCAGTTCCATAGTTTTGCCACAGAGCAGGAGTAAAGGCTTAGGACTGGGGTTTTGCTAGGTTTATAGGTTGTGAAGAGATGTTTGTCTTCAGATCTGGTATGTTTATTTGGAATATAAAAGTTTGTTAATGGGCAAAGAGCAGGACAAGCTAGTGGGTTGTTGATGATTTTGTATACCGTAGTAAGTTGTATGTACTGGAAGTGGAGGGAGAGTTCATGCCATCTTAAGGAATGTGTGGCTTTACAGTGATGAGTAAGAGGGGGTTACGTTTATGGCATATTTGGCAATTTTGTTATAGCAGCTTTCTAGTTTTTTCTTAGGGAGGCCTGTAATTTAGTTACAATTGGGGCTCCATATAACAGTGAGGGCAAGAGGTTGGTTTTGGCCTGAGTAATTTTGGTAGCTGCTGTGAGGAAGTTTTTATTCCTGTATAGCATGCCTAGTGTTTGGTGTTTTTTTATACTGTTTTGTATATGTAGGTCAACCTTGAGATTATAGTCAATTGTGACACCTAGTAGTTGTATGCTGAGTCAATTCAGTTTCAGTATTGTTTTTTGAAAAAATCTTGAAGTTTGTGTTGTTTGAGCTATGGAGTTTTATGGGTGAAGAGAAGGAGCTTTTTTGGGGGGGGTTCAGTAGGAGTTCAGCATCAGACAGCCATGTTTCTATGAAAGAGAAAGCTTGTTGTGTTATGTGTTGTAGATGAGTTAATGTGTCTGATACACAGATTATAGTGGAGTCATCTGCATATTGGATTAGAATGCCTTAAAAGGAGGATGTATGTACGTTATTGATGAAGACATTAAATAGTAACGTGCCAAGGATGGATCCTTGAGGTACACCTGTGAGGGTGGTGTGATAAGGGGAGATAGAGCCCTCCCATTTTACTGTTTGCTGCCTGTCAGCTAAGTAGCTAGAAAACCACTGAAGTGAGGAGGAGGATAGACCAATGCTGGAAAATTCTTTAAGGGTTTTGGGGTGAGATACCATGTCAAATACTTTTGACAAATCTAGAAATAATGCAGATACTAGTTTGCTAGTCTCACTGGCTTTGTTGACAGAGTCCAAGAAAGAAAATAAGGCTGTTAAGGTACTGTGTGCAGGTCTAAAGCTGTGTTGAGTGTGGGAAAGTAGGTTGTAAGATGGTGCAGAAGTTGTAGGTGCGCTCATTTTTCTAGAATCTTAGAGAGGGAGGACAAGATTGCAATAGGATGAAAGTTTGTGATGTCAGTGGAGTTGCCTCCCTTATGTAAAGGGATAATGTGTGATCTTTTCCATAGGTTAGGGAGATGTGATTCAGCGATGGATCTTTTAAGATGTTAACAGGGAATGATATTGCCTATGTGGCAAGCTTTAGGTATTCTGGTGAGAGGTTGCCTGCTGAGGTTGAACAAGGTTTCACTATTTGTAATAGTTTTTTTTTTATTTGAGACAAAGGGATGGGCTAAAAAGCAAGCAAGGGATGGTTTGTTTTTTGGTCATGAGTGAGGGGTTGGTTATGTGTGTGTAATGTGTGGGGTGCATAGAGGTTAATATTGGAGGTATTAGTAGAAATAGTAAGTTGGGGTGGATGAGTTGGATATGGACTATATAAAGTATGTGTTGAATCTGGTGGCTGTTTGAAGAAGGTATATTGGAGTATGGATTGAGAAAATGGGAATGTTTTGCCCAGGAGAGATGTATAAAATAACTCGGCAGATGTTCTTAGATGAGTTAAGTTTTAGAAATGTTATAAGGATTTCGGCTGTTCAGAATTTTGTTATAGCATCTGAGTATGGGGAAACTACCAAGCTGTTAGGGAAAATTAGAGCTATTCCACCACCTTTTTATGTGCTCTGTCTACTCTGATAATGCTATAACCAGGGAGAAGAATTTCAGGATCTTTTATTTCTGGTTTTAGCTAAGTGTCTGTAATAGTAAGGATGTCTGGGTTAGAGTGTGTTAACCAGGCATGAAAGAGTGTCAGTTTATTACACCTGCTCCTGATATTAAGAGTGATAAGTGTTCGTTTTTTGTCTGTGTAGTAGTCTGTAAATTTGTAGAAGGTGTTGGTTTTCAGGTCTTAGGGTCCGATTTGGGCTGCAATGGATGAATAAGGACTTAAGGACTTTAGGGCAGTGGTTGGGTGAATGTCGCTGCACAAGTTAAAGGCCATGAAAGAATGTCTAGTTGTTTTAAGAGTTTTAAGTAATGTAGGTATTTGTAATAGTTTTTAAGTTGTAGTGGTAAGTATTGATGACTTTTGGGTGGGAATGATGAGAGTTTTATGTATGCTTTGTGTTTTATATATATATATATATATATATATAGATGTAAATTGTGCAAAGGTCCTATGTACACCTATGAACAATTTGAGGAAGGCATTTGTATATTATTTTGTATGCATGCAGTGTATTTGTTGCTTAAGATTTATATTGAAATTTATGAAAACTTTGGTAATACTTTTTTTGGTTAAGGAGTTTGTATATTAATTCCTTTATATACAGTAGAACTTCTGATCAAGGTCTATATTCATACTAATGAACATGTTGATTCTATTTGTATGATTTTTTTTTTTCATTGAATTTAGGACATGAGCAATTAAGGAAATATTATGCATAGAATGACATTCATGATCAAAACGTGCATATGTACTGGGGCCCGAATGTTTAATTTCTGCACTGGGTGTCATGATTATACAAAACAGATTGGGCAATATGCATGTAATGGAATTTGTGACTAGACTCAAAATTGTGGATATGAAACCTAATCTACAAATTCAAATATACATAGTAGAATTTTTGGTTAAGGTTTAAAAATGTACTTCTGAATATCTTGATGGCAGATTTTTCTTTTTAACAATTTTTTATAATTGAAACTGATTACTGATATTAGATTGGAAAATACATAACATGGTATGCCCATTAAGTACATAATGAAACTTTGATCCAGGTTTTGTGCGCACCTGGGAACATTTTTGAGGAGGTATATTTTACACATGCATGATAATATTTTGCAACATATGTTAGGAATATGAGTAGCAGAGTAGAAAATACTTTTGTAGTAGAATTTATGCTCATGGATCTATGTATATTTATATTATGCCAAGAGATCCATGCATATTAGTTTGAATGCATGTAACAGAACTCGTGTTCAAGGTTTGCAAAGTATTTATGGTGATCGGTACGGGAGATTCTTCCATAATGCTAGCCTGTTATTAACTAAAATGTTACTTATTACTTTTGTGGTAAGTATGTATGCAAGAGAAACTTTCATTAAGATTTCTGAATATCTGCTTTATTCTCTGAAAAAAAATATATATATATACTTGTTTTCCTGCCTTTCTAAGCTAGTATAGTCCAGTTTTCAGGTTAGTGCTGAATTAAGGGCTGTGTTACAAGTTTCTGTGTTTGCCCATACCTTACCTGGATAGAAGGACGTTTCTCTGTTCACTGTGAGAGAGGGAGCTTTGAGCAGCCTATCTGTCCCTGGAGGAGTGGTTTCATCCCAGAAATTAGTAGTTTATTGGCCATTTTGGGCTAATTTCTATCTCTTTCATTTCCCTGCTATAAAACCCACATTTGCGAGGTTTTTGCACTAGTATACAGCTCAGCAAGCTCCTACCTGGTGCCCTGTAGAGATCTACAGCAGCAGAGAGACAAAAGAGAGACTTTGGAGTGATTAAGTATCATTTGTCTGCATTTTCTTGCTACCTTTAGCTAATTCCACCTAAAACGCCGTTTTTTTTAGAGTTTCTATGATTTAAAAAGCTTGTTTCAGCTACATATTGTACATACTTTACTGCTTGCACTTTAATAAAGTCGTTTCTGTGTTTAAATTACCTGTTTAACTGTTGTAGGCTACACACTCAAGTGTGATAGCCATTTCTGTGCATTTAAAGTATCTTTTTGATTGTATCTGCTTTATTTTCTGAAAAAAACAAAAACCTCCCCCAAAAAAATATACTTGTTTTCCCACCTTTCTAAGCTAGTATAGTCCAGTTTTCAGGTTAGTGCTGAATTCAGGGCTGTGTTACAAGTTTCTGTGTTTGCCCATACCTTACTTGGATAGAAGGAAGTTTCTCTGTTCACCTATGAGAGAGCGAAGCTTTGAGCAGCCTATCTGTCCCTGGAGGAGTGCTTTCAGCCCAGAAATTAGTAGTTTATTGGCCATTTTGGGCTAATTTCTATCTCTTTCATTTCCCTGCTATAAAACCCGCATTTGCGCAGTTTTGTGTGCTGAGCAGCGCCGTTTAGCTAGGGTATAACTATTTCCAGCTCCACGAAGTCTACTCTTCAATTTTTCCATTGGAACTAGACAAACTTTCAACTTAAGCACTCAAACCATTCACTTCTCATCCCAGCACTTCCTCAAAATGCATAGCAAGCACTAATAAACCTTAGCACTAGACTCCCCTATACTGTGGAGAAGGACAAGGCTCTTTATTTGACCTTACCAGCCAATCAGTAAAACAGTTCACTGTACCTATCCAGGCATGTCCAAAGGGCAGTTTCAGGTGTACTCTCCGGTCCAACTGGTGAATCTGAGCATTTTGAGGCAATGTTACAATTGCCTCATGTACACAGACAACCCTCTCCTACTTCCACCAAACACTAATACATGTGAAAGATGCAATTATACAGCCAAACTGGAGGCTAAGCTCTCTCAACCGAAGACTGGACCAGGCAGTCAAGAGGAGAAGGGAAATACTTGAATCACACCACCAGTTTCACATAGACCTATGAAATCAGCACCGGCAAAAAACACACATAAATACACTGAAACATATTCGGAGGCTCTAAATAAAAATCTGCAAAAGCAACAGAGACCTCCAAAGCAGACATCCACATACTTCACAAAACCAGTGTGCATGCAATCACAGCCCTTAAGACAAAATAACATACCCAACACACTAGTAATAGGTGACTCTATAATCAGGCACACTGACGTTCCACTCACTAGGCTGAACAAGGAGAAGGTTACTGTTAGCTGCCTGTTGGGTGCCAGGATCCACCACATAACACAAGCACTCAGGTCACTCGAGAACAAGTACAAATATGACTCTGTCATTGTCCATGCTGGTGTGAATGACCTGGACTACCGTAGCTCCCTGGACTACATGATAAGAGACATGGAGGAGCTCTCTGATCATGTAGCCCAGGCTGCTATGACCCTGACCCTAAGTAGCATCCTGCCCTCACCAAGAATGATACCATGATATAGAGAAAATAATTATCAATTTCAACAATTGGCTAAGCTTCTGGTATCATTCAAAGGGGATCCAGTGTCTGTCAGCATGGGATGACATGCTTGACAAGCCATGCTGCTTTGCTAGAGACAGCTTGCACCTGTCACCCTTAGGCTTTCGAATACTGGCCAAGGCTCTTGCCACCCCCATAGTGCCTTTTTTTAGGCAAGGCTCAAAAGACAAACCCACCACCGTAAATAGCACAAGTAACAAAAAACTGAAGATAATGCTACTCAATGCCAGAAATCTAAACCTCAAAATGCACGCACTTGAGGCACTCCTCAGTATGGAGAAAATTGATATATGTGCAGTAACATAAACCTGGTCTAAGGCTCCAGAGAGCACCCCAGCACTACCAGGATACAACTCATACCATACATTTCGGCCACAAAACCCGGACCGAAATACAAAAGGCGGGGGAGTATCCATATTCATCAAGGATACCCACACCTCCAGGTTAGTGGCACAGCACGATGCTTCAGAGATCACCCACGTGCAACTAACAACAGGCAAAACTGCTATTCAAATTATAACTTGCTACAGATCACCCACCATGTCCCAGGACCCCCACTTTGCATTCCTGGAAACACTGGGAAACATAAAGGTCCTACCAAACACCCTGATATTGGGTGATTTCAATTACCCAAACATTAACTGGGAGATCTACTCAAGTACAAACTCCCTTGCCCAACATTTCCTAGAATTTATAAACTCATATGCCCTGGATCAACTGGTCAACACCCCCACCAGAGGTGACAACATATTGGACCTGGTCATCACCAACATGGGCGACCGATGTTCCACACTGGATGTCAACTCCTCGTTGGTTAGATGTGACCATAAACTAATCACTCCACATTCTGCCACCACCCCCGGTCAAAGAAACCACCGTGAAAAACTTTTCAAAAGCAAACTTCACATTACTTAAGACCGAGGTGGGAAGTTTCAAAGCCCCCATGCTAAAGGCTAACGCTGTCCAAGCTGCAAAATCCTTTACTAATGCACTCTATGGGCACCTATAAGAATGCATGGATCGTGCTATCTCAAACAAAACCAAGACTCACTCCTCTAAGAAAAGAAAACCAGTCTGGTGGACCCCTGCCATAAACAAGCTATACAATAGAAGGAGGAAAGTAATACATAAAAGAGTATAATCCCAAGAAGGAAAGACAACCCTGATCAGTATCAGCAAGAAACTACGTTCCCTCATAAAATCATCCAAGGCTAGCTTTGAAAGAAAAATTGCCATGGACTGCAAAGATAACTACAAGGCATTCTTTAGCTTTGTCAAAAATCTAAGTGGCAATTCTCAGATCTGCTTGGAGTTAGTGCAGAAAAGCACAAAATGCACTGAACTGACCAATATAGCCAACATCTTGGCAGACAGGTTCAGTGCAAACTTCACCCCCTCTCACCCCCAAAAGGGCCCATAACTATACCAGAAGAATGTAGTGTCCCTGAAATCACAGACACTCAGGTTAAAACAGCCCTCTCCAAAGCCAAAACCACAGCATCAGTGGGACTGGATGGTGTCCCAGGCTGTGTCCTACACGAGCTCAAAGATGAACTAACCCCTCACCTAAACACACTGTTTAAACTCAGCCTTTCCACAGGCTATGTGCCCACAGAGTGGTGCACAGCAACAGTTATTCTGCTCCACAAAGGTGGAGCCACAATGGACCCTGGGAACTATCACCCTATAAGCCTGACTAGCTTGGTCTGCAAAGCTATAGAGCGCATTATCATGGATCTCATTAACAGAGACACTGGGAACCTCCAAACACTGGACCCTACCCAGTTCAGCTTTGTTAAGGGCAGATCATGCCTCCTAAACCTGGTGGACTTCTTTGAGACAGTTACCAAGGCTATAGATGAGGGAAAGGTGGTCCACAGAGCCTACCTAGACCTCACAAAGTCCTTCAACACCATTCCCCACTCAAGTATTATAGACAAGCTCAGCAGCCTGAACATTAACCCCTACATCACGAGATGGGTTGACAACTGGCTCATGGACAGAATCCACATGGTAAGAGTTGCAAGAGCTGGGTCTGACTCTAAACTGGTTACAAGTGGCGTTCCTCAGGGCTCAGTCCTAGGACCCCTCATGTTCGGCATATCCTTCTCAGAGATACAGGCAAGCACAGGAGTACTATGGCTGACCAAATTCGCAGACGACTGCAAACTAGGGGCTATAATTGACTCTCCGGCTGACACAGACATCCTCCAAAAGGGTCTCACTGAGACAGATACCTGGTGTCAAAACCATGGCCTCAAGCTAAATGCCAAAAAGTGCATAGTCATCCCCTTTGGAAAAAACAAAGTACCAACAAACTATCACATAGGTGGTAGCCCCCTAAATACGGAAGACGTAATAAGGGCTCTGGGGACCCAAGTAGATAGTAACCTTTCCTTTCATAATCACATTGCCAAAGTGGTTAGAAAATCCTTCTATGTGGCCCACCCAATCACAAAAGGGTTTGCATCCAGATCGAAAGAGGTCATTGGGCCCCTCTACACATCACTCATCAGACCCATCATAGAGTACAATGCCCCATTTGGGATGTACCTTACAAGACACCTGCAACAACTGGAAAGACCACAGAAGTACCTCACCAAGAGGATCACTGGCCTCAAGCAGATGCCCAATGCAGCTTGACTGAAGAAACTCCAGCTGTACTCGGTTGCATACCGCCTACTGAGAGGTGGTCTCTGTCTGACATACAAGGCCATGTCCAACCCAGAATTGATGGACATGCTCCACCTAAAGAAAACCATATCCCCTCGAGCCACATGCTCCAGGGATCTAAACCTCACCACAACAATAAATAGAATGTGCTGGAGGGATAGATTCCTGTTCCAGAGACTTCCCATGCTCTGGAACAAGATTTCAATCTACATTAGGCAGAGCTCCTCGCTAACCCTCTTCAAGAGAAACCTTGACAAGTGGATGGGAAACAGAAAGTTTACCCCAGGGATCACTTCAATGCCTCTGCTGGACAGAGGCACAGGGAACTAATCTAAGGGAGCGGTGAAAGCCAACACATTCCAGCTAGGCTTATAAATGCCTTCGGGCAGATAGCCTAGTACCTACCTATGAACCTATGAACACATTTGTGAGTGTTTATAGGAAGATTGCTGCAGTTAATGTATATGCATATCTTAGAATTTTCAGATCAAGGTTTGTAGTTGGAATTGTTCATGAGGTCCTACAAATGCATAGACAGTATATGAGTAATAGTATTTTGGAACAAATATACTACAGTTACTTATGAGTATTCAGACGAGAAAGATTTGAATGTCACCTTGGATGTATACAGTATTACTCTTTGGCAATGTTTGTATTGGTGTTTAAGATTAGTTATATCATCAATTTTTATGTGTGGACCTATATACTTATTTTTCCAGGGTGGACTCAGCTAGCTATATTTAAGATAAGTATCTGCTGGTAAAATGAACCTCAGTTGTATGTTTAAGCCCCATTGCATTTTACTATTGGGGGCAGATGAAATTAGAGTTTGGTTATTCTGATCTGAGCTGGTCAGCCTAGTGATGTAATTTGGATGAGGCATATTAGTGTGGATGCTGGCTGGATCTTCATATTTTATAAAATCAGTGTTTATGTAAAATTATTTTCTGAGTGAGAGATTGGACTATGGTGCAATTGATATTTGTCTTTAGACTGTTACATTCCCTTTGTTCTGAATATTATTCTGTGATAACTGTGGAGGTGCCATGGTTGTGTGACGGTGTTATGGTTTATGCATATATGTGCCCTATGGTTGTCAATTTGCCAGTTTTACAATAAATTTGATTGCTATACTTAACAGATTGGCTGACATGGATGGAATATTTGAACTGACTGGATGATTTTGCTGGAATGTGCGAAGGGTGACTCGGTTATTAGTTTGGCAGAGGTACTATAACTCTATTGATTGGATGGAATATTAATACAAGGTGGATAGCACTGATAACTGCCATAGTGTAAATATATATAGTTTATATATATATATATATATATATATATATATATATATATATATATATATATATATAATATATACAGAAATATAGCTCCTAAATGCTTTATCCCATGCATGGGGGTCCACTCCAATTATCTGTGGTATGATCCCAGTTGTTCTCATTAGGGGTAATATATAATTATTGACCATGGGATGGGTAAGTCCAATCTATAACCAAATTGGATAGATTATTTTGAGCACAAAAGGAAAACTGGCTAGGCTTAAAATGGTATGCAAGGGCAACTAGCCTAGTACTTATCTATGAACCTATGGGTTTTATAATATGGTGAGTTTGGATATCAGGGTTCCTTCTGGCTTCAGCTATGTGGGGACTGGATTAGGAGTATAGAATTTGCCAATATACAGTGGCTTAAACAAGGGTTGCATAGTTTTCATAGTTTCATAGTTTAGTACTAGGCTATCTGCCCTGGGGCATTTGTAAGCCTAGCCATAGTGATGTGGCTTTCGCCAGCCCATGAAATGGTACAAAAATGCACAGAATAGATTTAGAATACTGTGCCTCTGTCTAGTAGTGACACAATGAAGGCCCCCTTATATAATAGAATTAGTTTACTGTGCCCCTGTCTAGCAATGACACAGATGACACAGGGCAGCACAGTGGTGCAGTGGTTAACATTGTCGCCTCACAGTGAGAGGTTCTCCGGTTCGATTCTCGGCTGGGGTGCCTTCTGTGTGGAGTTTGCATGTTCTGCCTGTGTTCGCGTGGGTTTCCTCCGGGTACTCCGGTTTCCTCCCACATTCCAACGACATGCATCTGGAGCATTTCTCCCCGGGCCTCTGCTGAAAACAGGCTCTGTGCAACCTAGTCGGACATTCCCGGTCAACAAATATTAAATAAATAAAATTAAAAAAATAAAAATAAAAATGTGACCCCTGGGGTAAACTTACGATCTCCCATCCACTCATCAAGATTTCTCTTGAAGAGAGTCAGTGAGGGGCTCTGCCTAACATGAACTGGGATCTTGTTCCAAAGCAAGGGAAGCCTCTGGGTTATGAATCTATCCCTCCAGCATGTCCTATTCATACTTGTGCTGAGGTCTAAGTCTTTAGCTCTCGTGGTCCTGTTGGATTTGGATTTTTTGAGGTGGAGCATGTCCATCAGATCCTGATTGGACATGGCCTTGTACGTCAGGCAGAGATCACCTCTGAGCATGCTACTGAATAGAGCTGGAGTTTCTTTAGTCTGGCAGAATAAGACATATGTTGGAGACCCTTGATCCTCTTGGTGAGGTACTTTTGTGGTCTCTCCAGCTGTTGCAAATGCCGGGTGAGGTACATACCAAATGGGGCATTGTACTCAATCATGGGTCTGATGAGGGAGGAGTATAGGGGTACAATGACATCCTTGGATCTGGATGTGAATCCCTTCATGATGAGGTGTGCAAGGTAGAATGTTTTCTAACCACTTTGGCAACGTGGGTGTCAAATGAGAGGTCGCTGTCGACTTGGGTCCCTAGGTCTCTGATTACTTTTTCCGTACTCAGTGGGTTGCTGTCTATGTGATAAGTTGTGGGTACTTTGTTTTTCCCAAAGGGGATGACTATACATTTTTTGGCATTTAGTTTAAGGTCGTGACTCCGGCACCAGTTGTCCGTTTCTGTGAGGCCTTTTTGTAGGATGTATGTGTCCACTGGTGTATCGACTATGGCTCCTAGTTTGCAGTCATCTGCGAACTTTGTCAGCCACAACCCTCCCATGTTTGCTTTAACATCTGAGAAATAAATGCCGAACAAGAGGGGTCCCAGGACAGATGCCTGTGGGACACCACTTGTGACTGGCTTTGAGTCTGACATTGCTCCAGTGATTTTAACTTTATGGGTTCTGTCCTTTAGCCAGTTTGCAACCCATCTAGTGACATAAGGGTTTACGTTTAAGCTGGTGAGCTTATCTATGATGCCTGAGTGGGGTATTGTGTCGAAGGCCTTAGCCAAGTCCAGGTAGGCTGTATGGACTGCTTTGCCCTCATCAATGGTTCTAGTGACTGTTTCAAAAAAGTCAACCAGGTTCAAAAGGCAGGATCTTCCCTTTACAAAGCCGAACTGGGTGGGGTCAAGTGTCTGTAGGTCCCCTATGTCTCTGTTTATGAGTTCCATAATGATTCTTTCCATAGCTTTGCAGACCAGGCTGGTTAAGTTTATAGGGCGGTAGTTCCCAGGGTCTGTAGAGGTACCCCCCTTGTGGAGTGGGATCACTGTTGCTGTACACCAGTGTTCAGGTACATATCCTGTAGTAAGGCTAAGGTTAAATAGCATTTTTATGTGCGGGTTTAGCTCCTCTTGGAGTTCACGTAGCACGCAACCCGGGATACCGTCAGGTCCCATTGATGCTGTGTTTTTAGCTTTGTTGATGGCAGTTCTCACTTGGACATCTGAGATGACAGGGAGATTGCATTCAGCTGGGATAAGTATTTCTTCTTTTGGGGGTGAGGGAGGGGAGAAATTTGCACTGAACCTGTCAGCCAGAATGTTGGCAATATCTGTGGGTTCAGTGTATTTTTTGTTGTTGTGAACTAACTCTAAACATATCTGAGGGTTTCCGCCCAGGTTTCTAACATAGCTGAAGAAGGCTTTGTGGTTATCTTTAGTGTCCTTAGCGATTTTTCTCTCAAAGTTGGCCTTGGATGTTTTTATGAGAGAATGTAGTTTTCTGCTAATGTTGATCAGAGATGTCTTCCCTTTATGGGATTTTGCTCTGTCGTGCAGTAGCTTCCTTCTTTTGTTATAGAATTTGTTAATGGCTGAGGTCCACCAGACAGACGCTTGCCTTTGGTGGAGAGGGACTTGGATTTATTTGGGATTGCATGATCCATGCATTCTTGGAGATGTCCATAGAAAGCATTTGTGAAGGATTCGGCATTGTGGGATGTGGTATCCACTGGCCCAGTGGGCTTAAAGGATACCATCTCAGTCTTAAGAAGAGTGAAGTCTGCTTTTGAGAAGTTTTTCACTGTGGTCTTTTGTGCTGGGGGTGGAGGTGGGATATGTATATCCAGGGTGATTAGTTTGTGGTCAGATCTCACTAGTGAGGGGTATACCTCTGGTGTGGAGCATTTTGTCCCCATGTTTGTGATGATCAGGTGTAGTATATTATCTCCCCTAGTGGGAGAGGTGACTAGTTGTTCCAGTGTATTTGAATTTATGAATTCCAGGAACCTTTGGGCTAGGGTGTTAGGGCTAGAATAATGTACCCAATCTATGTTAGAACAGGTTATAAAGTTACAAATGCAGAAAAAACACCGACTGTACCACAGCTAGTGAATTTATTAGAATGAAGCTAAAACATCTCATAAATCCAAAGTACATGTTATGTTATAGATATGTTTTAGCTTCATTCTAATAAATTCCCTATCGGTGGTTTTTCTACATTTGTTGCTTCAAGATTTTTTCACTGACAGTTTTGTGCGTTGAGAGGATTCTCTGCTTTATTTAGGTTATAAAGTTAGTCTGCCCTGAGAAATGAACTTTCGATCAAGAATCAAAGATAAAGATGTTACGGGTAAGGAAAATTCAAATAGAAATCTTAAATGGAAAGCTGCTGAACTTTGTTTCTTCCTAACAACTGCACAAGACTGTTTTCCAGTTGAAATGCAGAAGGGTGGTCAGCTATTCTTATGTTGGTAGAAGGAATGAGTTCATACATTCTTAGGTACTTACTAGGCTATTGATCTGTGAGGATCTTTACAAGACTAGTCCTGCATTCCGAAAAGTTTTTAGCCCTTTTAATTCAGGAATAAGTAACCCAGAACTGGGCAGAGGTTTACTATCTACATGTTGAACAACACTTAGCAGATCTTGGAAACTCATACTCACATGTGTGACTGGTAAAAACAGTGAACCAAAGCCTTCTGAGGTCATTAAATTGAAAGCAAGAAAGTGATTGGTTCCTGTAAAACCATTGACTTGAACGGTGATTTGAAAGGGACAGTCGAACTAGTTTGAATGCCAAACATCGTTTTTACCATTTTCGACGTGCTAAAAATGACATTCACAAATTTAACCATGTGAGTTAATGACTCAAATATCTTATGTTGTTCAACAATTTGATAGCAAACCCTGGGCAGAATATTTACGTTACTACAAAGTATGAGGCGCTAGCGTACTAAACCTGGGGTGAATTTGTGGTTTCCCATCCTTTCATCCAGAGCTCAGTATTTTAATGTGTCACTCATACTTCAACAATCAAGATTTTTATTAGCCTTGTTATAAAGTAGAAAGTGTAATGAGGGTGGGTGGGTGTCCACATTTACCAGATTTAATAAATGATATAGATAGTTCTTAGAAGAACCAGATTTTGTAAGTGACTGTACCTTGGAGAATTCAAAAACATTACAATAAGGTTAGTTTTGGAGGCAACTTGACAAACAAAAGTTGTCGTAGCACTGGGCTGTCTGAGGCAGTAGACATAAGCTGCCTGAGGCAGTAGACATTGGGCTGTCTCAGGCAGTAGACACTGGGCTGTCTGAGGCAGTAGACATTGGGCTGTCTGTAAGCTGAGTTAAAGTTAATGATTTAAGTGGGCAGGTTGTTTCATGCACTGATGACGAGGGTGAATATTATACTCTGTTGCTAAACTGCTAGGCATGTGAAGGGACAATGGTAGGAGAATGAAGCCTTTATTAAAATAGTAGGCAACATGGTTTAAGCACTGTTGTAAAAAGTGTTTATCTTTGTTTTTCAAGATATTAGATGAACAGCATTTTAAGATAGATTCAGTCCTTTTCAGTACATTAATTAAAAGCCACGGTGGTGCAGTGGTTAGCATTGTCGCCTCACAGCAAGAGGTTCTCTGGTTCGATCCTTGGCTGGGGTGCCTTCTGTGCGGAGTCTGCATGTCCTCCCTGTGGTCGCGTGGGTTTCCTCTGGCTGCTCCGGTTTCCTCCTACATCTCAAAGACATGCTGCAGGTGGATTGGACACTCTAAATTGGCCCTAGGTGTGTGTGTGTGTGTGTGTGTGTGTGCCTTCTGTGGAAGGTTGGGCACTGGGCTGGCAACTCAACACTGTAAAACTCCACTGCCAATCATGAGCAGACAGGTGATCTGCTGTCGTGACCCCTAACCGGGAAAAGCCGAAAGAAGAATTAAAAGTCCTTTGCATGCAGTATTTGAGTGGCTGCTATCAAAATGACATTTTAAAATATTTTCGACATGTTCAATAAAAAGGAATGTTATTGGTCGTCCACTACTGTTTTTTTTAAGCTCATGTTGGATATGGAGTACAGCTTAGCAACCACAAGGATAGCAGCCTCTATTGTAGAGCATTACAAAATCAGTCATTGCAAAATCAGTCATGTACTCTTAAATAAGATGTAAATGTTAGTATAAGTCAGTGTACAGCCTTGAAAGCATGAGACTTATCATACTGCTTTTCACTAGGTTATTACTCCCCCATGCAGATAATGATTTCAGTTTTGTATAAAGAAAAATAATGCATTGAATAGATTCAGCCATGCTCTTGAATACAAGCTGCAGCTACAATCCGAGGGCACTATTTAGTCGAATTGTTGTCGCCTCACAGTAAACCGTTGTCCTGTTTGATTCTCAGCTAGAGCGTCTTCTGTGTGGGGGACATGCATGAATGGGTGTACCTTTGTTGAAGGTTGTGCGTCAGGGCCGGCAACTAGGCATGTAAAAATCTACTGCCAATCATTAGCCGACCGGAGTTCTGCTGTGGTGACCCCTAACCGGGAAAAGCCGAAAGACACAACAACAACATCAGTTTTTAAAAGCCAGTTTTACTTAGTGCAGCTCTGTTTCAAAGGTATCTTCTTATCAAGGATACATAGCATATTTTAGTTTCTAAAATGGCCATTGTTACAATTCACATATTGACATGATTTTGTTTTTCAATTTCTTTGTCTTCCTTATAGAATTCTGTTCGTCTGCTTATAATATTGTGCTACCTAGAGATGGCAGATGAGGGGTTTTCCTCCATTTAGTTACAGTCATATAAGTCATGGCATTTTAGCAGTTTTATTACAACAATGCCCATGTTTC
>NC_056736.1:75096118-75113618 GCF_019279795.1 Protopterus annectens | reverse complement strand
TCATTGCTTTTTAGATGGTCTATGAAATTAGTGAGTGCTTCTTTTTAACTGATTTACACAAATCTGAGCATAGTGTAAACCTAAAAAGCAATCATACCTAGTCAGTAGTCATACTATTTCTTCATTCATTCATTTGCAGACACTTGTTGATCATTTGGATTCAGTTGACCTATGACCTTTTCCAGGCACAACCTGGGCATTGAAAGCATGTTTACATCGACTATATTTGAGGCCGATTTGTACTGACAATATTTATAACAATAAGTAAAACTGTTCTGAATACTATGGTAAAGTACATATGTATAAACAGTGGAATATACAAGTAAGAGTGCTATATGAAATGCATTTTGGTAATAACTCATCTGGCAAGAAGGAGGGAATAAAAATCAGAGTGAGAAGTAACGTTAACGAAACACAAAGAAAAGAAGCTAATGAGTAAAAGTTAAGTGTGTGTTGAAGCTGGAACATGAGGAGCAATGGGGGGCTAAATAAGAATTATGGTGGGAGATATATGCAGTGCATAAATGTGTATGACAAGGAATGAACCGGAAACAGAGTGCCAAAAGTATGGTTAGAAAGGGATAAAAAGTGACATCAAACGGAAAGTTTAAGGAGTAGGATATGGGTGTCTTTCATTTATCATTATCAAAGGAAAGACATTGGAAGTCTTTCTAGTTTGCTTTGTGAGGGCTTTTCTAAAGTTTTCGATTGCAGTGCCATTCCTTAAGTTTTGAGGTATTTTGTTCCAGTGTTCCCATGCTATCTTAGCAAATGGCCTGTCTGTTAATGCTAGTATAGGGTGGTCTTTCCAGTGGGTAAACCTGGTCCTGAGATCATTGCTTGACTTTTAAAGTACTGGCATTGTCTAGGAAGTGGGCAATAGTGCTTAGTTACTGAGTTACTTATATGTAAAGCCATTTATTAGTAATATAGCTTTTGCTTTCACGGGTAAGTAGTTGCATTTGGCTATGGTAAGACAATGATGCTCATGTGATGGCTATGGTAAGACAATGATGCTCATGTGATGGACCAAGATGAATAAAGCACAGAATTTTATGTAGAGCAATGGCTGGGAGTGAATATTCCATCCTGGGCAATAGAACATTAATTGCCATGGCAGGCATGCTGTGCTACCTTGATTAAGACGTGAGACATTTTACATCTAACTTTAAGCTGAGTAAGGACCTTCAGTTACCATTTCAATATATGGTGTTTAAGATCAAATCTGGTCTAATATTATGCTGAGATATTACTGCTGAGTAAAGAAATGTAAACTGTGTAATTCTGGCTCTTTTCTGTGTTCCACCAAGGCGTCAGTCGTATTGGTTTTATGTTTATTTTGCTCCTTTTTTTCTGAGCACTAGCCCAGAGTTTTGTTAAGTTGTTTGTGTGGTAATTTTATGTACTTTTATGAAATTAGTTAATGATTTTAATTGCATACAAGGGTAGTTCACTCACTTGAACCACATCAATGGCTTTGTATGTCCTAGGTTTGAGTCTTCAACAGCCTGTTTCTTATGTGTTTGTATTACATGCCACAGCTAATTATATCTCTGATCAGGGAACCCCACAGCTCTCTAACATCACTAAGATTTTGTCATCAGTCTCATATGTGTCAGTCATGTTTTACAAGCCCTCGATTCTGTTAAATATAAATGTCTGACATAAGGTAGATTCTTCTTTCAAACATAGTATGTCAGGAAATGAGCTTTCAGTAATGCAAAGGTATTACATATATTGATGACTTTCTCACCTATAATGTAAAGAAACTTGGTCCACTTATTTTTTTCTGGTTTATAACTGAGGCCTCTCATATTAAGCTGCAGCGCAAGTCATGGGATCTGGGGCATTCAGTTTCTCATAGATTTTCCTGCAGTTTTAGAGGATTTGGAGGTTGTATAATTATCATCTGAAACCAAAAACAAAATACAGTCATAAAAAAAATAATGTTCAGGTTATATGCATATAATTTATAGAAAATATGTAATTTCTGTAATTTGCAGGCCGGGGGCTTGTCATTAGACTGAAATTTGTTTTGTGTATGGCAGATTGTGTGTGAAAATTAAATCACAGAGCTTATACAACAAGTTGCAATTTACAAGATAGTTAATGATAAAATCAAAGGGCATCCATAAAACACTGGAGTCAGAGAAAAATAAATTATATGGCAGATGTCTACACAAGTGAAAAAGTTAGCAGTTCTGCTACTTCATTACTGATTATTGGTCCTACCACACTCTCTGCTTAGCATGTCAGTGACTATAGAACCCTCCTAACATGAGCTACCATTATTTCAGTGACCTGAGACTTGCCCTGCATATCCTACCTTTCTGACAGTGCCACTAACTGCCCTGTGATGTACCAACCACCAAGCACTTCTGAACGGGGGTTGATGCTGCTCTTTCCTGTTTGTTTGAGACCGTTGTTTAAATATCAGAAAACCGTTGGTTTGCAGAGAAAGCTGAATTAAGAAGGAAGAAAGGAAGACGAGATTCTACTATCAAGTCCTTTTTCTCATCTGGGTTCAGACTACTTTACCGCAACTAAGCTCCAGTACACACCTGCCTGCAGGAATTTACTACGGACTGTTACTGCTGTTCCTGCTGAGATGAGGAGTAGACACCATCTTTCCCTGCTGTTCTGCTCAGGACCATCCCTCTGGTTCTTTTCCTGTTTCAGCAGGAAAGTTTGTGCTATAAATAAAAAGACTATTGTACAACTCAACATTGTATTATGCTGAGCTGCGGATCATTGTACATGCATACACAACACATGGGAGACATAAACAAGGAAGTAGATGTTCAAATGTTAAGCCCTGTTTTACATCTGTGTTCAGACTAGCTGCATCAGATATCCAGTTGTGATTCTATCATCCTACCACAGAAGCTTTTCCAGATTTAATTTCAACTTTTGCTTTATTATGTACTAGGTAAGACCTTTCTCCTACCAAAGAAACAGCTACAAAATAAAATACCTCTCCCTGTTGACATACAATACTTTTTTTTGCACTTAAACTAATCATTGTTGGGTTGTCTACTTTTTATATCATTCTATAACATTGTACTGTGTGCATTTTTATTAATTTTACTGGGTTAACTGCTGTTTCATCTTTGTTTGCTTGCACTTAATGCTATTGTTTGCTGAATTATTTGTTATTGTACCTTTTTGCATTTTACTGATCTTGTTGATTCTACTGGTTCATTATTTTTGCTGCTAGGCTGTAGCATTATTAAACTGTTCCTTTCCATTCATTGTTGCCTGCTGTTAAGTGGATTTGCTATAGCTACTAGCTGACATCCTTGTTGATAAATTGAGTTCCAACTTCACAACTCCCACCTACCCCCTATCCCAACAGTTTTCCCTAATTGTACCAACTGTTATCACCATTCATCAGGTGGCTTCTGCTCTTTCCAAAACTAAAAACAATAGCTCGATGGGTCCTGACATATCTCAGGCAGTCTGTTTGCAAGTATGAAATACCACACCGTCCAGCCTCTCCTAAATCTTTCCACAGGCTATATGTCTAAAACTTGGCCAACAGCTATAGCTGTCCTCCTCCTCAAGGGTGACAACACAACAAGTACAGGAATCAGCCTCAGTAGCATTATCTGTAAAGCTATGGAATGCATCAGTGCTGAACATATTAAGAATGACATAAGACCTTGAGACCTTTGACCCCCACTTGACCTGGATTTGTTAAGAGCATGTGATGCCTACTTAACCTAGTGAATTCTTTGACAAGTTCTAGAAGCTTTGTATGCAGACCAGAATGCCCATGCTGTATATGCTGACATTACTAAAGCCTTTGATGCCATTCTCCATGCAGATATCATAAGTAAACACCATAGTCTCAAGGATAGCCTTTACATTGTCCATTCAGTAGCTAGTCTGCTCATGTCCTGAAATGCTCTCCAGGTAGGGACACTCTCTTCCAGTTTTAGAAACATTACTAGTGGTGTCCGACAGGGCTCAGTCTGTGTTCCTTCCTGCTTAACATTTACTTCTAATATGTAAAAGTGGATAGTCAAGGTCTATGGATAACCAAATCTGTAGGCATATTTAAAGTGCTTGCAGTTTTAAACTCATCCTGCAGTACTCAATTTCTCCACCAAAGCCTAGATCAGAGAAACATTTGGTGTGTTAATCATTGGCTTCCCCTAAATACTAAGAAGTGTAGTACAGCTACCTTTGATAAGACAGCCATCCATCTGTTTTATAATACCACTGTCATTCCTCTTAAAATCAACCATATTGTTAGAGTAAGAAGAACAACCCATTGACAATGGGCTCCCTTTGAACCACTATTTCTAGGTGTGACCAGAAAGTCCTTTTGCCACATGTAGCTTATCTGTCATGACTCCTCATCTAGGTACAAGGGTGTCCTTGCCCCCTAATTTCTTCCTCATTACACCCATTGTTGAATACAGAATCCACTTTGGAATGCAACTCTCTTATCACATTGTACAACATAAAGGGCCCCAAAGGTTTCTAACTCAAAAAATATCCAGTTAAGGCCAGTTAAGGTACTCCCATCTGACTCCTAAGATGTATTCTTTGCCTAATGTTTCATGCTACTAAAGACTCATTACTTTTCAAACTACTCCAGTTAAGGTACCCCTATGTCTAACTACACAGCCTATTTCATGCTGTTAAAGACCCATTACTTTTCAAACTACTCCAGTTAATGTACCCTATGTCTGACTCCTGAGCCTAATATTTCATGCTGTTAAAGACCCATTACTTTTCAAACTACTCCAGTTAAGGTACCCCTATGTCTGACTCCTGAGCCTAATATTTCATGCTGTTAAAGACTCATTACTTTTCAAACTACTTCAGCTTCATAGACTAAACAGCTCAATTAATACTCTGTCCATGGATACTAATTTCTGCTGTAAAAGCAGTACTACCTCAGTGTAGCTCCTACCTTTTGAGTAGGCTCCCTCTAAACCTCAAGCAAAATACTTCCCTGAAAACCTTTAAAGCAAATTTCATGACTGGGTAGGTCAGTGCAAATTCATGACTGGTACTAACGTTAATTACTTCCTATCCAAATTAAACTAGTCTATGTTTAACATTGCAAAGGTGAAGTTGTTAAACTTCTTGATGGCTGTCCAGGTCATAGTATAAACCTTTGAACTTATAACCAGAAAACCCTCATACTGTATTCCACCCTATTGTTAGTGCATATAGACCCTTCCAGATATATCTCTCCCTTCTGCCAGTGTCTATAGACCCCTTCTGACATAACTTATCTTTTTTGACAGTAACCAGGAAGACCCTCATACAATATCCTACCAATATATAAATGATCAGAGACTCCATCTTCCTCCTTTTTCTTTACCTGTCACTGCAAATCAACCCATTCTGTCATCTTAATCAGTGATCAAAAATGCATCTGCTTTCTCTGTCAGTCATAACGAGACCTTGCTGCCCTCAGCCACATTCATGTTAGTGATCATTGATCCTTTATTTTGTAACTTAATTTTATTATTTCTTAGCTATGCTAAACTGATCTTCTGAAGCTCTTTTCAGCCACTGTGTAGCCCACAGGTCAATGTACAACACACACACATACACACAGACACACACACACACACACACACACACACACACACACACACACACACACACACACACACACACACACACATGTTTCATGCTACAACACACACACACACACACACACACACACACACACACACACACACACACACACACACACACACACACACACACACACACACACACACACACACACACACACACACACGCACACACACGCACACACATGAACAGACACACACACACACACACACACACACACACACACACACACACACACACACACACACACACACACACACACACACACACACACACACACACGCACACACACACACACACACACACACACACACACACACACACACACACACACACACACACACACACACACACACACACACACACGTAGCTCACTTAAGCATCAGGAGAGCATGCAAAGCTTAGTATAGTTAGTGATTAGATGTTAGAACTGAACTCTAGTTCACAGAACTAAAGGCCGAGATCTTGCCACTATATATATCAAAATGTTTCTTCCTGTCAGTAATGATAAGCCCTGCTGCCCTTGCTTTGTCTAATGTCCAGTGATAGCCACAATGCCAGACATACTTTTATCCATCAGAGGCATTGCCTCTCTTCTTGTCATCAAAACACCAAAGTATGGGGGAGCGCCTTACACCAACACAATTCCAAGGGGCAACAGCATTATCTTGTACATCTGCACTCCTTCTGGTTGTGATCGAGGTGCTCTTTCCACCCTGATCATGGTGTGTCAGAGATAGGTTTGTTACCCCATCTACTAATGTCACAAGGTATGCTATCTCACAACCCCCAGGACTGGTACTAGAGAATAATGTTTGTGTTTTTGAAAAAGAGTTTTTTCTGCAGAAGGTTGGTGTGGCTATGGGCACTGTTTGTGCCAATAGCTACGCCAGCCTGGCTTTAGTACAATGGGAGACTACAAATATCCTACATAATAATGCTTTTTATGAACACATTCTTTGGTACGCTTGTTTTGTGGATGATTTGTTTTTGTTATGGCATGGCACCTTGGATGAATTTTAGGCATTTATTGCTTATATGCATACCACCACTGGTTTTCTTAGGTTTACTTATGACTAGTTATTTGATGAGATTGAATCTTTAGATGTCAAACTTAACAAAGCGTATTTGAGAAGCATATCCATAAGTGTATATAGAAACCAACTCGAAAAAACAGTTATTTATATAAGAACAGCATGTGCCCCAGCCATGTTACATGAATGTACTTAAAGGCCAGGTTTATTGTTTGATGAGGTTGCATAACAATGATTTAAACTTACAGCTAACTTTGGAATCCCTTAAGAAGGACTTTCTCAGTAGGGGTTATAAAGAAGCTGAAACTGATTTTTGTATATCTGATGCTTGGAACAAGAGGGCAGGTAGATGTAAGCCTTATTTCACTGAGGGGGTGGTTAGCACAAGTATCAATACTTCTACACTGAACCTTGATACTTTCAGGGTTTCTCTGCAATATTCCAGTGACATTAACAGGTACTGTGATATTATTAAACAGAACTGGGGTATATTGCATACCATAGATGGGTTAAAAGAAGTTATTGGTGAAGCACCACATTTCTCATTTAGAAATAACAAATCTCTTAGGAATCATCTTCGTTAAAATGCCCAATAGTATATGGCTGGAGTTGAATCCAGTAGATTGGGCACGTTCTCATGCAGAAGATGCTCTGCTTGTAAGTATATTCATTCTGCACAGGTTTATGTCTGTCCTATTCTAAAGTTCAAAATAGAAATGGACTTTAATGCAGATTGCAGATCAATGAATATAGTTTACTTTGCTTTCTGTCATGTGTGTCATGCTTTTTATATAGGTAAGATGAACAGATGTCTAAAAGACAGAATACTTGAGCATTATAGAGACATTAACAATAAGAAGGATACAAATGCTCTAGCGCAAAATGTTATGCATTATGGTGTTGAACATAATTTCAGGTTTATGGTCTTACAAGTTCTAGATGTTAGCATGAGAGGTGGTGATTTGGTTAATAGGACTAAAGGGGCAGAACAGAAATGGATTTTGCTTTTAATGCTGAAAAACCACCAGGTTTAAATGGGGTTTTCACGCTAAAGCCTTTTCTGAAGTCACACCCTTTGAAACACTGAATGTAGATGCTGTTTATACATACATAAACAGGAATTTTAATAAGTGTCATTACCCACTTTTATACATTTCTTATATAGTCTTTATATATTATTTATCTAATAGATATTTTAGGCTATTTTAGACTTTTTGCATAGGTTCTATATATGATGAACTAATGTCTCTTTAAGAACTGTTTAATTGGTTTCAAGCATGATTTGGTTGCTGCAGTATATAAATTTTTTTTTTTAACAAGTTTGTCTGATGAAGTGATTAGCAAATTGCAAAAGGGTTTCCCTGTACTTTTGTTTGATAAATTATACTTTGCTTTCTAGCCTTGCAAGCTTGGTATCTTATTTGTTTTTAGTTGCACTTGTTTTTTGATACCATGCCATATTCTGTGCCTGTCTATATAATTTTTGGTGCACATATATTATGATTTGTGTACTTTTACACCCCATCCTCTACCTCAACAAGCCACAATTACAGCTTATTAACTTAAGCATGCTTTTATCTAGCTTTTCTTCTGTTTGCACTGCAGTGCCTGCATTTCTTAATACCAAACAAAAGGAAGAAAGAAAAAATGTAAGAGAAAAGGAAGGTGAGAAAAAGGGGGCATTTTTTTTACTTTAATAACTTTTTCATATACAAGAACAAATAAAAATACTTTACTATAAAATATGTAATTTATATTGTGAAAAGTTTCATAGAAATATTGTTAAGAAAATATTTTTTTTACTTACAGTTGCATTTTCCTTTCTGTTCCTCTCATCTCAGAGTCATTCCAAACATTAATGGCATGAAGTGAGGCAAATGCTTTTCAGGTCTTCACAAGTTTAACAAAGTCAACAAAAGTCAATAAAAAATCCACCTTTTCCACTTATTCTTATGCAGCCATATTTCACAAATCAGATTAATGTTTTACAGTCTCACATTTATTCACTAATTTCTGTGTGGCTGGTCTTCCTGTTCATCTCCATCTCCCAATTCCAGATTCCAGTTCAATTTCATGGTATTCCCATCTCTTCTTCTTAACTCCTGTGCGTTTTTTCTGTCTCTCAAGCATTTTCCTTTGGAAAAGTGGAAAAGGTTTCACTAGCAAAGTCTCTCCATGTGCCTTATTATCAGAAGAATGAGAAGCAGAGTCTCCTTTTTGTTTCTTATTTGCATGGTGTACAGTGAATGATCATTTTCCACAAACACTCTTCAGTCTCCAACTTTTAATACTTTGCCCTTTTCTCACAGTTTTGTCAGAATCAACTCTTTCTGCTGGCAGGTTTGTAACTTTACTAGTAAGAGTCTTGGTTGCATTCTCATAGCCATATTTGGAGTATACACATGGTGTGCCTTTTCAATTAGCAGTTCCTGCTGTGGAATACCAGTCCAGTTGCTTATCTGTGCCATCATAAAATGAATACAGTCTGTTCCTTCAAGCTTCTCTGGTACAGCAAAAAATCTCAGATTTTCACTACGTGCTATGTTCTCTAATTCTATAATTTTTAAGCATTTCATCTTCAGCAGTGTCATACTCAACCAGCCTTTTCTTTATTTTGACCTCTGATTTTTACGGTTTTAGAAGCTCATCTGAATATCTGTTTAGAGCTTCTTTCATGTTTTTCCAGCCTTTTGTTGTTTAGTTGATATACCCCTTTAATGTTTCGTTTTTTTAATCAGCTCTGAGCACATTTGACTTATTTTTTTCCTCTAAATTACTAGAAACCATGTATTGTACCAAAACTGAAAATTGAACTGCTTTTTACTGAGCAGCTACAGGATTCTTTCCAAATCAGTGTTTTCTGTTGGGTTCCTGTCACAAAATCGAAGAGGCTGAACACTGAACGGCTTTAATGTCAGAAATGCCGTTCATCGATGTGTTTTTTTGTGAGATCACAGTACAGCAAAAATTGGAAAAATTTGCCCTTTCCTCACTGTAGTGCGATCTTGGAATTAGTATATATAATTAGTGAGGGGTGTGGGGGTGCAGCCCCCCCAAGATTGACTTTGGGGTATGGCATTTTCGACCTTTAAGCTGTTCAATCTCGGGTCTTTTTGATTTTGTAATATAGACCCTTTTCTGTCCACCTTTTGTAGTTGATTTTCTTTCAGGCTCTGTTAGTTTCTTCTTTTCAGGGATCCAGGCAGTGTACTTACCAGCTAGTAACTGAATTTTGTTCAAGCTGACAATATCACTTACTGTTTTTCTTAATTTCTATTTTCACACTGGGTTAGATGAACTTAAACTGTTGATCAGAATGCAACCATCTTGGAAGTGATTAAAAGAGACTTCCTTGAGTACAAAACAGGCAAACAGCAGAAGGATTTAGATGCTGTCCACTTCTGCTTGGTCTGTTTTGAACTACAGAAAGTAGCAATATGGGAATGATTGCCCCACAGCACTCTCATACTGCAGTATGTTTGATGAGCTGATACTAAGACACCCTATGTGTGTGTATGTGTATATATATATATATATATATATATATATATATATATATATATATATATTTATATATATATATTGAAACTTATTTTTTTATTTTTTCAACTTTTACAGACTCCGCGGTGGTGCAGCGGTAGAGTTGTTGCCTCAGAGCAAGAGGTTCTCCCGTTCAATTCTCGGCTGGAGTGCGGGGAGTGCCTTCTGTGTGGAGTTTGCATGTCCTCCCTGTGGTTGAGTGGCACTCCGAAAGACATGCGTGAATGGGCGTGCCTTTGTTGAAGGTTGGGCGTCGAGCTGGCAACTTGGCACTGTAAAAATTTACTGCCAATCATTAGCGGACCGAAGTTCTGCTGTGGCAACCCCTAACCAGGACAAAGCTGAAAGACAAACAACAACAACAACAGACTCTCATACTGCAGTATGTTTGATGAGCTGATACTAGGACACCCTGTGTGTGTGTGTGTGTGTGTGTGTGTGTGTGTGTGTGTGTGTGTGTGTGTATGTGTGTATGTATATACATATATATATATATATATATATATATATATCTATATATATATATATATATATATATAGACAGATATTGAAACTTATTTTTTTCAACTTTTACAGACTTGGCGCAGCATTCATAGTAATTGCACTTAAGTATATTTGGATGTTGTGCTGGTTGTGCCTAAGCTCAACTGAGACGAGATTCACAGACATCAGTTATGCTTAGCACAGTGGTCTTTAGTTGCCTGACAAGGTCAACAGCTAATGAAGGTGTAATTAGATGTAAATGAGAAGTATGTGAACAATCTGCAACTATGTTATGCAGGTTAGGCGACAGTTCTGTCTTATTGTGATTCATAGTCATTTGTATGTGCTTCTGTGCACAGAAGGGCAGGAAAAAATCACAGTTGCACCTTTTCAATCTACTTATCAATTGGCAGAGATGCATAACTTAGTCTTAACAGGCAAGATGGATGAGATGCAGGCAATGTTTGGCACATCTCCACATTTCCTGTATGTCAATGATAGAAAATATACCCTCTTGTAAGACTATCATCATGTGTCCAGTATTGTGGAATAAGTGACACCACTGCTACTACAAAGGGCTTGGCTGTGGAGAAGAAGGCCATGACACATGTTTTCCTAGCAGTACTGTTCATGTCACAAGCAGTGTCTTCAGCAGCCTGTAATGACTGTTGGGTATGAGGAAATATTTCTGTCAGGAGATTGGATTTTTTCCCCCTTTGCTGTTCTCTGATCTGTATTCTGCACATACCAGTAGAAAGTGATTCAGCACCTTCTTTGTAACTGGACTGCTGTATGAATACTGCTCTCCTATAATGTCCTCATGAATGAAGTTGTCTGTTTTCATCTTATTCCCTGTGTTGCACCATGAAGTAATGTTTAATCAAATTTAACTAATGTGAGAAAGTGACATCTGCCATCCTTCTATGATAATTTTATGATGTGGGGACAAGGAATGGCTCTGTATCTACCTATCAATACTAGTTCTGACTTGTGCTTTTCTATGTTCTGTTCTGTTCCTATTGCTTGTGTTATGCTGGCCGATGCTGCAGTAGTAGTTGATATGCATATGTGTGTGTGTGTGTGTGTGTGTGTGTGTGTGTGTGTGTGTGTGTGTGTGTGTGTGTGTGTGAGTGTGCGTACATGTGTGTGTATGTGTGCTAGTCAGTAGGGTAAAGCATTTCCATCATTATTTGAAATCGCCTACCCCTTTACTCTTTGAGAGTGGAAATTGGAAGCAGTAGGCACCCTGACACATGTAGACAACAGTAACAATGGTAGTTTATATATTTACCCATATTGTCATTTATTAATTGTGAAAAAGCAGTAAATGGCATGTCTTTGCTATAAAATAAGGATATAGCTCAAGAAATGGCAATGCATTATAGTGATTCCTGCCTTTTCCAACTAATTTCTGCATGCTCCTTTTACTTAAAAGTAATTTTAGTTTGATGGCTGTTTACATAGTTTGTCCATGTTGAATGCATGCCTAAAATGAAGGGCAGTGGAAAATTGGCATACATTTTGCTGATTTATGATGTTATTATGCTTTATGAATCACATTGTAATGTTAAGTGTGTATCTTCCTTACAGATGTAAATGCACTCGGCTGAACATACATACAGGTTTCTTCACACATGATTAAACTACTTTTGAATACAATGCATAATAAGTGGAATGTGTGGATCTCCTACGGGAATTTCTGTAGAGGGCTTCTCCCTACCATAATCTGTGGTAATCACTGACACTTAGCTAATTTACACCTAGATATAGTGCCATTCTTTGTCGATTACCCTAGTACTTTGTGAACTGTAGGACTATGAATACCAAATATTGATTTTCGTTATTAAGCTTTTAATACATGCTGAATTACTTATAATATAATTATGCTAATGCAAATATCTGATGTCACATTACAAACTTTTATTGAAATATCATGGACTACTGTTTTAGTGGGAGTGGGGAGCCTTGAGCAGCCTACCTGTCCTTGGGGGAAGTGACCTCAGCACAAGAAGCTGTAGTAATTGGTTGTTTGGGACCATTTCTAGCTCTTTTGTAGTTCACTGTTTAAAATCCGCACTTGCACGGCTTTGCGCGGTCGTGCCGGTTAAACAAGGTTAAACTTTTTCTGGTTCCGCCAAGTCTGCCCTTCAAATTTTCCCTTAAGGAAGCTCTACTTTTAGTATAACCAGACTACTCACTGTAGTATAAGCCTAGCACTTGTTCTCAATACTTCTCTACTAAGTAAGCACTCTCGTACTAAGTAAAGCACTACATCTACTTACCACCCCTGTGAATATCCACTTCTCTTAAAGGTATACCACTCCCTTATACTGTTCTAGCATGTCGAGTGGTAGATTACTGGCGTTGTCTCCAGTTCAGCTGGTCAATCTGGGTATCTTGAGACAATGCTACAATTGTCTCATCTACACAGACAACCCTCTCCTCCTCCCAACAAACACAAATACATGTGAGAGATGCAACTATATAGCCAAACTGGAGGCTGAACTCTCTCAACTCAGGGCTGGCATGACCAGACAGGAGGAGATGGCAACCACACACACAACAATCCCAGTCCCACATAGACCTAACACAACTGCAAACCAAACACATAAAAACACAAAGATATACTCAGAGGCTCTAATAAAAAACTTACCAAAACAACAGAGGCTCCCAAAGCAGACATCCAAAAATCCACCACCTCAAAACAAAACACATGCAACACATACTTCAATAAATCAGTGTGTCGACCAATCGCAGCCCTTAAGGCCAAACACCTTGCCTGATACACTAGTAATAGGTGACTCCATAGTCAGTCACACTGATGTCCTACTGACCAGGCTGAACAAGGAGAAGGTGACTGTGAGCTGTCTATCGGGAGCTAGGATCCGCCAGATAACACATGCACTCAGGTCACTCCAAAGCAAGTACAAATATGACTCCGTCATTGTCCATGCTGGTGTGAATGACCTGAGATGTACCTCCCTGGACTACATGAAAAGAGACATAGAGGAGCTCTCTGATTATGTAGCCCAGGCTGGTATGACCCTGACCCTGAGCAGCATCCTGCCCTCACCAAGAATGATACCACAATACAAAGACAAGATGATCAGCTTTAACAATTGGCTCAAGTACTGGTGTCATTCTAAGGGGATCCAATGTCTGTCTGCCTGGGATGATATGTTGGACAGGCCACGCTGCTTCACAAGGGATGGCTTACACCTGTCACCACTGGGCTTCCGGATATTGGCTAAGGCTCTTGCCACCCCCATAGTGCCTTTTTTAGGCAAGGCTAAAAAGACAAACCCACCTCCTTAGAAAACAAAAATGGAAAAAAACTAAGGGCAATGCTGCTCAACGCCAGAAGTCTAAATCTCAAGATGCAGGCACTTGATGCACTCCTCAGCATGGAGAACATAGACGTCTGTGCAGTAACTGAAACCTGGTTCAAGGCTCCTGAGAGCACCCCAGTGCTACCAGGCTATACCTCGTATCATGCTTTTCGGCCCCAAAACCCGGGCCAAACCACAAAGGGAGGGGGAGTGTCCATATTCATCAAGGACACCCACACCTCCAGGCTAGTAGCAACACATGAAGCACCAGAGACCATACAGGTGCAACTAACCATAGGCAAAACTGCTATACAACTGGTAGCATGTTACAGACCTCCCTCCCAATCTCAAGAACCCCACTCAGCCTTCCTGAAGACATTGGAGGATATGAATGTATCACAAAATACCATCATACTGGGAGACTTCAACTACCCAAACATAGATTGGGTACATTATTCTAGCCCTAATATCCTAGCCCAAAGGTTCCTGGAATTCATAAATTCAAATGCACTGGAACAACTAGTCACCTCTCCCACTAGGGGAGATAATATACTAGACCTGATCGTCACAGACATGGAGACAAAATGCTCCACACCTGAAGTATACCCCTCACTAGTGAGATCTGACCACAAACTAATCACCCTGGATATACATATCCCACCTCCACCCCCAGCACAAAAGACCACAGTGAAAAACTTCTCAAAAGCAGACTTCACTCTTCTTAAGACTGAGATGGTATTGTTTAAGCCCACTGTGCCAGTGGATACCACATCCCACAATGCCGAATCCTTCACAAATGCTTTCTATGGACATCTCCAAGAATGCATGGATCATGCAATCCCAAACAAATCCAAGTCCCTCTCCACCAAATGTAAGCGTCCTGTCTGGTGGACCTCAGCCATAAACAAATTGTATAACAAAAGAAGGAAGCTACTGCACATCAGAGCGAAATCCCATGAAGGGAAGACATCTCTGATCAACATTAGCAGAAAACTACGTTCTCTCATAAAAACATCCAAAGCAAACTTTGAGAGAAAAATTGCTAAGGACACTAAAGATAACCACAAAGCCTTCTTCAGCTATGTTAGAAACCTGGGTGGAAACCCTCAGATATGCTCAGAGTTGGTTCACAACAACAAAAAATACACTGAACCTGCAGATATTGCCAACATTCTGGCTGACAGGTTCAGTGCAAATTTCTCCCCTCCTTCACCCCCAAAAGAAGAAATACTTATCCCAGCTGAATGTAATCTCCCTGTCATCTCAGATGTCCAAGTGAGAACTGCTCTAAACAAAGCAAAAAACACAGCATCAATGGGACCTGACGGTATCCCGGGGTGCATGTTACGTGAACTCCAAGAGGAGCTAAACCCGCCCATAAAAATGTTATTTAACCTTAGCCTTACTTCGGGATATGTACCTGTACACTGGCGTACAGCAACAGTGGTCCCACTCCACAAGGGGGGTGCCTCTACAGACCCTGGAAACTACCGCCCCATAAGCTTAACTAGCCTGGTCTGCAAAGCTATGGAAAGAATCATTATGGAACTCATAAACAGAGACATAGGGGACCTACAGACACTTGACCCCACCCAGTTCGGCTTTGTAAAGGGCAGATCCTGCCTTTTAAACCTGGTTGACTTTTTTGAAACAGTCACTAGAGCCATTGATGAGGGCAAAGCAGTCCATACAGCATACCTGGACTTGGCTAAGGCCTTCGACACAATACCCCACTCAGGCATCATAGATACGCTAAAAGGCTTAAAAGTAAACCATTATGCCACTAGATGGGTTGCAAACTGGCTAATGGACAGAACCCATAAAGTTAAAATCGCTGGAGCAATGTCAGACTCAAAGCCAGTCACAAGTGGTGTCCCACAGGGATCTGTCCTGGGACCCCTCTTGTTCGGCATTTATTTCTCAGATATTAAAGCAAACATGGGAGGGCTGTGGCTGACAAAGTTCGCAGATGACTGCAAACTAGGCACCATAGTCAATACACCAGCAGACACACACATCCTACAAAAAGGCCTCATTGAAACGGACAACTGGTGCCGTAGTCACGGCCTTAAACTAAATGCCAAAAAATGTATAGTCATCCCTTTTGGAAAAACAAAGTACCCACAAATTATCACATAGACAGCAACCCACTGAGTACGGAAAAAGTAATCAGAGACCTAGGGACCCAAGTAGACAGCGACCTCTCATTTGACACCCACGTTGCTAAAGTGGTTAGAAAAACATTCTACCTTGCACACCTCATCATGAAGGGATTCACATCCAGATCCAAGGATGTCATTGTACCCCTATATTCCTCCCTCATCAGACCCATGATTGAGTACAATGCCCCATTTGGTATGCACCTCACCCGGCATTTGCAACAGCTGGAGAGACCACAAAAGTACCTCACCAAAAGGATCAAGGGTCTCCAACATATGTCTTATTCTGCCAGACTAAAGAAACTTCAGCTCTATTCAGTAGCATACCGCCTGCTCAGAGGTGATCTCTGCCTGACGTACAAGGCCATGTCCAATCAGGATCTGATGGACATGCTCCACCTCATAAAATCCAAATCCATCAGGACCACGAGAGCTAAAGACTTAAACCTCGGCACAAGTATGAATAGGACATGCTGGAGGGATAGATTCATAACCCAGAGGCTTCCCATGCTTTGGAACAGGATCCCAGTTCATATTAGGCAGAGTCCCTCACTGACTCTCTTCAAGAGAAATCTTGATGAGTGGATGGGAGATCGTAAGTTTACCCCAGGGGTCACATCTGTGTCACTGCTAGACAGGGGCACAGTACACTAATTCTATTATATAAGGGGACCTTCATTGTGTCACTACTAGACAGAGGCACAGTATTCTAGATTTATTCTGTACATTTTTGTACCATTTCATGGGGTGGCAAAAGCCACATCACTATGGCTAGGCTTACAAATGCCCCAGGGCAGATAGCCTAGTACTATACTATGAAACTATGAAACTATGAAACTATGAAACAAGTTGTCAGTTCTGTTGCTCTCCTGATCAATCTGTCAAGTGAGAGTTTTAAAACTATATACAATCCTCAGCACAAGTTTTTCTGATGGCTGAAGGATTAAAAACTACATCATAAGTAGTTCACATATTTAGATCAGGTATGTAAAAGCTCTATACCAAATAGATTAGTATTAAGCTAACTGCTCTTGCGAGCTATTTTAAGCCTAGCCAATTATCCCTTGTGAGACTCAAACCCTGCACCTCGTGTTTGCAAGGCAAACACCTTAACCATTAGGCCACTCTCCCAACCCAATGAAAACTATTTGGGGCTTGCACAGAATGTCTTGATATATGCATGCGGACAGCTTGATTTGAGGCAATGTAGAGAAGGACTAAGGTCATGTCACAGGTAAAATCTAGTTGTTTGAATGTGAAACTTAATTAAATCACCAGGATTTGATTCAGAAAGTACCAATGACCTCTGCAGTTTTCACAGGACCTAAATACAGCTAAATGTGCATTTTCT
>NC_056736.1:74943618-75091118 GCF_019279795.1 Protopterus annectens | reverse complement strand
TTACACTGGTCATCTGATGAAGTCTTGCAGTGGAGGGATGAAAACGCGTGTGTTGTGAATTGCATTAATGACAATTCCTTAGTGTTTGCGTTTTCTATGTTTGTGCTTATTGAATAAACTGGCTTAATTCAGCATCTTGTACTATCTTTGGCTCAGAGGTACCTTCTTCGTGTGGATTACAGGTTTTATTTTTGGGTGCCTATCCTCTTTTGTTTGGTTTATTTTCCAATAGCAGTGCTTCTAATAGGAGACACTGGTAGTGCTCTAAGGAAAGAAACATCCTTCTGTACTATTTGCACAGGGACCACTGAGGATGCTTGCTTGGGGACTTGTATGAGTGTCCCCAGCATAAGCTGGATGCCTGGCACAGTCATGCCAAGACTGTTACTGATGCCACAGGTGTACCTTATTGTGGCACACAGTGCAGGCACCACTTTATTGATTTGCAGAGGTACCATCCAAACCTCCCTAGGCAGTGGGAAGAAGAGATCAGTGCACTGGTGCCTGAGATGTATTACAAATATTCTTGGTAGTTGTTCATAGGATTTTTCTTTTTTTCATATCACCTGTGCACAATTTAAGTTAATGATGTCTCACTTTTCTCCACAGCACAGAATGTTATTCCAGAGAACAGTCACACATTCCATGGAGCCTAGAGCACTTTTCCAGACAAGTGAGTACATATTATTGTTAAAACACATACCTTCCCATACCACAGCCTACATATCTAAAACTGTACTGTATAAAATGTTTCACTTTCTGTTGTTAATGGCCTTTATGTGGTTTAGACAGCATGTCACTTTATGTTGTCAGATAAATGATGATGCCACCAGCTCAGTTTATGCCCTTGCACCTATGTCAGGAGTACATTAGATGAAACATACTAAAAGCTGTCACTTTGTGTAGTCAAATAAATGGTGATGTCACCAACTTGAGTTATGCCCTTGCACCTATGTCAGGGATGTATTAGATGAAACACACTAAAAGCCAATGAGTCATGTACAGACATAATGACATGCTGGAGGACTTTATAGGTATACCAGCCTGAATACACCTGACATTCATATGCAGCATAAGCACAATACCTTATAATACTTCAACTGTTCACTTTATTTAGCATGTAGCAGCACATCATTTTGTACATACTAGACAGCTGTGCTTCTCTTCTGGCTTTCAGAAATGTATTGATGCTGGAGTTACACTTGTATCATTTGCATTTATATGTTCAATTAATACTGCATTTCTTGTGGTCTCCCTCTGTCTCACTTCCCTCTTGTTGCTGTCCTGTGTTTTTAAATCATTGTGCTATTATGTCTGTTGTTTTTTTTCCTTTTATTTTGCATTTCTGTACAGCAACTGCCATGGCAGTGGCAGTTGGTATACATCATCCCACCAGCCCCCATCGAGACACGTAGGTTGTGACATCAACAGCAGTGCCAGTTAGGGAAGTTTCCCAGAGAGAGAGAGAAGGACTTGCCCATTACCCTGTAGAGGCTTCACTGGCTGGAGTACTGTTGTTCTCATCAGCGACTCTGCCAGAGTGAGTCATTTGATACCCATATGCAGCTGGCATATATATTGGGAGTGCTGGTACATGTAGGGGGAGTGCTGGTACATGTAGGGGGGTGCTAGTACATGTAGTGGGAATGTTGGCACATGTAGTGGGAGTGTTGGCACATGTAGTGGGAGTGTTGGCACATGTAGTGGGGATGCTGACACCTGTAGTGGGAGTGTTGCTACATGTAGGGGGAGTGCTGGCACATGTATTGATGGTGCTGGTGCATGTAGTGAGAGTGCTAGTACATATAGGGGGAATGCTGGCACAATGTAGTGGGGGTGCTAGCACATGTACTTACTGTGCTGGCACATGTAGTGGGAGTGCTGGCACATGTAGTGGGGGTGCTGGCACATGTAGTGGGGGTGCTGGCACATGTAGTGGGGGTGCTAGTGGGGGTGCTGGTACATGTAGTGGGAGTGCTGGTACATGTAGTGGGAGTGCTGGTACATGTAGTAGGAGTGCTAGCACATGTAGTAGGAGTGCTAGCACATGTAGTAGTAGTGCGAGTGCTGGTACATATAGTGGGAGTGCTGGTACATGTAGTGGGAGTGCTGGTACATGTAGTAGGAGTGCTAGCACATGTAGTAGTAGTGCTAGCACATGCAGTAGGAGTGCTAGCACATGTAGTAGGAGTGCTAGAACATGTAGTGGGGGTGCTGGCACATGTAGTGGGGGTGCTGAAACATGTAGTGCGAGTGCTGGCACTTGTGTTGGGGATGCTGGCACATGTAGTGGGAGTGCTGGCACATATAGTGGGGGTGCTGGTACATGTAGTGGGAGTGCTGGCACATGTAGTAGGTGTGCTGGCACATGCAGTGGGGTGCTAGAACATGTAGTAGGAGTGCTAGCACATGCAATGGGGGTGCTGGCAGATGTAGTCTGAGTGCTAGTGGACTGGTGGATGGAAGCTTGCATTTGAACCTGGAAATACTCCACCTGTGGCTTGTAAATTCACATCCCTGCCCAGCCCTAGCAGCACCATCTTGGCTAGGACCCAGTGATGTGGGAGCACAAGGTGGTGTCACACTTCCCACTGGGGATGTCACAGACAGGAAGTTTGGAAGATGTACCCACCTTATCCCTCATCCTGGTGTTATTTCTCCTTTTTGTGTCTTTGCCCTCCCTTGTTAGTTGCCCATTTTTTCCCATCACTGTTGTCTTTCCTTTGTTTGTTTGATGTCTATAACTTTGCTGTGATCAATGTGTCAGCACCTCCCATCAGTCTTGTCTGAATTATGTCTTTGTGCATTTGGTGCAGCTATTTCACCCTCTTACCTTATCTCCACCTGCTGTTACATCCTTGCCTACTTTTCCTGCTTTGAATAGACAGACTGATTGCTCTATCTAGCTATCTATAATATACAGATAGGTTATTAGATCTATATCTACCTGTCTACCTATCTATCTGTCTGTCAATCTATTCATGTATATATATATATATATAGAGAGAGAGAGAGAGAGAGAGAGAGAGAGGTTACCTTTATTTTTTACCTCTTTCCTCTGTATATGTATATATATATATATATATATATATATATATATATATATATATATATATATATATATAAACAATATCTATAGATAGATATAACCTTCATTTTCTTTATTTTCACTTCCCCATCATATTCTTACCCATTTCCCCTGTATACTTCTCTCTGCTTGCTTTCCTCTTTTTCTTACTGTCCTGTGTTTGCATTCTCATCCCTTTGTTTAGTCAAAAAATAATTTAAAAGGTGCAAATCCTTTGAGGCTGTTCATTTCACCTCTTGTTTTCTTCCATGTGATGGGAACATGTACATGCTCTTCATTCACTTCTGCTACTATTCCCCCTCTCTGCAGGTTTTGCTGAAGCTGTTGGCAGGACTGATGTTTATCTGCTGTTTGAGCTTTTGAGTTTTCACTTTGTTAATTGATAATGAGCTCTGAGCTGCATTGTGCCCAGAAAATAAACAGAGAGCATTCACTGCCATCATGGTGAGCATGCCTCTGAATCCCAAGGTATTTGTCCTAAGTTCTATGTGTAATGACTAAAATACTTTTAGCAATGCTTCACCTACAGTACTCAGGGAATAAGTGTTTAAAATAATATGCCTGTTTCTTTTCTGCAGCACTGCCTCTCAAGAAGAATGTGAATTTTTTTTACAAAATGTATTAAGTGCTACTGCTTCTATTCTTCCGTCATCACATTACTTAATGAATAATTATTCATTAATTAATTTCCAGTTAGTTTACTGGATGATCTGACAAGGTTATTAACACCCTTTCAGTGGAATCCATTGGAGAAAATATCCACAAAAAAGCATCATTAACATCTAAAAAATGACACTGTGAAATGTAAATATATTGGTCAGTTTGCTTAAAATGACAAAAATCATCATATCTACTGATCTGATTTTAAGTACCGTAGTATTAAAATAAAATAACATTTTCATATACATATGGAATGAAATTTGTGGTACAAAGCAGTAGTTATGACAAATAAGATCAAAAATACACCACTGATTCCCAGCATAAAAGAGAAGTAGGACCCGATACCGATAACTTTCCTGTATCATGCTAGGTGAATTTATGTGATAAGCGGCCAGATGCAGGGTGGGTGCAATTCAGAAAACCTAGCTACACAATATAGTTGGATGAGAATATGGGGCTGGCCATGCTGTGTGCTAATGACAGTATAATAAAACACTGGATATAATAATGAACCAAAAACATGATAGAATGATTCAGAAATGCTTAATGCATAGTGATGCTGCACGTACCTTATATTTTGAACTCGGCTATATGCCCCCAGTTCAAAGGCAGTACATCACAATAATATACTCGGGGTTGCCACAGCCATTGTAAATGTGTGTCTTCCGGAAGCTCTTATTGCTGTTGCTTTGCCTGATGGTGCATGACATTGCCCCTGGAAACGCAGGGTCATCTGACCATGCTTAACATTTCATTACAGAGGATTACAGGATAGGATCATAGCAGGTTACTAGGCTGTCAATCCAGATGTCATTTCAAGTCTAGCTGTTTCATTCCAATGTAATACTATAGATACTCCAGTCAATACCCATGATTGTATTTATTAATGACTGCCCATGTCCAGGAGGGTTGTGGGCACTATCCCCAGTAAAAATTTGCAATGCCCCATCCACTCATTGTGGTTCCTTTTGAACAGTGTCATAGAGGTGCTCTACTTCACATGAGTTGGCAGCCTATTCCAAAGATGTGGCAGTTGCTGGGAGACAAATCTGGCCCTCTAGCATGTCCTATTCAAGTTGAAGGCCATACTTAGGTCCCCGGAATGGGTAGCTCTAGTCCTGTTAGATTTATGGATGTGCAGCAAATTCATTAGGTTTGGGTCAGAGATTGTTCTGTAAGCCAGGCATAAGTCTTCCCTAAGATGTCTATATGATATTGAGTATAGTGACAGGGACTTTGGTGGCTCTGTTTAAGGCCCGTGCTGGAGTCCCTTGATCTTCTTAGTTAGAAACCTCTGAGTTCTCTCGAATTGCTGCGGGTGCATGGGATCATTGTGTGTGTGTGTGTGTGTGTGTGTGTGTGTGTGTGTGTGTGTGTGTGTGTGTGTGTGTGTGTGTGTGTGTGTGTGTGTGTGTGTGATACCGTTAGTCACTAGTTCAGCACATGCTTGGGTTCTACCTTTTAAGCGACATACATACACTGCAATTACATGAAGGACTAGTTCTGTGTGGACAGGCACACCATGCAGGAAATCATGTACATGTGTTGGCCTTGTGTACAGCCCCATGAGAGATGTGGTGTACATATCTCAGTAGATACAAAGGCATGTGTGGCTTTATGTATATTAGCTACAGGAACCTTTCAAGGGATCTACTGGGGACACGTCTACCTCAAGAATACTCCATTAGTTCCTTAATGCCATGCTGCAGCATGTGGGGGAGCATATGTTGTTCCCATGTAGTCAAGAGGAGAGTGATAACACCATGTGGGAATTCTATGCCATAGCCTATTTCCCTGAAGTACTGGGGGTCATAGACTATGCCTACATTGAAAAAAGGCCCCCCCTAGTGAACTGTGAAGGAAGTGCATTAACTGCAAAGGGTATCCCTCAATCAACAGCTAGCTGGTCTGTAATGCACAGGGTATTATCTATACTATGAGTACAGTACACCCAGGCAGTTTTCACCACTCACACATATGGCACATGTATAATGTTTATCAATGGTTTGTGAGGGGTGACTTCCCATGGGGGCCATCTTAAGGATGATGCTTGGCTTGCTGTAGAACCCTGGTTCTTAGCACCCATCAGAAATCCACACAAACAAACTGAACAGAGGTATAATTGTGCACAATAACAAACCAGAAACATTACAGAGCATGTGTTTGTACTGCTGAAGTCATGCTTTCACTCTCTGGTTACATCTGGTGATGCCCTGCAGTATGACCCCACCATGTGAACACAAACACCGACCATGTGTGCTGTGTTACATAATATTGTAGATAGGAATAAGTTACATCAGGGGGGCCTCTTGCACCACCTGCTGAAGTTCTGTCCCTGCAGAAAGCAGTTCCCATCAGCACAGGCAGAGGGAGCTGAGACACACAAGTTGTCAGAGGAGGAACCAGCAGCAGATGGCCATGTCCGACAGAAGTGGACACAATACCTTGGTGCTAGCAAGGAGACAGTTGATTGCAGAAAGCTTTACAATATAACTATACAAGACTTAGTCAGATACACTAAAAGTAATGCAGGCAAATGCTTGCCAAAACAAAAAAAAATAAATGCATTCATGGGTAGAACGGGAACTTTCTTTGGGAAGGTTAATGTGTAGAAGGGCTATGGTCAGTGGGTGTGTGGGTTGTTCTGGTGGCTGTGGTAGAGTGAATGTGGGTCTGCATTGACACAGCTTCAGCAAGTTGTGTAGCACTGTAGTTTGGCCTACTGCTCACATCTAGGGCATGCATAACAGAGGGCTTAACTTCCTGTGCATGCACCAACCATGACAAGGGCATGCGTAACAGAGGGCTCAAATGTCTGTGCATGCACCAACCATGACAGCTGGCCCTTCCAGGAGTTATACTGCCTCTACCACAATCTTGGCTTATCCAAAGCCATGTTGGCTAACATCTGTGGATTTAGCAGATATCTAGACCTGGCCAAAGCCTTTGAATTGATTACTAATGTAGTCATTATTAACAGACCTGTAAACCTGAATATAAATTCTTGTATTGTGCAGTGAAAAACTACCCGGTTCTCAGATAGACACCATGTCGTTAGAGTGATAGCTGCCATTTCTGAAAGCATAAACATTACCAGTGGTGCTACAGGGCTTTGTTTGGGCCCTCTCCTATTTGGCATCTATTTCTCAGAACTTCAGGCAACCACTTCTGGCCTATGATTAACAGAGTTTGTGGGTGACTGTAAATTGGATGTTGTTATTAGGTCTTCAGCTGGCTCACAATTACTCCAACATAGCTAAACCATGTTACCAATTGGTGCAAGGACAATGGTCTCAAATTAAATGTAAAAAAATGTAGCATAGTTCATTTTGGTAAACATAACATTTTCTCACTCAGACATTGTTGTAAGGAATCTGGGATCTAGTCACTCATGTTGATAATTCCTTATCATTTGACCATCATGTCTCCACATTAGTTTGGAAAGTCTTTTATCTGACTCATCTCATTTCCAAAGGCATCTTCACTAGATCCAAAGAAGTCTTAATTCCCCTTTATTCATATCTTATCAGACCCATTACTGAATATAATTCATCTTTTGGCATGTATTGTCGAGGCATATTACACAACATGAGAAACCTCAGAGAGTCATGACTTAGTTATCAGGTGAGACTGGCAGTCCTTTCTCTGTACTCAGTCTCTTACAGACTCCCATGTAAATACCTGTGGCTAGCCTTTTAAGCCATGAAAGATCCATCCCTATTTGACCTCCTATCATTCGCAAAACTAATGGTACCTGAGATACTTGGTTAAAAGAATTAAACCTTCATCAGCAGATAAATAAGACATGTTGGTATGCTAGATTCATATGCAAGTGTATCCTTAAACTCTGAAACAAACTTCCACTACATGTCAAGCAGGGTCGCACCCTTGCCACTTCAGGGTAAACCTAAATAACTGGGTGGGCAGCATCAAGTTCTTCTCCAGTCTATGTTGTATTCCCCTTTTAGAGGCTAGAGAGAGCTTTTGAATAGGGTTTTTTATGGATAGACCTTCAACGGCCTGCAGACTGATTGCCTAATACTTACCTGTGAATCTGTGAATCTATGTTGGTATGCTAAGTGACCTAGACTGATGTCCACTAGCAGATGTCCCAACATGACCCCAACCACAACTCTCCTTGATGTAGAAACCTCCACCATCAATGCTGTTGTGGAGCTGCTGGCACTGCAGGAGCTGGATCTCACTCATCCATTGCCATGGCTATGTTGGATTAGATGTAGCAGGTGACCAGGTATGAGGATGGCCCCTCAATCCTGACAGATGATTCAGACAAGATAGTGCACAATACAATGTGTAATTCTGTATATCCTCTGAATCACACATACAGGATATGCACTGTTACAGGTCAGCATGCACAGCCTAGATCACACTCACTATTTCTGCCATGGCTATGGCAAAATAAGTTTGTACCTGCATGACATATGTTGGATGATAGCTATTGGTGCACTGACCTTAGGGGGGAGGGTAATAACCATACCTATGGCAAGCACCATTACCAAACCTCCTCCCCACCCATGAGTGCTAAGGCAGATGCACACATCTATGATGTGGGGACCACCACACTTCCTTGATTGTTAGTGTCCACAACAAACTGTCCAAGCTCAGATAGTTGTGTTTCCTGGGTATTTGCATGCATAGAGACTGTATCCATAATCTGAGTAGGGGATGCTAGAGTCACACTGCATATGCACAGTGCACATTCTGTACCCCCTGACCATGCCAGCTCATCCCCATCATCCTTATCAGAGATTACGGATCCCCCAACATCAGACAGGGAGCAGTTCCACAGCACTTATGCTGGATAAAGAATTACCAGTGGATACATCAAAGCAAAAAATATACTGTGTAAGTAGGACCCAACACCACAACTACACGTGTAACTGATACCTTAATTTTATAATTGTAAAGCTAACAATTAGACTGCTGGCCATACCTTGTGCCGATGGACATGGAAGGTGATCCTTGATGTACATGTATACCATAAGTCAAACAGATTTAATGAACATTGCACTGGCTACATATTAAAGAAGAGTTGTGGCTACTAATAATCTGAAGTAGGAATGCACAGCTATGGCATCCATGGCTGAAACTTTCAGGGGCCTGTCCAGTTCTGCCCCAGCATCCAGCATCACACTGTGGGACTCTAGGGAGATGATATTGCCTTTTGGCAAGGCCAAGAACTCATTTGTTTTTGTAAGAGGTGACTTGGTCAATGTCCCACCAACAGCTGCCCTCCAACATGGCTTCTGCTCAGTGGGTGGCTGCACTGGTCATAACCACAGTAATAATATGGATCATTTCACAGCTGCAGTCCTAACCATCCACCACATTTATGTCACTGATCATTTCAGCCCAAAAACAGTCATGGAAGGGTTGGTCAGCAGCATGGACAATAAGGAGCCATCAGCCATGGGGGTGGAGGGCCTTGGGTACCATCCCATTTTCCACATCCATAAATTTGGGCTTGCACATGGATGTGGATAGGCATCCAGATGCTTCACTTTTTTTATAAACCAGTTTTTTTGGGTATTGCTTTATTGTCAAGAAAAACAGGGAAATTTGCAGCATTATCCTTGCACAGTGATAAAAAAATCTGTATAATAATCCAATACTTCTAGGCCATATATTATGATATGCATATACATATATTTATATCTATGTGTGTATGCCTACCCACAATCTATAAAGAAATTTCAGGCATCATATACACACCAAGCATGTTTTCACACAAAACAATTATAGAAGTTACAAAAGTGAAATTAAACAACCTTGACTAATCTCCGGTTCATTTCCCAGCTGAGGTGCCCTCTGTGTGGAGTCTGCATGTCCTCCCTGTGTTTGCATAGGTTTCCTCTGAGTGGATCTGGTTTCCTCCCACACTCCAAAAACATGCAGTAAGTGGAATGGACACTCTGTATTGGCCATTGGTGTGAGTGTATGTGAGTGGTATGGAAGAACAACATTAGCAGGGCTAGCCATCCAGCAGTGTGAATCTTGGCTCTAGATGATTGCCACTATTGATAACCCAACCCCAAGTGGTAAATGGGAAAAAGGGGTTGTAGATGGATAGATGGATGTAAGTCTTAAAGGATTGTAAAACTTTTAAGAACAGCCCAGCAGAGATAAAGCTGAGAAATAATAGGGCATAAAATATGCAACACTCTCACTAAAGTTAAAAAGATGACTATACAGTTGTGCAAGAAATGCAAATGCGGCAACAAAATGGCCACAGACATCTGCAATATACATTCACCTGACTGTTTACAATTTCAGCAGTAACAGTGCCTGGCACAGGGAACAATGTGTGAAACGTGTGCTTGAAAGGGCTCTCAGATGAAAGCATGACTTGGAATTACTTGTCCTGTAACTATGAATAATTAATTGCAAATGAAAAATGAATGCAATGAATGTCGATTACTGCTGCTGTAATACCGTTAAAGGTTTTATGTAGCGGGCTCCCAATTAAAGTGCAAGACTTGATACTGCATGTCCAAACACTTCCTCAGTGTAATTGTAATTCATTAAAACAGTGGATTCTTAAGCTTGCTATTACATTTTTAAGCATTTTACAGGGGCTTTATCCACTGCACATTCTGGTACTGGAGGCCTTTCTCCTACATATTCACGACGTATAAATATATATTAACTTTGACATCGGTGTAACTTGGAAAATGTACCACAATTCTTTGGCCGTATTCCACCAACTGTTTAATTTCTCCAGTTATAAGAACTCTTTACTTTTCTCACTCTTTCAACAGCCACCCAATATCTAGGACGACTATGCTGAGCTATTTGCAGGCTTAGGAAGTTTGCCAGGAGAATATCACATGCAAATAAAAGCGGATGCAGTAACAGTGATGCATGCAGTCGATAAAAGTATCCATAGCACTTAGATGTAAATCTGAACAGCACTTATGTGAATGGAAAACCTAGGCCTCATTATAAGGCAATTTAGAGCTGACAGAAAGGGGAATAGTATGATTACTTTTATCAAATAAGATACAATTCACATTTGTATTAATCTGCAGTATCTGAATAAAGTGATTATGGGACAGCATTATTACCCACTATTTATATTTAAAGAACTAATCTCAGGAATACCTAATGGTGCATTTTTTCAGCACTGAATACAAACCAGGGTCACTGTTGAATAAAGCTAGATGAACAAAGCTCCTCAGTGTGTGCCCCGAATATGTAACCAAGAAGTTATAGATTCATTACAAGACCTTTGTTTGCTATTTCTTCAGCTGCAGACATATTTAAAAGAACTGTTACCCCAGTATTTGTCAGCTTGGAAAGTATTGTAATAAAGAGATAAATATATTGAACAGAATAAGATATCATAATTACAAGCAAAATAAGAACAAACATAAAATCAGAGAAACATATCTTAAATATATGACTCATTTTCTAATGTCAGAAGGTTTGAAACCAGACCAGGATAAAATCTGAGCAGATGTGTAAATGCTAAGGAAAGAAGACAAGTACATATTACAGACATTTCTGGACATGATGCAGTATTTTACAAAGTGTGTGCGCAATGTATCTTGTTAGTTAGAACAAGATTAGGAATGGAGTTGTGTACAGTAAATAAGTTTTGAGATGCTTAGTAAACTAATTACAGATGTTCTAACATTAACATGCTATGATGTAAACACAATAGTTGTATTCCAAGAAGAAAGTAAGAATTTTATAAGAGCTCTGACATGCAAAATAATAGATCAACTGTCCATGTGTCTAGATGTTTTATAAATATACAAAGAAAATACAATGGATGAAAAAGGAACCTTAGCAATAGGGTAGGAATGTGAGAAATGTCCTCACTATGTCTATGATAAACACATCCAGGTGGATACGGATCATAATCTCTTGTAAATATCATCTCCGAAAAGACGAGAAACATACATGCTGATTGACAAATCCAACCAGCGTGCACATTGTAAATCCAAAGTAACCTAAGTTACAAGATTGGCCGCTAAGAAATAATGTAGCCCTGTCTTTCTTTTTGGAGATGACATTGTATAACAAAACATAAATCAAGTCTGAAAAACAAGTACCTCCAAAAACAGGTCCATTGTGAAGTCAATCAAACCTGAAGATAGGCAGCTCCAAAATAAAACTGAGAACTCACTTAATTAACATCTAAACTTTCTAAAAAGATCTTATTTATTTATTTATTTATTTCAGTTTGATGACCGGGGAGGTCCTTTTCAGTGGAGGCCTGGGGAGAAGAGCTCTGCATTACATAGTGTATTCACAGTTACAATCATATTAAAGAAAACAGAACTAAAATATCATTTTGTGCCATAGAACAAAATAAATTCTTTGGTTACATAGTATCAAAATATTTAAGATGGCATTATATAGTGTAGGTACAGATAAATCATAGTAAATAAATCATGGTTACCATTTTATGTTAAGCTGAAGAACAGGAATAAGTTCCTTGATTATAAGTCATCTGAAATTTAGGAAGACAGAGGAAACTGAGATGTGAGGGGGAAAAGATTAAGAAGAGAAAGAGAGCAAAAGGTGGTAGAGGTTATTTTTGGGTTGTATGGTTGTGATATTTACATTATTTACATTTAAGATAGGTTTATGCTCAGAGTTAGAGAAGAGTTAAGGGGAGGAAAGAGTATTATGTTATGTGGGGAGAGAACAGTTGCATTTCCTGTTAGATGAAAGGTAGGAGTGTAGCTGAGTTTTAAAGGTTTCAAAGCTTTCACAAGTCCTTAGAGAGGATAGCAGAGAACTCCATTTTTTAGCTAAAGAAAAGGCTAGCAGAAGCTGACCAGCGGGATGACTTTGTTTGCAGACAGTGATTAGGTTTTGGTGTGTTGATCTCCGAGTTCTCAGCGGGGTGTAAGGTTGGAGGATATTGGTTAGAATTCCGCTAGCCTAAAACTTTTGTTTTTACTCATATAACCACTCTGATGATTTGACACCACCGCAGTGTTGGGAATGGTGGGGAAAGTAAAGAATACGGCTCTGTAGAAATGAGTTGTTAGTGGTGAAATCCTTACTAGAAGTATATCAGTGTTAAAATATATATATAGCAGTTTGTTGTGTTTTCTTTCTTTTTTTTTGTTAGAATTCTCATAAGCAGTAAAATTGGTCTCATGTTATTTATATATACATATATATATATATATATATATATATATATATATATATACTTAGGTTCATAGGTAGGTACTAGGCTATCGACCCTAGGGCCTATACAAGCTCAGCCAAAAAGGTGCCCTGGCTTTTGCCACCCAAGAAAATTATTTTCCTGTGCCACTGTTGAGCAGAGCCACAGAAGTGATCCCCGGGGTGAATTTCCTATTTCCCATCCAATCATCAAGAATTTTCTTGAAGAGTGCTAATGAGGGCTTTGTTTGATATAGATAGGTAGTTTATTCCAGAGTATGGGAAGTCTCTGGGACAGGAATCTATCCTTCCGGCATGTTCTGTTTATTGTGGTAACAAGGTTTAGGTCCCTACAGCGTGTAGCTTGGAGGGATTGGGAGCATGTCCAACAACTCTGGGTTTGACATAGCTTTGTATGTTAGGCAGAGATCACCTCTGAGTAGGCAATAAGCGACGGAGTAAAGCTGGAGTTTTTTGAGATGGTCTGCATAGGGCATCTGTTTGAGGCCGATAATCCTCTTTGTGAGGTATTTCTGCGGCCTTTCCAGTTGTTGTAGATGTCTTGTGAGGTACATACCAAAAGGGGCGTTGTACTCTATAATGGGTCTAATGAGTGGTGAGTAGAGGGGAACAATGACTTAAGGATGTTTCCACTTTTCTTTGTGGTTGATTGTGGAGTATTTTTTTTTTTCCTGATGGTGTGGGAGTGCAGGTCCCCATGGAAAAGCAATGGTTTTAGTTATTTTAAGAGATCACAAATGCAATATGCTTGTTTACATGTGCAGTCACTTTAATTACATGTCCTTTGGTTTCAATTATTGTGATCACCGATGAACTCACTTGATGCATTTCCTGTCAATCTAAGTTCATTGTCGAGTTAAAGAAATATACTTATATATGAGGTGTGACTTTAGTCAGCACTCCAAAATGTTGACATCTGCTATTTTGAATGCTTTGTCTACAGTAAGGATGATCAACAGATGTGCCAGATCGACATTCTCCGAGGTTGGGGAACATTTCCCTTTCCCAGGGATAGGGTGATCTTGGAGTTAGTATATATATATATATATATATATATATATATATATATATATATATATATATATATATTTCCACTTTATAATCTCAAAATACTGAAATCTCAAATTTCAGTATCTCGAGACCATGAATTTGAATTTTTAAAATTGCGAAACTACATAAATGCGAATCCAGAAATGTCGAATTCACAGTTATGGTGTCCGGTATTTGACACGGGATGAAGTGTGTGCAGTATGTACCGTTTAGTGTATGGATTTAGCTGGCATGTAAAGTAAGTGAGTATTTTGTTAGGGTTGTAGGTATGTGTTTGAGTGTATGTGAGTGTGTTTGGAAGTTTTATGTGTGAGTAAGGGTAGGCAGGTAAAAGTATGAGTGTTTAAGTGTTGAAAGTGGCGATGTTTGTATATTTGTGATGTGTGTGTGCGAGGGTACTCTAGAGTGTCTAGTGGTGAGTTTGCTGTCTTTTTCTGTTTGGTGTGATCTCGGAGTTAGTATATATAAGTTGGGGGGTGTGGGGGCACAGCCCCCCACATGGGGGTGCAGGGGGGCATGCCCCCCTGCTAATATGTAGTGTAGGTTTGTTGATTTGTGTTTTGTGTTTGTGTGTGATTTGTTTGTTGATCTGTTGTAATGTGGGTAGGATGCTGTATGTGTTGTATGGTGTATGGTATGTTTATGTTCGTGATTTTGTATTTCGTGATTTTGTGCTTTTGGGATTTGAAGGTTTCGACTTTATGGTCTCAAGGTACTGAAATTTGTGATTTTAGTATTTTGAGATTATAAAGTGGAACTATATATATATATATATATATATATATATATATATATATATATATATATATATATATATATATACATAATTAGCAAGGTTGTGGTGGCACAGATGGGCTTGCCCCTGCAAAACCATTGTTTTTATCTTTTTTTTTTTTTTTTTTTGCATATGAGAAGATTTTCCCAAAGCATGCATGGTGGACTGTGAATGTTTGTGCTGCTGACCTTTTGTAGTCGATATTATTGACATCAATATTTGGTTGTGTTGATTATAGTCATTATACCTATTTATATTATATATTATTATTATTTATATTATATATATTTATATTTAATAACCTGGCATGACTCCCCATTGTAATGTGCTGTATGAGCAGACTTACTATGATAGCTGCAAATAAGAAGGACTGAACATCAGCAAGGACTTGTTAAGTACCAGCTGAAGACAAGCCAGTTTGGAACAAGCATTTGACTTCTCCCTTTTCCAAATGAATCATTCAAAGTGTATTTGCATTTTCTATTCTCCTTACCCTTTTTATGTAATAAAACAAATATAGCAGAACTGGCACCTAAAGATGTCAGCATGTTTGATTAACAGAAATACTGGATTTACTGGGTTGGCTTTCCACGTTACGTTTAATTTTAAGGTGCACATAGTTCCATCCTCAGTTGAGGTAGTTTGGCATTTTTAGAAGGTTATAGAGCTTCATGCAAAAGATAAGTGAAGAAGAAACTAAGGATTCTGGACACAGGCTTTTACCTCCAAAACATTGTAGTGAATATCTATTGTCAACAGTAATGCCTTTAAAAATACCATCTAAACAATGGTGACTATGAATGTTATTATAACTGCTTCTGATATTATTGTTTTTGTCATCAGTGGCTCTCACATTCGAAAGTAAGTGCAAACTTCACCAGCAGTGGATTTCAAGCAAAATAATCTAAAAAATAAGTGGCACACACTTTTTGTAAACATAAAAACATCTGTGATTTCTATAAAGGTACTGACATTGCGTACAGATAATGCAAACAGCCAATCTTAATATACAGATACAAAAACACAAAATAAATGCAGCAGTTATATAAAACTATTAGAAGTAAAACTTTAGCTGCCAGTGTTCGATATATTCAGGATACATTTAGAAAGTAGTCGCTCAAAATACACTTATTATATGTCATCCAAAAAAGGTTAATATCACCAACATCAGTCACGATCAAATATGGCAGTGTGGAAATGAGGGCTGCATGGTGACTTTCTTTAAAAAGACCACTATGGATAGAAACTAATTCTATTTTAAATCCTTCATATTCTATGTAGTGATAATGCCCCTGCACCAGTCTAAGTGATTAGTAAAATTTATATATTGTTCTAACCATAAAGTGCCTGATCTGAGATAGAATATTGATTTTTATTTTACATCTAAAGTTCCTTATCTCAGATTGTTTAAGGTCTTAACAATGTGGTATGTTTTTTCATTTCCTTTTCTTTGCTTTCTTCTATTAATTTAGTTAGACTGTGAATAAAGTTTATTTAACTTTGTATGGGGAGACCTTTCACTGTGTTCTCTATTGCCTTTTAAATAGACTGACACTAGTTCTTTTTTCTGTTTTCATTTATGTATGTTGTCCTGGATTAGTTGATTCTTATGGATTAGGAAAAAAATGTTTCACTAAATTATTTTATTCTACTCTCATTTACTATGCTAGCCACAAGAGTCAAGTTTAAATAATGTGACATCCCACTTCTGGCCCAGTAATCAAGGAGCCTCAATCCTCACCACTAGCACCCATGGGGGACATACACTGGCAGGACGACAAGTACACACCCAGTATTTCCAGATGCAGCCCTGTGCATTAAGTGCAATTTCCCTTAAGAGCACAGAGAGACCATGGTCAGTCATGGTCTGGTTTCTCCCTCTTTCTCCAGATCCCCAGTAAGACTACCCACTGGCACAGCTATAGAGGAGAGATCTCAGCTGAGTGACCAAGCCAAGACCTCCAGCACTTTCTCTGTACACCCAGTGCTTTGTGTCCCTGCCCAAGTAGCTGACACACACACACATACACACACACACACACACACACACACACACACACACACACACACACACACACACACACACACACACACACACCTGGAAAAGGCTGGCACAGGTTTACTAGCTTTGCCCCATTTTGCCCAGACTATAAGGTAGTTATCACTGTCTCCAGACAACTCTTTATCAGCCATTTCAAGGCCCTTAACAAAGGCTGTCTAATCTTACTGTGTAATATTAATATAAATACAAATGGTAATTTGATCAAGAGCAAAGCTATTACGATTGACCCACACAGTGTCACCAAATAAATATGCAAGTACTATCAGAACTTAAATATCTCTTACAAAGATCAGCTACATTGAAAGGTTTAACTATATTTAATAATAAATAAAAGAACAAGACAATACTAAATATATATTTACAGTAACATCAGAGTTCAAAATCACAGGAAATATTTAAAACAACATTGCAGGACAGTGTCAAAGAAAAAAAAACATCTAAATTAAGCTTTGCTATATTCATGACTATATCTAGAGAATTACTATATCCTAGTTAACTTACTTACAGAGCAAGCAAGGCAGATGTGGTGAGTGGGTCTTCCAGATGATGTTGTCAGGTCAAAGAAAAATGCAGAATAGTCAGTCTCTCTGAGAGAGTTCTTAAATTAATATCTGAAATATTACTGCTTGGATTGCTTGCAGAATGACATCATTTCTTGTTATCTGACTCTATCCAAGGTGAAAACCAACCATCTGGTGCATTTAGCATCTACCTGTGAAAATACACAGATAGGGCTTTTCTTAGATCTAAGGCAGATCCTGGAAGTTTTAAAACAATAAAACACTTTCACATCTCAAGCCTAGTAATTATTTCTCTTTCAAGACAATACAGAAAGCTCCATAGTATAGACATCTTGTCTCTTCCCATCATAAAGTAGTTTTATTTTAGCTATTTTTTTCTGAAATTAACCTCTTGTGTTCCAGTTTCCATTGTTAAAATACATACATCTAAACAGTTACAATAGTGCAGGTACATTTCTGTTCTAATCCAGTAGGGTACACTGCGGTTACATTTTTAAGCTCAGTACTTTACAAACCCTTTTCAATGCACACTTCTGTGCCAGCAGTTTGATATACACATAACATACAATTCTAATACATTTATAACACAAGCATATGAATCATGTTGATATTCACAGATGGCATATAATTATTTACAAAATTCCAGATAGTTGGGTTGGAAGTATCTCCATTCTTGACAAGCATACATTGTGAAAAGTTTTAGGTAGCAAATATTTGAATAGATCTGAACTGCCAGATACTTAACAAGTTTATAGTCTCTGTTGGAGGAAAGTGGTGGAAAGAAGAAAGGGTTGTAAACACCTTGATAAATTGACTTATCATATGCCAAACATATAAAATATAAAATACAGTGATCATAGGATGGCAGGGATCAGGGAGCCAGATTACTAAAGAAATGTCTGGAGAATTTGTGCAAACACAAATGTGATATGTAGAGAGGAAGCTGCTGAGTATGAAAGAATGCCTTGCATAGGGATAAACAGGAATGGTAAGCTTCATTTTATGTGGTATTACAGTGATAATTATATAGGAAGGAAATATAGTCTGTGAGAAAGGGCATTTGTATTTAGGATTCTGATATCCTTTAACATTCTTCAGTATTATTTTGCATAGAGACTTACATAGGATACCACTGAAATGACTAACAAGTTTTAGTAAGTAATCGTGTCTGAGAGCTCAAACATTGCAGCTTGGGACTGTGTTATAATGTCTTTTTATGAGTTAACTGTTTAAAATGTCGTGACTCACATTGCTGAGCCCCATAATGTTGAGTCTCAAAGACAGAAAATCTTGAGTTACATATTTTAAGTCTGAGATTGTCATTTTTTGGAAGGAATATTCCCATTTCTCCAATGTATGGCAGTCTTAGAGTTGGTCTATCTATCTATCGTTGTCTCTCTTTATATAAAAGGAGTGATTTTTCCGTATTTTTGGTGAATTTATGTGGTGTGTCAATAGGGATCTGATATATGAGCAGAGATTAGGCTATGACTGTAAAAGTAGAGGCTTATGTCTTAGAAAAGACTAATTTCAAAGGTTTTCATGAAGTAATTGATCGCCTGTGTGCAAGAAACAATTTAGAAAATTAGAAATTATACCTTAATTTCCTTGGGTACAGATGGCATAATGGTTAAGGTCTTTACCTCACAGATACCAAGTGCAGGGTTTAATTCTGACCTCTGGTTATGGGCTAGGCTTAAGATAATCTGCATACTGACGGCTTAATATTTACCCATGAAATGATAAAAGGTGTAAATAATATTAGTTACAGTGTAAAAGTGAATTAAAATTATTCTTTTAAAGATGATTAGGATGACACATGATAATGGTCATTAAAGCAATTTCAGATGACTTATCCTTTGAGATTTTATTTGGTTATTTATTTATTAAACATTTGTTTACTGGGATAGTCTGACTGGGTTAAACAAAGATCCATTTTCAGCGGAGGCCTGGGGAGAAGAGCTCTACAAATAAAAATAGAAATAGAAGCATATAGTCGTACAGTGATATTATAGTTGTTGCAAATATACATTTCAATATACAACATTAGTAACAGGCACACAGAGAAGGCTTAGAATATAACAAAGAACATGCAAGATAGTTGTGGTACTCAAAAATGTGATGCTGATCATTTGATAGCACATATTACAGAGAGATTTATACTAGAGAAGGTTTTTAACTGCACTAGCCAGGAGTAGTACATGTACAAAGGCAAGAATCAGCAAGGAAGGTTTTGAGCAAATGTTTGAACTTATTATAATTAGTAGTATTTCTAAGGTTTGATGGAAGTGAATTCCAGTGTTTTGCTACATGACGGGAGTATAGGGAATCTCCAGCAGTATTTGTTGATTTGGTAACCTGTAGTATGCATGCATTAGTTGATCAAAGGGAACATCTGGTTGAATAGATTTGGAGAATGTTTTGTAGTGTGGGTGTTTTGTTGGCATAGTATAATATATTGTGAGACATGGTTAGCTGATTGTACAAGAGAAGATATGGGAGTTCTAGCCAAGACAGTTTTTTCAATATGTCGCAGTTGTGTATGTGATTAGGAGAGTCAGAAGCAAATTTGGCAATTGTATTGTAACTTTGATCTAGTTTCTTTAGATCTGTTTTTCTGAGATTAATAAGCATTGGAGAAGCATATAGGAGAGTTAATAAAAGAGAAGTTCTAGCAATAGCTATCCTAGAGGTGTTGGTTAGAAATTTTTTGTTCCTGTACAAAGTACTCATTCTTTTGTGAACATTCTTAATAGTTTGTGAAGCATGAAGGTCAAATCTTAGATTGTTATCAAGGGTGATGCATAGCAGTTTGGTTTGTGTGTCAGGAGTGTGGGGGAGGCTCTACAGGTTTGGAAGACCATGAGTTTGTTTTATTTGGGGGGGGGGCTAAGTATGATCTGAGATTCTGATAGCCAAGATTCTATTTCAGAGAAAGATGTTTGTGTGATTATCTGGAGTTGATGAAGTGTTGGAGCATGGCTTATAAGGGTAGTGTCATCAGAATATTAAACAATAGTTGCTAGTGGGCTGGCAGTGTTTAGATTATTCATGAAAATGCTAAACAGAAGTGGGACAAGAATTGAACTTTGTTGCATACCTAGTGTGACTGGGAGAAGGGTGGAGAGGTTATGTTGCCATATAACTGCTTGTTTGCATTATTTTAGGTAACTTTGGGACCACAGGACAGCAGACAGATGTAGGTTCAGGTTAGATAGAACATTCAACAGTTTATGATGGGAGACTATATCAAAGGCCTTGGACATGTCTAAGAAGACCACAGAAACAAATTTGCCCTCATTATGGAGTTTATAGATGGTGGAGTCTGAAAGCATGTTGAGAGCTGGCAAGAAGGTTATTGGAAATGAGGTAGTGAAGGAGTTGGGCATGAATACATCTTTCAAGGACTTTAGATATAGGGGTGAAATAACAATAGGTCTATAAGTAGTGAGCTCTGTAGAGTTGCCACCCTTGTGTATGGGGATAATATATGCAATTTTCCATAGCTTTGGGAAGTATTGCTCTGCAGTAGATCTATTGATCAGAATTGATACAGGGTAGGATATGGCTTCTGTTGCTACTTTTAAATATTCAGCAGGTAGGTTGTCTGCTTTAACAGTGGTGGGTTTGAGTGTCTGTAGTAGTTTTTCAATAGTTTTTGTGGATACAGGCTGAAAGGAGAATGATGTACTATTTGAGTTAGGGAAAGTGGGTGTGGTTGGTGAGTTAGGGTTCTTGTTGTTAATTAGAGACAATACACTTTTTGTGAAGAACTTGTTAAATTCTTCTGCAATGGTACTAGAGGAATTTGGAATATTGGGGGAAGGAGTTGTTGTTTGGCCTGAGTGAAGGATTGATTTATAGTTCTCCAGAATTTTTGGGGGTTATGTTGGTGCTTTCACTGTAAGTTATTGTAGTAGTACTTTTTCTCTAGGTTAATCTGATGTTTAGCTTTATTTATAAGTTGCTGGAATGCTAGTCTGTTGTTATGTGTTTTACAGTAATACCATAATTGCTACACCTTATCTCTTTCCTTTAAGAGGGTCATTGTGCCTTTGGAGAACCATGGTGTAAAGTTAGATGTATAATGAATTGTTCTTGGGGGTGCTAGCCTGTTAAGAATGTTGAGTAAGGTATTATTGAAAACTCTACTGCTTTATCAAGGGAAATGTATTTCAGGATAATCTAATTACACTTTTTTTCTATAAATTCTTGGGAGCAAAAGTTTTTCTTACTATGTATTTGGAGAAAAAAGTTGTGTTTGATAAGATTAGGATATTTCCTAAGTAGGTAGGTAGGCATATGGTCACTAAGACTGTCAGGCAGACAGCCACAGTGTTGGTAGAGGTTAGGTTTATTGGTTAACATCCAATCTAGTGTAGATTGTTTGTTTGTCTTTTTATCAATCCTAATGGATCCCTGCATAACTTGAGTAAATCCAAATAGGTTAATGACGTTTCTAGTGGTGGCTGAATTACAGGAGGACCAGTCCATGTTAAAGTCACTCATAATGATGGTTTCACGAGCTATGGTGTTAGATATGGAATGAAGGATAGGTCTAAATTATATGAACGAAAAGTTCAAAAACTCGAACGGTGTAAACAGTGAAAATGCATAACATTGAACCCTTTATTGTGGGGGGCTGTGCCCCCCCCTGCTACTTATATGTACCAACTCCGAGACTGCGAAAAAAGAGAAATGCCAAAAACTGCTTGAGCCACCGATATCAGCAACAAAATTTTATTAGTCCACCAGGAACACGACTAAAACACATAAACGCTTTGAAACAGAATTGCGTTTTCGTCTTGACAAACCGACTTCTTCAGATACCCTTCAGTAAACAAGTCCACCTTTTATACATGGTTTGAAATTCCTTATCCAATCAAAGCAATTTTTGAATTAAGAATTAATTAATGTGCTTTTTTACATATGTTAAAACTACCAACCTTCCACATAATCTAAAAACCTTTTTCAAAAAATACATAGACATTATAACAACTTCTCCGAAGATTGCACTACACTGAGGAAAGGGAAAATTTCCCGATCTTCACTATTTTGCGATCTCACAAAACACATCAATGTCTGGCATTTTCCCTTTTGACAGTGTTCGACATTTTAATCTTTTGTTCTTTTAATCAGGACCCATTTTTACACATTTCACAAAGTTTAAATATAGCTTATAACAATGTTGCAGTACGAATTTAAAAATGAAGCAATATACAGACATCACATTTTAGTCATTTTTTCCTACCCTAACACCACATCATGTACATACATATATTTATTGACTGTTATTTAACATGATATTAGAAGCAAAACCTACAAGTCAATGTTTTAACACTGTAACATTTTTAAACAACATTTGCAGACTTGCTTGAAACTCCCTGAAACAAACTGGAATCTACTCAGAAAGCGTGGCCTCACTATTTGAGAAATGCTGGTCTAGAAGTACCAAGCTTATTTGTTTTCATCTGTGACTATGACATTGCTTAGAATCACAGTGAAAAACCTGGGTGAGAAAATTTAACAATTTTAAGACTGCAACAAACATAATAACAGATGAAATATTCAAAGGAGTACTGCAGTATATGGTTGTAGACAAGGTTTATCAATTATACAAAGCTATGCTACATAGAAAGAGCAGATTTGCAGTGCCATGTCAAAAAGTTGTAAAAGCATTTTCAGTCAATGAATTTATATATATATATATATATATATATATTGTTTATTCTACTATAGTACTAATACTACTTTATCATTACTCTTCAACGTGTACTTGTCCATCTTGTGTTCCCGGCCCAAGTCATAACTGAAAAGAGTCCTTAGACACAGTTCACTTAACTAGTTAAAAAGGTAAAATAAATAAATAAGGTAAAAATGTTTTTGTGCTTTACTCAGTGTCTGACCAAACTGGTGCTTTAAATACAGTATGCTTCGGACAGCAGTGGCTGAACTAGCAAGATGAATATTACCTTGCATTCCCCAAACAAAGAGAATGCTGGGAGTTGAACTTATTTAGCACCTTTAACTCATACAGCTCTGTTTGTACTGTCAGTAGAATACTGAGCATAAAACGAGGCCTGCATCTGAAAATCAAGCGCAGCCAGGAGTGATGCTCTTTTTACTCGCTTTGTTTCTTTACTTGCGGTTCATTATGTTTAGGGAGGGGACTTTAAGAACTGGTGGTCTCATGGCAGCTCTTCACTTATTAATCTTTTGCCTTCCACTTTGGTTTACCCATCATGCCTCATTCTGTCATAAAGTACCAAAATAAGTTTTGATATGAGATGAAGCTCAGCTTGACACTTTCATTCTGCATTCTGACTGAAATTCTAGTTAATCAACATCCTACTTCCTGCACATCCCTAGAACTGCAAACATCTGTTACATACATTTCTGATTTTTCACATATGTGAACCCCGCACCACATTTTCTGAAGAAAGCACTTCTCAAGGCGTCCCTACCTTCTTCACATTTTATGCAGATATTTTTGGCTTGTTATATATACTTGTTTTTAGAAAGTTTCTAAATGCCCCTAATGCATGTCAAAGTTCGTGCATGTGTGTGTGTGTGTGTGTGTGTGTGTGTGTGTGTGTGTGTGTGTGTGTGTGTGTGTATATATATATATATATATTTATATATATATATATTATCTATAGACACACACACACACACACAAACACTCACATATCTATATATATATATATATATATATAGATATATATATATATATATAGATATATATATATAGATATATATATAGATATATATATATGTATAGATATAGATGTATGTAGATACAGATATATTTTCAGATACAGTGTGTAAAATATAAAGGGTTATGATCGGGTCTCCAATCATAACCATGTTATGTGTTTGAGACATGGATGTTAAGGTATTCACCTCAAGAACGAATACCTCTAGAAGCATTTTTATGGTCCGATCTCATGCTACACCACATGACAGGTTTATCTTTTTTCTGATTTTAGAGCTACAAAGGTATTGATGTGTCAAAATCAGTGAAATGGAAAAAAAAGCTGAACAAAAGGCAGCAAAACACACCCATACAGCCGTATACCCATGACCCTTGTCTGAATGAGTTTAATGATCTTTGTTTTAAGATGTAAAACTGATGAGCATTTCTACTCTTAGAGATAATTTTTGATTTTCAATAGCCTTCACATTCCACCACAAGATTGCATTAGCTTTTCCAGTGTTTGTTTTGAAAAGAATCTTGAAGCATTCAATGTTTCTTTTTCCTGTCAGCTTTGGAGTTACAGCAAGCGTATATAGCATGATGAGAAAATTAACATGTAAGTGGAATTTAAAGATGTTCTGCTGTGTTAGCAATTCAGGAAAGCACTGTGCAGCTTCAAAGATCATTTGTATGCATCGACAGTCACAGGGCTGAAAACCAAGGTGAGCCGAAGCCCTTAGCTTGAAACAGAATTGTAAATTGTTAGGACTTAACTACTCTTTCCAGGCTCACAGTGCCTAAAGGAGTCCATGACTACATTCTCAAAACACTAAAAATGCAAAATTGTATTCAGATTCATATAGATTTTATTGTTTTTATAATTTGCATTCAGTTCTACATTTTCTTTATTATTAAAAACATTTCTGGAACTATGAAAGCAGTTTTCTTTGAGTATAAATCTACACTCTCTGAAGTTTTCTGTACATAATTAATACATAACTGCATCTGCAGTTTCTGATGACTCTGTAGGAGCTAAGTCTTTGTATATGATGTCACATCTGCACTTTCTGACATCAGATTCATTGTTCATGAGTTAGTTCTTTGCATATGATACCACATCTACAGTTTCTGACTTCATTGTGCATGAGCTAGCTTTGTGCATGTGATACCCTACCTGGCAGTTTCTGGTATCATTGTGCATGAGTTAGTTCTCTGCATGATATCACATCTGCAGTTTCTGACATCATTATGCATGAGCTAATTCTCTGTATATGATACCCTACCTGCAGCTTCTAATATTGTTCTGCATGAGTTAGTTCTCAGTGTATCACATCTGCAGTTTTTGACATAATACCGCATAGGCTAATTCCCTGTATATAATACCCTACCTGTAGTTTCTGATACCATTGTGCATGGATTTTCTCTTTATTATATCATATAGTGCATGAACTAGTTTGTTGTGCCTTTTACACATTTGCAGTTTTTAACATGAATACACATTTAAGTTAATTATAATGTCACAAAGTAAATTATAAACCAGACAGTAAAAATTTCAAAAGGTGATTCATTTTGACTGCAATGAAATTTCCCAATATAGCCATGGCTGAAAATGTGCATTGTAATTTAATTTTTACGTGTTGTGTCCATTCTGCAATCAGAATGACTGTTTTTAGGTTCTAACTTTATCATAGAAAATTTGTGTGAGATACAAAAACACATTTATGTGAACTCCTCACCCACAGGAGCAATGATTGTTTCACCAGAGATTTTGTCTGCGCAATGTGAGCCAATACTGTCCTTTCCCTGTCTCTCTCTCTCTCTCTCTTACATACGCACACACACACACACACACACACACACACACACACACACACACACACACACACACACACACACTCACATGCACACAGATACTCACATGCATACACACACTCAGACACAGACACATACTCACACACACAAACACATACTCAAATGCAGATGCACACACAAACACATACTCATATGCAGACACACACACACACACACACACACACACACAAACACACACAAACACACACACACACACACACACACGCGCACATGCAAACACACATACTAAAATGCAGAAAGATGCACACACAGACACACACATACACAAACACATATACCCATGCCGAAACACATATAAACACATATACTCACGCATACTCACACAGAGACGCACACACAATCACACATAGTTCCACGCAGACAGACATGCACATACACACACACAAACACACATAGTCTCACACACACACACACACACACACACACACACACACACACACACACACACACACACACACACACACACACACACATTGACAAATGGTATCTTTCATAGTGCAGTGTGTAAGTGCTGCCACTGGGGGAGGGTTGTGCAGAATGCTACTCATCTTTGCAGTGCATGGACTTGAAGGAAGTATCCACATTATTTCACCTACCATGATTTCTAAAGCTTGGTGTTTAGGAGTGCAACTCTATAGTCTCAGGTATGCATATATTATGAAAGTAGAAGCTGCATAGTCTGATTGTGTTAGTGAAATTTTAGTGCAAGACTGACACAGCAAACAAGCCTGTTGATTTCAGGTAGTTAGTATTAGTTAGTGAACTAAAGTACTGATATACTTGTTGGTTTGCTAGTGAGAAACTGTTTTGGGAGTTGCTGTTCACTGTAAAACATGTTGTTCATAGGTTCATAGGTGTGTACTAGGCTAATGGCCCTGGAGCCTTTGCAAGCCTAGTTCGTAGGATTAATCTGGCAGTGTGCCACCCGACCTTAGATCCCAGTACCTCTGTCGAGTAAAGCCACTGGAGTGATCCCCGGGCTGAATTTTCTATTTTCCATCCACTCATCAAGATTTTTCTTGAAGAAGGCCATTGAGGTGCTCTGTTTGACATGTATGGGGAGTCTATTCCATAGCATGGGCAGTCTATGGGTTATGAGCCTGTCCCTCCAGCATGTTCTGTTGATTGTGGTAATGAGGTGGAAGTCTCTGTAGCGTGTGCTGCAGAGGGATTGGGATTTCTTTAGATGTAGCATTTCTAACAGAGGTGGGTCAGACATGTTTTTGTAAGTCAAGCAGCGATCACCTCTAAGTAGGCAATATGAGACAGAGAATAGTTGGAGTTTTTTGAGTCTATCCATATAAGACAAGTGTTTAAGGACTACGATCCTCTTTGTGAGGTACTTTTGCAGCCTCTCCAGTTGTTGTAGGTGTCTAGTGAGGTACATGCCAAATGGGGCATTGTACTCGATGATTGGCCTAATGAGGGAAGAGTAAATGGAGACCATGACCTCTTTCTTCCTGGATGCAAAATCCTTGGTAATGAGATGTGCCACATAGAAGGACTTTCTGACCACAGTGGCAATGTGACAGTCAAAAGAGAGGTTGCTGTCAACCTGTGTTCCCAGATCTCTTATAACATCTTCTGTGTTCAGTGGACTACCATCATTGTGGTAATTCATGGGAACTGGATTTTTCCCAAAGGGGATGACGACACATTTTTTGACATTGAGCTTAAGGCCATGGTTCTGACACCTGTGGGATGTCAACATCACTTGGGGAGTTAATAATAGCTCCCAACTTGCAATCATATGCAAACTTTGTCAGCCAGAGTCCATTTGTGTTGGCCTGAACTGTAGAGAAGTCAATATTAAACAGGAGAGGACCCAGGACCAAACCCTGTGGGACTCCACTCGTGACTGGTCAGCAGTCTGACTTTCACACTGTGTCAAGAGTCAGCTACTTTCACACTGTGGGTTCTATCTGTGAGCCAGTTTGCAACCCACCAAGTGATATATGGGTTGATGCCTAGCTTAGTGAGTTTTTCTATGATTTCTGAGTGGGGAATGGTATCATAGGCCTTGGCCAGATCAAGGTAGGCTGTGTGAACCACCTTGCCTTCATCCACAGCTCTGGTGACTAACTCAAAGAAGTATATCAGGTTGAGCAGGCATGATCTACCCTTCACAAAACCAAACTGTGTGGGATACAGAGTTTGGAGATTCCCTATATCCTTGTTTATTAGGTCCATGATGATGCAGTCCATAGCTCTGCATATCAGACTTGTCAGGCTAATGGGGCAATAGTTCCCAGGGTCTGTAGTCACTCCTCCTTTGTGGAGAGGGATGACTGTAGCAGTGCACCATTTCGTAGGGACAAAGCCTGAGGTGAAGCTGTGATTGAACATGGTACACAGGTGAGGTGCCAGTTCACTCTGTAGTTCATGTAGAACACAGCCATGGATATTGTCAGGTCCCATAGAAGCTGTATTCTTGGCCTTGGACAGTGCTGTTTTAACCTGTGCAGCAGTAATACTGGGTGCCTGGCAATCTACTGGTATTGTGATTGGTCCTTTGGGGGGAGGGGTAAAGTTGGCACTGAATCTGTCGGCCAGTATATTGGCAATATCAGTTGGCTCGGTATAGGAGGTACCATTGTGCAGTACTTCAGAGCCAATCTGGGTATTGCCATGGAGATTCTTTGCATAACTATAGAAGGCCTTGTGGTTGTTTTTGCTATCTGCTGCAATTCTGTTTCTGGAGCTCCTAGATCCTTTAGATGATTTGACGAGGGATCTTAACGTTTTGTTGAGGCTGATAAGGGAGTTTTTCCAGTCTTGGGACTTCACTTTATTCTGCATCAGTTTCCTCCTTCTGTTGTAGAGTTTGTTTATGGCAGGGGACCACCAGATTGGCTTCCTTTATTTGGAGGAGAGGGAGAGCGTCTTTGTTCTATTGGGTATGGCAAGATCCATGCATTTGTGTACGTGTTCATACAGTGCATTGGTGTATGATTTGGCGGAAATGCAACTATTCTCCATTTGCATGTGTGCCGTGAAGTTAACCACCTCTGTTTTTAGGAGCCCAAAGTTAGCTTTGTAGAAGTTTTTCATGATGGTTACCTTTGTGGGGGGTGGTATGTGTATTTTCAAGGTGATTAGTTTGTGGTCAGATCTAACCATGGAGGAGTTGACTATTTGTGTAGAGCAACAGTTGCCCATGTTGGTAATGACCAGGTTAAGGATGTTGCTACCTCTAGTGGGGATAAGAATGAGCTGGTCCAGGGCATTGGAATTAATGAATTCCAGGAAACATTGGGCAAGTGTATTGCTACATGAGTAGTTTTCCCAGTTAATGGAGGGGTAGTTGAAGTCACCCAGTATGAGAATGTTAGGTTGGACCCTAATATTCTCCAGGGTGCTTAGGAATGTGGAGTGTGAGTCTTGGGACATGCCTGGGGACCTATAACAGACTACGATCTGAATTGCTGTCTTACCCAATGTTAGCTGCACCTGAAGTATCTCTGATGCATTACGTTGGGCTACCAGTCTGGAGGTGTGCACATCCTTTATGAATAAGGAAACACCACCGCCTTTGGAGCTTCGGTCCAAGTTCTGGGACTAAGGTGTGGAATGAGTTATAGCTTGGTAGTGCAGGGGAGCTTTCTGCTGCTTTAAACTAGATCTCTGTTACAGCACAAATGTCAATGTTCTCTATTTTAAGGAGTACTGCGAGTGAGTGCATTTTGAGATTTAGACTTCTAGTATTGAACAGCATGACCCTCAGGCTGTTATGGTGGTAATTTGGTCTTTGGAACACCACCTAAAAAAGGCACTATAGGGGTGGCAAGAGCCTTGGCCAGTATCCGGAAGCCCAGGGCTGACAGATGCAGGCTATCTCTGGCAAACCATCGAGGTCTGTCAGTCATGTCATCCCAGGCAGACAGATACTGGATCCCCTTAGGATAACACAACAAAAAGAGCTCTTACCATGTAGATAAAGCAAGTGTCACCCAAAAAAAATCCAAACTGTATAAAAATAGTGACACAAGCACCACGATGTGATAAGAGACTTAGGGACACAGGTGGACAGTGGTCTCACCTTCGATAACCACATCGCCACAACAGTCAGGAAATCCTTCTATGTGGCACACCTCATCACGAAGGGCTTTTCATCCAGAAAAAAGGAGGTCATTGTCCCACTGTACTCATCCCTCATTAGACCCATTATAGAATACAACGCCCCATTTGGTATGTACCTCTCAAGACATCTGCAACAACTGGAAAGGCCTCAGAAATACCTCACTAAAAGAATCACAGGCCTAAAGCAGATGCCTACGCTGACCGCCTTAAAAAACTCCAGCTATACTCTGTCGCATATCGTCTACTCAGAGGCGATCTCTGCTTAACATACAAGGCCATGTCAAACCCAGAGCTGTTGGACATGCTACACTTAAAGAAATCCCAATCCCTCAGAACTACACGCTCCAGGGATCTAAACCTTGTCATCACAATAAACAAAACATGCTGGAGAGATAGGTTCCTGACCCAGAGACTCCCCAGACTCTGGAATAGATTGCCCATACATGTCAAGCAGAGTGCCTCTTTGGACCTCTTCAAGAAGAACCTTGACAATTGGATGGGAGAAAGGAAATTCACCCCAGGGATCACGTCAGTCGCCCTGCTAGACAGGGGTCCAGGAAAGTAAATAATGTGGGAAGAAATAGCCAGGGAATTGTTATGGCTAGGCTTGTATAGGCCCTAGGGCTGATAGCCTAGTACCAACCTATGAACCTATGAACCTATGTTCTATAAAGACTTAAAGTCTTTATAGAACATTGTGGTCCTTGTGTCACTATTTTTATACAGTTCCCCTTAGAATAACACCAGAAACTTAGCCAATTGTTGAAATCAATCATTTTCTGCTTGGACTGTGGTTTCATTCTGGGTGATGGTAGGATGTTGCTTAGGGCTAGGGTCATACCCACCTGGGCTACATAATCCGAGAGCTCCTCCATGTCTCTTTACATGTAGTCCAGGGAGTTACTTCTCAGGTCATTCATGTTCATAATTCTTATCTGTTTAATATGTGATAAATCTCAGAAGTCTGATTTGTCCATTCTCCACCTGCTCCTCCAGCTGTAGTAACCTTGGGGGTAAAATATCATATTCTAGAAGTCTTCTTTGTTGGATCTGCATGTCTTCCCTGTGTTTGCTTGGGTTTCCACTGGGTGCTTCAGTTTCTTCCCACATTCCAAAGATATGTATTAGGTGGATTAGATACTCTAAATTGGCCATAGGTGTGAGTGTGTGTGCGAGTGTGTCGTGTAGAAGAATTACCATGGCAGCGTTAGCCAGCTGGCAGTGTAAACCATGGCTCTAGGTGATTGTCACTGTTCACAGTGTTGCTTCTTTGCACTTCTCCATTCGGCCTTCTGATGGTCGTGGTAAGTGCTTTCACTATTTTGATAGTAAACCTATATATATATATATATATATATATATATATATATATATATATATATATATATGGTCTACTTTAGAACGACATAAATTTAAAATATTGAGCACTCACATGAGTGAAAAATCAGGAATTTGATATTTAGTTTTTTGGATTGCAGTACAGTGAAGATCGGAATATTTGCCATTTCCTGACTGTAGTGCAATCTCGGAGTAGGAGTATATATTTAGCAGATTTTTCACTCATGAGTGCTCGATATTTTAATTTTTCATTCTTGTAATATAGACCCTATATATATATATATATATATATATATATATATATATATCTATCTATATATATATATATATATATATATATATATAAAATTACACACACACACACACACACACACACACACACACACACACACACACACACACACACACACACACACACACACACACACACATTTACCAATACACATATGATTTACTATCACCATTTTAAAGCCCACAGTATTGAAATTCATAATCCTGAAACCTTAATATTGAATATCCAAAGTGCTGAAAACCACAATATGAAGCTCATTGTCTTGAACCCCCAGAGACCCATGTTAGCACTCGTTCTTGGATTCACACTGGTAGGGGGATAGAGTGTTTCAGATTTTTTACACATTCTGGTCTTCAAAGTTTTTGTTTTTTGATATGATCTCAGGATTATGGGTTTTAAGACTGTGATAGTAAACCTATATATATATATATATATATATATATAAGTGAGACGACAACACTGAATCATCATTTAACCAACTTCTCACATAACTGACAATTTACCCAGGGAAAGGAGGCAGCCAGCCAACATTTTTGAAGTTTGCCCTTTTCCCCACTATAGTGCAATCTCAGAGCTGATATAATTAGTTAGGGGGGGTGAAGCCCCACACTTGTGTGAGTTTGGAATGCTTTGGTATTTTTTTTGTGTGTGTTTCCTGACTACCTCCTTTTCCTGGGTAAATTGTTGGTTATGCGAGGAGTCGTTTATGTGAAGATTTGGTGTTGTCATCTTGGTTATTTGCAATTTGGGTAAATGGGTTTTCATTTATTTGAAGTAGACCTATATATATATATATATATTATATATATATATATATATGGGTTCCCTTTGGAATCTCGAAATACTAAAATGATGAATTTCAGTATCTCGAGACCAAAGTGTCAAATCTGCAGTTGCATGAAACCTGCAGAATATCAAACCCAGAAATGTTGAACCCACGGCACTGATGGCGCGTTAGGTAAGTGTTATATTTTTAAGGGTTTTTGGGAGGGTTTGTATGTTGGGGAGTTTTAGGTGTTGCTTAGGGTAGGTAGGTAAGAGTGTGAGTGTGTCAGTGCTGAGAGTAGTGGTGTTTGTATGTATGTGATGTGTGTTTGTGGAAGGGGGGTATAGAATGTGTAGTGGTGGGTTTTCTGTATTTTGGTGTTAGTGCGACCTCGGAATTAGTATATATAAGAAGCGGGGGTGTGGGGGGCACAGCTTCCCACATGGGGGGTGCATGGGGGCTTGTCCCCCTGCTTGTAGGAAGGGTAGGTGTGTGTGTTTGTTTTGTTGCATTCGTGTGTGTTGTTTTTCTTTGTTGTAGTGTTGGGAGGTAGGTGTATTTGTGTTTGTTGGTGTGGTGTAGTGTTTTGTTGACATTCGTGGTTTTGAATTTCACGGTTTTGGTTTTCGGGTTTGTGAGTTTTCGGCTTTATAGTCTCGAGATACTGAAATTCAATAGTTCAGTATTTCGAGATTATAAAGTGAATATATATACTGAAATTATAAAGTGAATATATATATATATGTGTGTGTGTGTGTGTATGCATGTTTATGTATTTACTTTAAATTTTCAACCGTTGGCATCGCCTACATCATATATATCAGACCAGGGTGTTTTTTCCTTACATATAAAGTATGTAATGCCGTCTGCATTTGACTGCAGTTTTCAAGGAAAATACTGAATTAAACATGCAGCAGATAAAAGAAAAGCCTTGTTTCCATCAAAGGCCTTCTTTTTAGATAGCGTAATCTTTCTGCCAGTGCAAAAATGAATGTAATATTCCATTGTTGGAAGTATGTGAGAAAGTTACAAAAAGAATAAAACAGTGAAACTAAGAAAAGAAAAAAAAAGAGTATTGGGAAGGCTTGTGACTCAGTCCTGTTTAGGAATGTATTCTGCTCAGCATAGTTTCCACAGGTTAGCTGAACCTAATGTGACATAGAAATGATGGGAAGTACTTTACTATTTTTTTAAGCTAAGGACTTTGCTAAAGAAAATTATAGCATTTTTATTTTACCATTACACATTTGTTCCTGACTATGAACCCAGTTTACTGTTAGCACAAATCTTTTCAGAGTTCATCTTGATGAGACTGCAGGACACACATTTCATTGCAGTGTGCCATATGTATGCCAGTAACATAGGTTCTTAGATTTTTACTAGGCAATTAAAGGGATACATCATTTATAGCCTAGCCAGTGGCATTCCTACCACCTGCTTCCTCTTCCCATAAGAGTTTGTGAAGCCAGTCCTGGAGGGTATTTATGGTAACCCATCCACTTGTCAAGGTTGTTTTTGAATAGTTAGGGAGCTACGTTGTTTGATATTCCAGAGAAGACAAATTCTTTCACACCCCTTATTTGGGACATGGAGGATGGGCATGCAGGAATTCTATTTACATTCACATTGACAATCAAAATCATATCAATATGGCAGTCTCCCTCAGGCTATTTTTTTTTGACAGGGTATGACAGCTGGCTTTAGTACTACACTAGTACTACAAAGAAGATCAAGATATGATAAGGAGGATGTATTTGTTTCATCAGTTGCTTTCTTTTAGTAACTTCATTGTTAAGCTCCATTCCAGGCATAAATACATATAAAAATATATTGTCAAGAAGTCAGCTTGGTATTAATCAATTTCAATGATTATTTCATGATAATTTAACTTTTAGGAAGCACCATCAGATTTTATGATCCAGAATATTAACAAAATGCAAAATAGGTCAGCATAGGAGAAGCAAATCTTTTTCCTGAAGACTAGACTATAGTATATAAATTCTTCCATTTCATATCGTCATATCGGTATGCGGTAATATGTAATAAAGATGGAAATGAAACTACAAAAATAAATCGCACGATGAACAGTCATTTTATTTACATCAGCAAAGCAGTGTGCAATATAATAGTCAAAATTCAAGAAATACTGCTTTTTTCAGTTGTATTCTGAGGCAAATGAAAGTTTTGAGACTGCAGTTATTACAGCAATAGAAATATTTAGAAGCATCATCAACTTAAATATAAATTAAGCAATTGATCTCAAAGATTTTGCACTTAAAGCCTCAGGTCAAAAAAAAAAAAAAGAATAACGTACTGTTTAAAAGAATAAAAGATTAACAGAAAAAAAAGATCATTGTATGAACAATGCATTTTCAATTTAGTAGGAAAATTAAAAGGGACTAATTTTGAAATTAATTTGTGAAATACTCTTGCTTCACAAACCACAGGAAAATAGAAGTAGTAAGTTGATTATTTACAGAATCCGTAGCTCACTGCTAATTGCCAGGGTCTCGTAATGTTTCTGAAGCTTCTAGATCCTTTCTTTTTCATTTTTACATTTAGGCTAAAAAAATGGTTGGTGTCAAAAACATGGTCCAAAAGGAAATTCTCCGTAATATCCATAGAATGTACATGAGCAGTAATACAAGCTGCTATGATATACTAGGCACCCTTATCACTATTAATTAAGTCATTAAAAGTGACTGGATCAGTTTAAAACACCCTGCTGTTACACAAATGAAGAACAGATAAATGATTCTGAATGTGAGTATGCCAAACAAGCTGCTAATGAGCTTGCACAAAATAAAAATGAAACTATATATTAAGCCGAATAATGTCAAACCATTCTAACTTAAAAAAAAAAATCTTTACCTGAAGTGTTGACATCTGTATAGCTCAAGCTTACTGATCTGGAAATATAGATTGTGTCCATTGAATCTTGAAAAGATAATAACACATAACTTGTCTTTAAAAGTTAGATCCTGACTGGATGACTTCATTATTTTAGAATAATCTTTTTATCTGCAAATTACCAAAATGTATATAATGAATTTAATGTATCACAGACACATAAAACATATTAATATCTTATTGGCAACTAATCTATATTTTCTCACATTGCTAAACATTGCTATGTTCTTTGAATATTTGAAAACATTGTCAAATAACAACCAAAATGTATTTTATATAAAAATATCAAGTGCAGACAAGAGTTTAAATATGTGATTTTTTTATGGCTTTATTGACAACACAATTCACAGACATAGATGGAAAGCCAACTATGTATTATTTAAAGCTTGATAGAATGGGTAAAATGGATTGAATAGTGACCATGTAGAGCTTTTTTTGGACAGAAGGTGTTAAGGCCTCTTTGGCAGAGAATCAGCCTCAGATTCCCTATTTTTGTAGACACTAAAAAGAACAGGAGTACATTTCCTTGCCTCACTGACTTTTGGAGGCTACATGATTTTATTTTGAGGAGCTTTACCACCTCCTTGTTGTTACTGTTTTTAAGGGCATCTGACAAGGGAATCATTGGCTGAAGTAAGAAAAAATTAAGTGGCAGGCACTGGTCATCATTCCTTTATCAGTGTTTTGTTAGTTATCACTTTCCTAGTGAGCACAGGATGCCACCCGAGGAAGATGGCCAAATAGGGATTAGGGCTACAGCTCTTTTCTGAAACTGTGCCTCTGACTCCATGATTGTACTGGGAAACAAGGCATTTGCTTCAGCAACCCTGCTAATGACAAGGAGTAACTTGTTAGTCATAACACTTGTTCTGATGATGTTCTTGTGGGCATGTAGCCAAGGTCTCTCCTGGTTCCTCCGTATCCTATTAAAGGTACATTATGGAAAATAAAATTTCTCCCCAGAGCAGAAAGGCCTTGATCGTTTTGTTTCACTGTGTTCAGCTGGTCATCAGATTCAGACCCAGAGGACAGGATCCCCTTGAAGGAGGCATCCATGAAATGCACCTTAAGAAGGAGGGTCTAAGCATAGCTGGGATACTGGTACATCGAACTTCCTGATTCTGCTTCTTGAGTAGTTCTGCCGACATAATCATATGGGACTTGGATCATGAGGGAACCAGCAGGAATTTTTTGCAACTCCCTAAGCTTTAAAATAATCTTAACATCTTCACATTTGAATAGCATCTCTACTATATTTGTAGCTTCCTCTAGCAGATTGTGATGAAAATGCAACACTTTTATTATACAGTTTAGTGTCTTCACCATCTTATTGAAAGATGCATAACTATCCTTTCTGAGCCTGCTGTGGGTCTTTAATAGTTCATAAGATGGATGGTTTAAGCCATCAAATGTAATCTCATACTACAGGCCAGCTCTGGGCAAATATGAAGTTCTTCAACTTTGTTGGGCAGTGAGGCCACAATATTTGCATGAGCCTAGTTCATGTTGATTAAATCCAAAAAAGTGTTCAACATCTAGTAGAACTTCCAAGGAAACTTGGTCTGGCAAGTTAACTGCTTTTTGAGGCATGTTTGTGGAGAAGATACAGAGTTTGAAGACAACCCCTTCTGCCTTATCTAGAAAATCACCTTGACGTTGGACACTCTGAATTGGCCATACGTGTGAGGAGAGGCAATTGCTTCTTTGTCATCTTCAAGATCCCCTGGGACATCTTCATAAATGGGTTCAGCCTAAAATGATCTCATTTACTGTGAGTTCTTTTGAGACCAGCTCTTCCAAAGATGATTACTTGGACAACCCCAAGGCTAGAGGATGTTAGCCTGTCTAGAGAATAGCAGGAGGGAACAGACCTGACGATTGTCACTGGGAGACCAGAGAAACTTCCATGTTCTGAATCAACTGGACCTGCACTGGTGATGTTAGAGTAAGATTCAAGATAGTATGTAGTACAGTGGTTTATATGGCAGGTATAAGGGCAGTTACATACCATACACTCAACCTAACCATATAGAATTGTTGCACTTTGGGATCAAAAATTTTGAAGTAACACAACACCAAAAAAACGTACATTAGAAAAATGGAAACTGAACTCCAGGGATTTAAGTGCTGGAGTGGAAGACAAAAGGCCTAACTTCTGGTGTATTGTACTAGCCAGAGCAGTATTAAGGTTGGCATAATCATAGCAGGGAGAATTCTCATCAGAATAAAAAGCACATGTAAAGCCAAAATGGAGGATCTAGCAGTGGGACTGTTAGTGCCTAAAAACCCAGAATGAATCCCTGTGCTAATAATGCTGGGAAACAGCTACACAAGCAGGCAGTGTTCCAGCCCCCAGCCCCAGAGAAGGAGCTGCCAGCAATGAAGCTGGCTTCAGTGTGTCCTGCAAATCTGAGAGACCAAGTGCTGAATAATGGCAGCTGGCACTGTTTAGTCAGCTGGAGGAGCTGTAAGTTGAGGCAAGAGCCAGATCCATCCATCCATCTACAACCCCTTTTTCCTCAATGTTGTACATGAGGTTGGGGTGTCACTTCAACAGTGACAATCATCAAGAGGCAAGGTTTACACCTCTGAGTGGTTAGCCCTGCCATGGTAATTCTTCCACACCACTCACTCGCATGCACACTCACACTTATGCCCAACTTAGAGAGTCCAATCCATCTACTGCATGTCTTTGGAATGTGGGAAACTGGAGCACCTGGAGGAAACCCATGCAAGCACAGTGGGAAGATACAGACTCCACATAGAAGTACCCCAGCCAAGAATTGAACCAGGGAACCTCTTGCTGTGAGGTGACAATGGTATCCACTTTATCACTGAGAAAATATATGAACCCCAAGTTCTGGAGGTAATGCTTGCAGTGTCCTCTCAGAAACTGGCTCTTTTTTAATGAGAGAAGGCTGGGGATTGCACTGAGTCTGGCAACAATACCACTGATCAGTCCCTTTTGCCATCCTTTTTACCATAAGCAATGTGGGCAGGACTGATAGAGACACCTAAACAAGCCTCAGTAGAACCAGAATATATGGGAATGATGAAGGAAGTCAAGAAGATTTAGCAGGCCTATGCTCTCATTGGCTACCAGTGGCGGCTGGTGAGTTCAAATCGAAGAGGGACTGCAGGAGACAGCTGAATGGGTGGGGCCAATGTGAAGGGGTGTGTGGTCACTAGAAAAGGAGAGGCTATACAAAAACACAAAACCTGAAACTTTATTAAACACGCTGCCCTGGTGCCAGCCCAAACATTCATTAGAGAGTCCCTCAAGACAATGTGAAGTGTAATAAAAATTTTCAATTATTAGCTTGCATGACAGCTTACTTAATATCTAGAAAGAAAAAAAAAAAAAAAAAAAAAATAAAAAAAAAATACTTTTTAAATAATGCACTGGAATGCATTGCAAAATCAAGTAAAAAGAAAAAGCAGCACTCAACTCAACTTTGCCTTCCACTGCAGTTCAAATTATAATTTATATTTTATTAAATATTTTAGTTTATTAAAGTACCAGATAAGTAGCAATCTCTGGGATATTCCACTTTAATTTTTAAAATGTTTCCAAAACAGACCTGCTGCTGACAACTATCTACTTGTTTCATGGGAAAAACATGATCAGTAAAAAAAAAAAAAAAAAAAAAAACTCAAGATACATTGCTAAAGGATTACTTTACAGGTAATGGACCGCACATGATAGATTGGCATTCTGTTTGGTTTTGGTCATTAAAGCATTGCTACTTAAACACAGAGCAACAGGTACTTTCTGAGTAATAAGCATAAATCAACAGTATAAAAATATGACAAACCAGAACATTCTGCAAAATCAAGGACAGAATAAAAGTAGTACTTGTGTCTTCCTTGGATGGGGATACTCTGCACATTTACACTGCATAACACACATTTGTCATACCTCTCAATCTCAGAGTAAGAAATCTGGACAAAGCCATACATAGAAAAATAAGAACAATTTTAAATATTGCTCTTATAAACTTAGAAAGGTAATAGAGTAGTAGGTCTTGCAAATCTGAAACACAAATGTCTGTCATTATTTTCTAACTTCAGTCTTTAATGATTTGCTACTAATTTGCCAAAAAAACACAATGTTATGAAAAATGGACCAAAAATGTGATGCAAAAATATAAAATAGCCACACAATACAGCTGTGAACCTGTCAGAGAAGGGACACTTTTTTTAATATTAGTACTGCTAACATGAGCAGCTGACAAAATAAAAGAATCTGCATGCATTTATGAAATTAAAGTAATCTATAACTCTGATTATTACAGTTATTTCTTAATTGTAAACCCTCCACATTTTCTTCCAAAATTGCCATTTTGCGGTGGGATTATTAGGGGAAGAGAAACATTTTGAGCCAAAATCGGGGACAGTTCAGAGGTTTGGATATGCCTAATTCTTTAAAGCAATTTATTTGCACATACCTCTCAACCTGTTAATGCAGAAAATCTGGACAAGGCCAAATATACTTATAAACAGTACAAAAAATTGTTGTATAAACTGAGACAGTTAATAGAATAATAGGTCTTGCTTTAGCATGCATTTTTTTGAAGGTTATGAAGTCTGAAACTCGGTGTCTGTCATTATTTAGTGAATTAATTCCTAAATTATTTGCCAGAAAACCACACATTTAATGATGAACAAGCCAAAAAAATATATATATATATTCATTCTTTGAAAATCTGGACAGTTGAGAGGTATAGTTCAGCCCTTCCCCTCCCTTCAGCTATTCCAATGAACCATTACTTGGCTATTTCACCCCATTTACCATAAACACTAATGTGCATACTGCTTTACTTCTACAATGATTTGGACTTCATTTGAAAGTTTTATTTTACATTTTACAGCACAAATACTAAGACATCTGTTAAAGCAATGCAATCTCACAATGAAAACAGACTTGGCATTAAAACTTCTCTGCCTTTGAAACTCACATTCATTGAAACCCACATTCAAAGAAAATACATTTTGCCAGTGACAGATAAAGATTAACTTAAACATACACGTGGTCTTTGATACACCTTTCTGATTTTATTAAATTATATTCCTTGTACAATACAGTACAGCTGTAGAGGGTGTTTTAAATCTGTTTTGAACATTTTTCCAGTAAATATTGAAACAAAATGCATGCACCAATAATGACAAAACTGCCCAATTCAGAAAATTTTTCCAGTAAACAATGAAAAAAATGCATGCACCAATAACAACAAAACTGCCCAATTCAGAACATTTCTATCATAAAAGTCTACTCAAACTTCTACAGTCCACCGGTATCAGTAAATATGCACAATCTCTGAAGAAGTAAAAGTCATCTAAATAATTCCACATTAAAGAAATCTGTAACTAATGAAGAGGTTGCTGCTAGCAAACAACTTTATATGTCATTGTTTCATCTACAAATAACGTGTCTGTTGCCCTTGAGCAATAACTTGCCTATATTTCATTTAAAAATGATAAGCTAGTTATATTGCAATAGGGAATTGATGGTAAACTGATAACCGGTTCAGTTACTAGGTATCTTCACCAGAAAGAACTGTAGCATTCACCCCCTTTACAATACAGTACAGTATCAGCCAGCCTTCTGCATCTAAAGCAAGGACACTACCTGTTGTACTATTAACAACACAAGCAGACTCAGCATAAGCATCACTAAACTTTTGTTCCCCTGCAGCTCTCAGCTTCTTGTAAAATCTACTTGACACTCAGCTGTATCTCTGAACTTTGCAGCACAAGAAATCTGGAAAAAGCCAAAATTTGGGGGGGGGGCAAAAGACCAAAAAACATGGACACATTTTAAACATTGCTTGTATAATGTTGGAAAGTTGCTAGAATAAAATGCTGTGTTACTGCCATACATTTCACTGCCAAGCATTGAACCCAGGACCCTGTGCAAAACAGTCAGAGCAACATACCACTATGCCAAATCAATCACCTATTTTATGAAAGAGGAAGACTGAAATTTAATTGGCTACATTCAGTGAATTCAGTTCTCACCATAGCTGTCAACATCTTATTGCAAAACACCTGAACAAAGCCAATAATGGGGGAATACAGCCCCCAAACATATTCAGTGAATTCAGTTCTCACCATAGCTCTCAACCTCTTAGCAAAAACACAGACAAAGCCAGTAATGCAGAAATACAGCCCCCAGACATATTCAGTGAGTTCAGTTATCACCATAGCTCTCAACCTTGGCACAAAAAACCTGGACAAAGCCAATAATGGGGGAATACAGTCCCAAAAAATCCATCTTATAAACTTAGAAACTTGCTATAATAATAGGTTTTGTGTTACCATGTACTTTCTGAAGAATATGAAGTCTGAAATTCCAGTGCTTGTCATTTTTATTTAACATTTGTTAACCAGGAAAGTCTGATTTGAAACAAACGCTAATTTTTGGCAAAGGAAGAAACATTCCAGACATGTCTTTGTAAGATGAGAGGACACCAGAGCAAACCCACACAAACACAGGGAGGACATGCAGACTCCACATTTTACAAATGGTGGTGGGTAGGGAATTCAGGCTCTTGCAATTTGGGCCCAGGGTACAGGGTTCAAGCCTTATTCTCTACCCACCACCATGTAGTGACTGGGGCATTACACACACACATCGTTGCCGAGCTGTACAATCCATTCCTACACACACTTACCTGCAAAGTCCGTCAAAATCAGCAAGCTCCGACTTGTACAATTAATTCCTGCACCATCATCACCAGCTGAGCTGTTAATCCATGCAATAGCACCTAAGGCTCATCCTATCTGTCCTGGACATTGCAGTCTGATCCCCTTCCAGTCTATGCAGTTCTGACTGCATAGACTGCTGGGAAAATGTAGATGTGCATGTTGTCTTTGAAATCTGGACTGCTGGTAGAGACAGTCTGGATTCTGTGTTCATGCTCCAGACTGGTTCACCGATGTTCTGGGACTCACGGTTATTTTATTATTTTCTTTTTGTCATTTTTATAATATATTTTGTTTATTTTTTTCTTATTTTACAGCTGGGAGGGCTGCAGTCCTGCAGTCCAATAGACAAGCCGCCCCTGTTGGCTACCCTTCTCTTTCACCTTATCTTTTCTGTGTTTGTGCTGCCTTTATTTTCTCTCTCATTTCTGTCTTTCATTCTTTACCCTCTTTTCTGAAACCAGGCTAAACTTCAAAGTTACAGCACCCACCTGAAGTCCTTCAGGCATTTTTGCTATTTGGGTGGTCTTGTAGGCTTTTCTGACATGATGTTGACATTGGATTACCTAAATACATGCCACACACTTTTAAGTGATCATCCATATTTCTGCTTGTCTTGACGATTGAAGGGTGTGGTAGAGAACAGATATTGCAAGCATTAAGAGAAAAGGCCAAGCAAGCAAGTTTGTGCTAATATCAATGTGAACCAGATAGTACTATAAAATATCCTATGGTACTTGTAATGTGGTGAGTGACAAGCCTAGTTGGAATACATTTGTCCATTAGTAATGTAAAAGCAATAAAGGCATTTATTAAAGTTAAAAAAAATACAAACAAAAAAAAAGTAACTCTAGATCTTCAAACTCTGAGTTGAAACTCTTTGTTTAGAATACCTCATCTTCCAGAGGTAATGCTAGCTATTCTAGTGCCTGGTGCAGTCATCTGTCCTGGTACCACCCCACCCCCTCCTCAGCTTTAACAAGAGGAGAAAAAAAAAAAAAAAAAAACAACTCCTGGGACTGATGTGTGGAATAACAAACATCTCTTCTTTCCATTTAAACTGTAGCAAACCGCTTGCTACGTTTCTAGTAAGCAACTGCTACACTGTATGCCATACATGGAGCACATTCTTTTCTGAGTGCCTGTAACACACTAAAGGCCAAGTAGTATCTACTGATTTCGTCTTCCTAACACTTTGTAACCAGAGCGGCTGTCCCATTCACCCCACCATAGCTATGCCACTGTCCCCCTTGACCAGGATGCAAGAGGACACTCAGCCTCAGTAAAAATTAATATCAGCTATAATATGAAATGTGACAACTTCATATCTCTAAGACTTCCATGTCCGTGGAATAAACCCCCCTCTCAATTAATTTCAGCCCCATAAATTCATGGCTTCAAAAAGGATTTTGTTGACTACATGGGCACTTAGAAATTCCAGCATAGCATCCATGGGATAAAGCTCCTCACTGGCCATTAGGCCTTGAGCTTGTTCACCAAACCTGTGAACTTTATGAGATCACATGGCAGGAAAGCATTGGAGAGTTCCATACTAAAAGTTACTTTGGTGAAGATTTGTGGCAGGTCTAATGAATATGTTGCCTGCCATAAATCTGACTGGCTGAGTGAAACTTGAAGATAAAGTCCAAGCATTCAGTATCAGACTCACAGTTACCATAGCCTGTTTTCAGTTCCCACTTATTAAACATTGAAAAAATATATTGTTCTTAAACCTGTTTTTGTGAACACTGTTCAACTTTTGTGGTTTTTGGCATATGCTTGCTCTTTTAAACAGCACTGCAATGTAACACAAAAACGTGCCTCACAGCACTTGGTTGGGCCACATCTTTGGCTATGAAATGTTGTTTGGTTACATATAACAGAGTCTATCCTGAAGCATATAATATATGATCTTCTTATAATAAGAAAGTAACTACAAAGCAAATGATAAAACATCATTTGAGACTGTCAGAAAGTGACAGACATTTTGAAATCACACTATCTGCATGTGATTATGGGCTAAAACAAAAAAAATATATATATATATATATATATATATATATATATATATATATATATACAAACACATGTTTTAGTGGGGGGCTTTTTTGGGTAATCGGGGAACTAGACTTCAGCAAAAGTGCACTTTCTTTTAAGTGGACTTTCGCTGAAGTGTATTTGAAGACGTGTATTTTCAATGTAGAGCAGTAGACCCATATATATATATATATATATATATATATATATATATATATATATATATACATGCAATTTTCTGATAGTTGTATGTTATTGCATGTTTACTCTTCATGCATATTAAAGATCAAGAACAGTCAAAACACTTTACTTATATAACATACCAAGTAGGTACCATCAAGGCTCTGCATTAAGCCATTTAAATACTTAAGTTTCATTTTATCTGAAACTGAAAGACCTTCATCACTTTGTTCTGAAATAAGATGCTAAGTAACTCTGAATAATAATAGTATTAAACTGCATTTCTTTGGTTTATGCCTTGAATCTGTGTTTACTACTACTATAGGCTTGCTGACCCATTTCTAAGAAGTGCACATGAGAACACACAGGGATGAATGTGCTTAGTGACATTGACAGTTAATTATTACAGGTACATGAGTTTAGACTGCATAACAGGTGTGTGATTCATCTTACACAGCATGTGTGAGAACTAAACACATAACAGGAGGTTTCACATGCAACATATCACCAGCAGGATTCAACCAGAATGACCAGACCTTCATTATTCTAAAAGTACTTTTCAACATTCTTTAACACCTTAATTGGATTTCAAAAATGTTTAATTCATACGAGCTGATAGGTTCCCATGGGCACTTTTATTTCTGAAGAGGGTGTTATTACTGTTTTTTTTCCTCACATTTCAGCTCCTCTGTTTTACAGATCTAATTACATAATGATAGTTTCTTCAGATATGCAATTATTGTAGATGAGAAGCCAATAACAAGTACAGAATGGTTGAATATCCATAGTGTGTAATATTAGAACAACATAATACAATGCAGATATTAAATATGGCAACAATTGTCAGGCTGATAAGTCTTGCAAGAGAAAATTCAGATTAAATTTGCAGGACATGTTATTCTTTTAGATGCTAAGATAGATATTTTGGGTATAGCGTTGGCCACTGAGGACAAATTTCACTTATGATGTAGAATGATAAAGAGATGATATGCCTCACTAGAAAATTACCAATTTGTTTTAAAATGTCTGTGTTGTGGGGCTGAATATGTTTTACCAGCATTTCCCAGATGCAGCCTTTTCTCTGAAGAGCTGTGTTTTATTTAACTATTTATCAGCATGTCTCTGCTGAAAATTGTCTCGTTCCAAGTCGGACTTTCCCGGTAAACAAAAGCTAAATAAATAAAATAAATAAATAAACTAACTGCATATATTGTAATCTTTTGACGGCTTTTAAGGATAGATGCTCTAAGCACAACACTGACCATTCCTACACAATTCCATATCAGAATATTAGATGAGATGGAGATGCTGTCCACTACAGTCTTTGTAAGGACAAGATTTTATGTGGCATTCTTTCAGTAAGGTGTTTTATACTACAGCTGTTCATGGCATTTTACATTGGCTATGCAAGAATACAGGTACACAGTATATGTAAAAGTCTTTGGCTTTCATATTATCACTCCCAGTTATATTTTCTGAAAACATTACACAGGTTCTGCACTACAAGATAATAAGATCTTCTGTTGCAGTATCACTATCACTAGCAGTGCAGTAACACTGCCCATGACAAAGGGAGATACTGCCAGCACAGCTGTCTGAAGTTTGTAAATAATTATATGTTATTGGTGAATATCAAAATGATTTATATAAGATGCTTGTGTTACAACTGTATTAGAACTGTATGTCATGTGTATATCAAACTGCTGATACAGAAGTATGTGTTGGAAAGGTTTTTGGAAAGTGCTGTTTAAAATGTAATCACAGTGTGCCCTACTGGAATAGAACAGAAATGTACATGCTCTATTGTAACTGTTTAAATGTATATGTTTTAACAGTGGATGCTGGAATATAGGAGGTTAACTTCAGTCCAGCAAAACTTCAGAAAAATAGCTGAAATTAAATTACTTTATGGCAGCTGCAGACACAATGTCTGTGCTGAGAAGCTTTCTGTATTGTCTTTGGAGTGAACTAATTACTACACTTGTTTTATGACTTCTAGCATCAGCCAAATATCTGAGGTCTATCTATTTTAATAAGTAGATGCTAAATACTGCTATCTTCTAGCAGTGGGAATTTTACCTGGGATAGAGTCAGATGCCAAAAAATGATGTCATTCTGCAAGCTATCACAGCATTGATATTTGAGATATAATTTGAGAAGTCTCTGAGAGAGACACAGCATTTTGTATTCTGTCTTGGACCTGGCAACAACTAGAAGATCCATTAATTATGTCTGCCTTGCTCTTAAGTAAGTTAACTATGGTATAATAATTCTTAGATTCAGTCAGGAATATAGTGAAGCACAGTTTAGATGTTTTTCTTTATTTATTTGAGACTGTTCTCAATGTTGTTTTAAATATTTCCTGTGGTTTTGAACTCTGATGTCACTGTGAATATATAGTGAGTATTTTCTTGCTCTTTTATTATTTATTATTAAATATATTTAGACCTTTCATTGTTGCTGATCTTTGTGAGACATATGTAAATTTTGAGAGTACTTGCATATCCATTTGGTGACACTGTGGATCCCTCATAATAGCCTTGCTCCTGGTCAAAGTACCATTTGTATTAATATTAATATTACACAGTAAGATTGGGCATCCTTTGTTAAGGGCCTTAAAGTAGCTGATAAGAGTTGTCTGGTGGCAGTGGTAACTACCTTATAGTCTGGACAAAAGGAGGTATAGCTAGGAAACCTGTGCCAGCCTTTCTCAGGTGTGTGTGTGTGTGTGTGTGTGTGTGTGTGTGTGTGTGTGTGTGTGTAAATCAAACCCCAAAGAGTGCATGTGTCAGCTACTTGGGCAGGGACATGAAGCACTGGTCGGACAGAGAGAGTGTTGGATGTCTTGGTTTGGCCACTCTGCTTAGATCTCAACCCTATAGCTGTGCCAGTGGGGAGTCTTATTGGGGATCTGGAGAAAGAGGGAGAAGCCAGCCCCAGACTGACTGTGGTTTCTGTGCACTCTTAAATGAAATTGCATTTGATGCAGCGAGATGCATCTAGAAATACTGTGTGTGTGTGTGTGTGTGTGTGTGTGTGTGTGTGTGTGTGTGTGTGTGTGTGTGTGTGTGTACTTGTCATCCTCTCAGTGAATGTCCCCCACTGTTGCCAGTGATGAGGATTGAAGCTCCTTGATTACTGGTCCAGTGGTGGGTCATCACACTGCCATTACTACTGCAGTATCAATACCAATAATTTTTCAGAACAATATCAGCATTGCTATGGTAGCAGAACCACTTCTGTTACTGTATAAGTGCCCTGGAATACTTGCACCACTACTGCTGAAGGGGGTAACAACTGTAGTGCAGTATCAGCACAACTATTGCTGGAATATGAGTACCTGAGCAGGTACCAACTTTATTGCAGTACCAGTACTACTGTTGTTAGAATTTCTGCACCACTACTGCTGAAGCAGGTACCAACTTTAGTGCAGTATCAATACTTCTACTATTAGAATACCTGCAACACTTCTGCTGAAGCTGGTACCAACTTTAGTGCAGTATTAGTACCTGGATTGCCAGCACTGCTGCTAACATTGGTGTAGTATCAGTACGGTATTGCTATGGCACCAGCAGCACTTCTATTACAGTGTCACTAACTCTGTCACTGCAGTGTCTGTATCACAGTTGTTGTTGAAACAGTGCTACTGTTTATGCAGTACGTCTATCACTGTTGCTTCAAATTCTTTATCAATATTGATGCTGAAACAGCAGCACTGTTGGTGCAATAGTACTACCACTCTAGTGCAGGCAGCTTATATGAAGCACAGACCTTCAGCATTCATAATACTAGTGATAAACCTTGAGTGGCAATGCTTCATAGCAATTTTGGCTTCTATGCCATTGCCACATTATGAGACAGATCTACTAATGCAAAACTTAAAAGGCTAGATCTCATGACCCATGTCACACACTTTTGTCTACTTTCTGTTCCATAAACTATATAATAAAATTTATTTTGACATCTTCAAGTATAGATACTTCAAAGCAGACCAAGCCCTCAAATTCCTTTCAAACTATAATAAATATAAATTTAAATAGCTTCTCTCACATCACACCATCGCTTTTCTGCAACTCTGTGGAAACATACACCTAAAACCTGGTCCCTACCAACTCCCACAAGCATATTCCCTATCATCATCTTCATCCACAAACCATATCTTCACTCCAACTGATTATTTCACAATATAAACCTCGGAAGTATTTCTAACAAACTGCATGATATTCATGCCTGTATCTTGTTCAGTTCCACAAGATGTGCTCATTGCCACAGAAAACCGATTACAAAAGGACATAAAGGATGAAGAAATACCCCCCCCCCCGGCTATAGATTTGTAGGTGTACACTAGGTTAACATCCAGTGGGGACATTATAAGACTACCTATGCATTCCCAATGTACTTCATCAATTATTGTACCTTAGAGGTTATTTTAAGGGGGGTGTATGTCAGTTAGGTTATAATTTAATGGCTGCCTCTGTCCATCAGAGACACTAGTGTTAGAGTAGGGGAGGATTTCCAGTTTCCCATCCATTGGTCCAGGTTGTGCTTTGACAGGGTTAGAGAAGGCCCCTGTTCTACATGGATGGGAAGCCTATTGCACTGAATGAGGATTCTCTTAGAAATATCTGTCCATCTAACTTGTCCTATTAAAGTTGCAAGCAAAGTTTAAATCCTTTGATTTAGTAGCTCTGGTGTTATTCATTTTGTGGATATGCAAAAAGTCCATCAGACCAGGATCTAGAGATGCCTTTTATGTCAGGTATAAATCACATCTCAGCAGTCTATAGGAAACGGTATAGAGAGATGGCATTGCAGTGACCTGTATAAGACATTGTATTCATGTACTTTATTCTTTTTGTAGGAACCTTCGTGGACATTCCAGTTGTTGCATGTGCCTGATCAGGTACATATGGAAGAGGTGTTATACTCAATGATGGATCTGGTGATAGCCTAGTACAGTGGCATGATTACTTCCCTTAGTCTAGATGCTATACCCTTACTTATAAGTTAAATGACATAGAATGATTTTCTTACAACCGCAGATATATGTTGGTCGAAAGACAGATTACTATTTACATGAGTCCCAATATTCCTGACTAGTATGTCTATTTCTGGGGGTATTTTATCAATGAAGTAGTCTTCCAGGGTAGCCAATTTCTAAAAAGATAATTATGCATTTCTTGGTATTGAGTTTTATGCTATGGCTTTGGTATCAGTCAATTGTGTTAGAACTTCCTGTAAGATGTTATTTTCTCAATGGGGTTTATAGGATTTCTCCTAACTTGCAAATATCTGTAAACTTGGAAAGCCAGAGGCCCTTGACATTGACTTTTATTTCTGAAAAATAGATGCTAAAGAAGAACAGACCTAGGATAGAGCCATGGAGGACTCCACTGGTGACCAACCTCTTTGTGGAGGTGATCTGCCCAGTCCTAACTTCCTGGGTCCTGCCTATGAAACAGCTGGCTATTCAGAGAATTACTAAAGGGTTTATGCCTAATTCCATGGCTGGTTTACAATGCCTGAGTTGCGTAGTGTATCAAATTCCTTAGCTACGTCAAGGTAGGCAGCATGCACCATTTTTCCCTCGTCCATTGCACTAGTGACCTTCTCAAAGAAGTCCACCACCAGGCTCAGTAGGCATGATCTACCTTTGACAAAAAACAAACTGGGATAGGTCCAGTGACTCAAGGTTTCCTGTCATTTTTAAACATTTCCATGATCAGTTTTTCCATGACTTTCCATATGAGACTAGTCCGACTGATAGGTCTGTAGTTCACAGGATACATTGATGATCTTCCTTTATGCAGAAGGATGACCATTACAGTCTTCCATTCACAAAGCATGAAGCCTATGCAGAAGCTATGATTGACTAGTGACGTCAGTGGCCCTAATTGGTCATATTTCTGGATATGTTTGAGGCTTCCTCTGATTTTTTCAGGACCCATAGAAGCTGTATTCTTGGCCTTAGACAGCACATATAAGACCTGCTCCCTACTGATAGTTGGAGGGATTATGTCACATGGTATTTCCTGGGGGTGAGAGAGGGTAAAGTTGAAGATGAATTTGTCCACCAGAAGGTTTGCTACATCTGCTAATTCCATGAACATGGCTCCATTTGCCAACAGTTTGGCACATTGCTGAGGTCCTTGGCCTGGCATGCAGTCCTTACCTTAAAATTTGCTTTGCTGGACTTAATTCATTCTTTTAATTGTCTATTCAGTTTGATGAGAGAGGTTTTATCTTTTTTCTTGTGCTACACTTCCTAAATTTAGCTATGAGTTTTTTTCTTTTGGTGTACAACCAGTTTAATGTTGGATTCCACTAGGGTGGTTTGTTTTTTGAGTTAGTTTTGGGCTTACTTCTGGTAGGCACAGCAGCATACATGCAATCATTGACCTGGTTGTACAGAACTTCTGTAAATACTTTCACATAGGCTGCTGTGTTATCTGGGTTTAGAGGTCTTGAAAAATTGACAGGTTATCACTTAATAAAAGGTAGTTTGCCTTGCAGCAGTGTCTGTTACAGGGTTTGCTGGGATTACAGAAGTGATTCTTATTTTGAAGGAGAGTGTTTTGTGGTCTGACCTTATCAGACAGGGGATGGGTGTAGCATTCTCCCACATTTATGACTTCCATGTCCAATATGTTTGTTCCTCCAGTAAGTGCATGCGATAACTAATACAAGGTGTTTGTGTTTACAATGTCTAGAAATATTTGCACCTGCAAATCTGGGGTCATGTAGGATTGCCATTTTATAGAGGGGTGATTAAAGTCCCCCATAAGTATGGCATTTTGTTGAATGATGAGTGTCTCCAATAGGTTTAAGTAGGAGCTATGGGGTTTCATGGGACATAGAGGGTGACCTACAGCTTGCTAGGATATGATATGGGACATTATCTATGGTAATCTGGATATGGAAGAACTGCAGTGCATTATCCTGTTTAACTAACCAAGAGGTATGCTTATTATTGATGTAGATGAAGACACCTCTACCTTTAATCCCTTCCTGTTCAGTTGCTGGTCTATACGTGTGTAAGGCACTGAAACCTTGCAATGCTGGGCTCCTCTCTGTGGCTTTAACCATGACTCATTAACGACACAGATGTCTGCATTCTCCAACGTGAAGGGGTGGAGTTTCTGGTTTATATTGTTGCCATTGAGCTGTAACACCTTTAGATATCCTTGGGTAGATTTTCCTACATTGGAAGGTTTGTCAGTTTGGCATCACTTAAAATGGGCTCTATGGAAGAGAGCAATGCTTCAACCAATATTCAAAAGCCTGGAGAGGACAGGTGCAGGCTGCTGTTACAGCTAATCTTACCTATGGAAGTAGAAGTCCAGTATAATGTATAAGCACAGTACAGTGTGTTGTAGTCACAGCAATTGTACACACCCCACGATGTTCCTTTTTCCAGACATTTGAGCTTAAAGCTACAAAAAAAAAAAATCGTCCACAATAGATCTTATTGGCCAAACATTGTAAAATGTGTGAGATGGTGCTGCAAGACATTTGGTAAGTGCCAAAATATTAGCAAGACAGAAGACAAAACTGAGACTACTTTGGTACCCTTACCTGTTATTGAATAATTTTATAGAGGGTGACTATGAATATTGGGGAGTATTTTAGTACCACTGGGAATGCATGTAAGAACGTTAGTGGCTCCCTACTGAAATGTTGGCACTCAAAATGCAGAGTGCCAACAAGCTGAAAAAAAAAGACCGAAAACATGGGAGAAGAGCAAATCCCCAAAATCGTTCTTCTCCTTTAAACTTCTTTTTGCAGGGGGGCAAATCCTCTCTGCACCCCCCCAAACTTATATATACCAACTTCAACATTGCCATACCTTGGAGAAAAAGAGATATTCTAAGAAAACGTCATCTTGGACTTAATATATGTAAGTCCGTTCTTTTGGCCTTTAAGCCTCTGTATTTTAGGACTCGGTCTACTGGGTCTCAACATTTCAAATGGTTACCAGTATGGTTTGTTGGATGTAAATTACGTTATTAGGTACCCTGAAGGACTGGCTTTGTCGTCTAGTAGGGCAGAACATATTGCAAATGGTCTGTTAAAATTTTTCATCATGTGGATTACTCCTGAGAAACACAGATAAACAGAGGGACTAACTTCATGTGAGTTCTGCTAACTTATTTGTTGAAATGCTGTGGGATAAAGCAGTTAACACACTCTCATCTACAAACAAATGGTTTGGTGGAGAGATTTAACTGTAGTCTCAAGACCATACTGAAAGCATTTGAAATGTAGTTTAAGTGGGAGTGAGACAAGTACCTACTCTAATTTTTGCCTAGCTCTAAGAAACACACACACACACACACACACACACACACACACACACACACACACACACACACACACACACACACACACACACACACACACAAATTTTCCCCATGGGCCTCCACTATAGTAAGTTTAAGGTATTATACAGAGAAGACTCCAGATGGGCTGGGATTTTTCTTGCAGTTTTTTATGTCTGGTAACCTTTTTCCCTTTGTCTGGATACACAATGAGTGGAAGACTGGCCCTGAAGTACATGACAGATTTGTGTGATTTTTAGTTTATTTATTTTATTTATTTTTATTTTACATTTGTTGACCGGGATAGTCCAACTGGATGCATGCTCATTTTCAGCGGAGGCCTGGGGAGAAAAGCTCCAAGGGTAAGCAGATACAGCATTACATAATACCAGCATTACATATTACAGACTATTTACAGAGATGACATAAGTAAGCAAGTTAAACAAGTTCCACAGGTTACAGTTAATCCTGAGCGCAAGTGAGGATTAAATTAAATTACACAGTAAACTGATTAACAGATTTTTACACATTCTACAGAGAGTTAGCCAGGCTTGATACATTGACATAGCCAGTTAAGTGACAAATGTTGTTTGAGTCTAGTTTTAAATTGACCTAAGGTGGAAAGTAAGGTAATATCAGCTGGAAGGATTTCCAGGAGTTCCAGGATCTACTTACAGAGTTTGCAAAGAGAGAATCACCGGCTGTGTTATTAATTTTGCTAGTCTGAATTAGTAGTTTGTTAGAGGATCGAAGTGGTCTAGGATTGTTATAGGGGGTGATAATATTTTTAAGTGCAGGAGTACTGTCTGGATTATAGAGGATTTTATAGGCCATAATCAGTTGGTTATACTGGATTAGGCTGGGTAGTTCAAGCCACCCAAGCTGATTTAGATTGATGCAATGATGTGTTCTAAAAGGCAGCCCAGTGGCAAACCTGGTAATGTAGTTGTAGCAAATTGAGAGTTTGTTAAGGACAGTCTTGTTTAAATTCGAGAGTAGAGGGGATGCATACAGAAGGGTTGAAAGAAGGTGACAGTGAGCTATGGCAATTTTAGATGGAGGGGTTAGGAAGGCTTTTATTCTGTAAAGTGACCCTAATTTTTTATTGATGGTTTTGATAATTTGGTTAACATGTAGGTCAAATTTTAGATTATTGTCTATGATGACACCTAATAGTTTTGTAGAGGGGTCAGGGGAGATTATTGTGCCATCATTTGATTTTATGGTAAAGGTGAAAGCGGTAGACCTACTTGTTGGTGAAAATAACAGCATTTTCGATTTTTTGGGATTTAGGATCAGATGATGTTCAGAAAGTCAGTTTTCTATTGTATTAAAGGTGGTCTGGGTAGCTGACCATAACTCTACTGGAGATATGGCTGAGCAAATCAGAGTAGAGTCATCAGCATATTGGATACAGCTGACTTTTGGGATGACAGTATAAAGGTCGTTAATGAAGATGGAGAACAGCAAGGGCCCTAGTACAGAGCCTTGTGGTACTCCAAGGGTGTTAGGTAGAAGGTTAGAGAGTTTGTTCTGCCAGAGGACAGCCTGCTGTCGACCATTCAGGTAGGATTGAAACCATTGAAGGGCTCCAGTATCTAGACAGAATGTTTGCAGGGTGTGGATTAAAAGTTGGTGATCAACCATATCGAATGCCTTGGAAAGATCCAAGAAGAGGGCTGAGGATATATAATTATTGTTGTGATTATGGTTTATGGTGTTGGTAAAGGCTAGGAGGGCTGAAGTAGTGCTGTGATGAGGGCGGAAGCCTTGCTGAGTGTCTGCCATAAGGTGATTCTGGTTTAGGTGGTGCATGAGTTGTCTATGAATACATTTTTCCATAATCTTTACAAGCGGAGAGTATAGCTATTGGCCTATAATTGGAGAATTCAGTAGAGCTTTAGTTGCTTTATTGTTTTCCTTTTGAAATGTATGCAGCTGTTTTCCTTGCATATATGATCAGTTTTATTGTAGTGTGTTTTCAGCATTTTTATTGTATAGGTGCAACAAAGTCTCCCAGGCCTCATAGATATTGCACCGGGCATAAAGGACAGGGTGAGAGCTGTTCCTCTGATGCAAGAATTGGGGGTGCCAGTAGAGCCCTTAGGTCCCTGCACCACCACCACAGATACAGTTATGACATTGTAGTTGTCCATGTGTAGGGGGAGGTGAATGATCTTTGGCAATGCACCTTGGGGGAGATACAGAGAGCCATTGTTCAGCTCTCCACTCACGTCTTCAAAGACAGGAAGGCCTTGGCATTGAGCAACTTTCTACCATCGCTAGAAATAATACCTAAATCCAAGAATAAAATAACTGGCTTTAACAACTGGTTAGTAAATTGGTCCCATTCTAGGAGCAGCATTTCAGGCAAAACAATAAAGCCCTGAGCAGGGCAAGCTTAGAAAATTGAGAAAAAAAACCCGGACAGCTCAGTACACTTCAGTTTACTTTATTCCACAGAAACACAGCACATTAATGCTCCACCATACATTTTTGTTTTAAAAATCACTTGATTAGGTTAATGAATTAATTAAAATGTTAATTTAGTTTAAAACCAAAAACTTTTCTTGTTGTATCTCTCTGTGCAACACAGAGAGATACAACAAGAAAAGTTTTTGGTTTTAAACTAAATTAACCTTTTAATTAAAGGTTAAATCAAATCTGGGGAAGTATCCCACCTGTAACTTTCCACCACAGCGCTGAAAATACTGAAGCAACAGAAACGGACAACCAAATTCTTTCCCTAGGAAAAAATTTGGTTTTCTGTTGCTTCGATATTTTCAGCTTTCGTTGAATAGAGGTTGATATTAGAACATTCGAAGTTTTGAAACTTCGATGTTCTAATATAGACCCACATGAAAGGCTACCCAAGTGGGAAAAAATACAGATAAGGTTCAATATTCTTTGAAGATAAATGGAAAATACTGTTCTCGGGCCACAATAACCTAGTTGTAAAGTATTAGCTGGAGGGTGAAACTGATTGCAACAGCCAGAGTAGACCACCATAGAAAAAATAAGAGGGCCATGGAAACAGCATCAAACAAAATGCTGAAATGTATCCTCAGAGGGATGAACTGTGAACACAAAAACATAATGCTTAAGCTTTTTCTGGGTCCTGGTCAGGCAGTATTTTGAGTACTGCTTGCAGTTCTAGAAACAATAATAAATGGAAAGGGACATCAAACTGTACAGAATTTGAGAGGAAATTAACAAAAACAGTACATAAGGTGAAATGGAAAGTATATGACCAGAGATTACTCTTTTCAATGACTAGAGATTACTCTTCTCATTAGAGACAAGAGTGGCTAAGATTACATGATATAGGCTCAAAAGGTCATGGTTGTGAGATGTGAACGAGTCATAAGAAAGACGAGAAGAAAAGATAGAGTCATTGGCAGTAGATTGTAGAGACGATTTATTCTCTGGATCTGCAAAAGTGCTTCTTTACCCCAAAGATTTTGGTTTCATGAAATGGAATATCAGAATGCAGAAACGTAACAAGGGTGGGATGAAGGAGGCAGCCACCCTGGTTGCAAAGTGTTAGGGAGTGCAATTGGAAAGAGAAGTTCTTGAATTAACGCTGGTACACAAATAAGAAATGCCCTTCAGCTCTTCTTGTGAGGTAAAGCAGAGTTGTAGGAAGCAGTGGTGGGAAGGGTCCTGGTGTTGAATGCCAGACTAGGTGACGGACTCCTTTTTTTTTTTTTTTTTGCTGTTCACTTTAAGAGCTGAGGGGGTAGGAAACTAGAATGAGAACTGGTGCAGGGTGTTAGATGAGTCAGTTTCAGCTCTGTCAGAATCAGTAATGTAGAGGGAATCCACATCAACTTTCAAGAGGTCATATAACAGGTGATGATGATGATGTGAGGGAGTAGACAGGGAGAAAAGGGGAGGAAGAATATTAAACACACAAAACTCAGTTAATAGGTTTATTTCTCCTTCTACCATCAAACCCTTTGCTTATGAATCTGACTACCCCACCCTACCAGCTGCCCTCCTGTATTCCTTATGATGGTGGATATGGTATGTCCAGCTCTGACTCTGTCTTCCCTTCATCAGTTTTTGTCACTATTGTCTGTACCTATCCTTCCATCTTTGTTACTAATTCTAGGATTGCAGTATCTTAGAGAAATCCACTTCCTCCAGGAGAGAACTATCTCTTGTTTGGAATACATGAGTAGCAGGAGTGGGGAGGGGAGGTTCTTAAATCACTGTAATAGTTCAACAGATAGTTTCAATTTTAACTGTTTTATTTGTTTTATGTGTTGTACGGTCTGCACTTTTAACTTTTGAGCACTTCAGTGCCTATATTACATCACGTAAACAATTTCTTAGTAACTTTCTTTTTGTTGATTTGTGTTTTATGATTACTATATTCAAACATGGAATGCAAACAGACCAATTAGGAATGCATATTAATGTAATTATAGAAGTATAATGAATAATTAGAAAGTAAACCAAAGAGGAAAAAAAGAAACTCTTTCAGCAGTTAACAGTATAAACAGGTCAATGAATATTTATCAGTAGATATGATATTAGAGATACTAGCAAGAATTTCATTTACACAAATTTAATGTAGTCAAAGCAAGTATGGTCTGCATGCAGCTGTAGAATAATTTATATTAGCACATGTACAAGAGAAGTGCAGAACAATCCATTCTGAATATGGATCAGCAGTCCCATTAGCATAGGCGCTGTTAAAGACTGGGGGGCGGAGGGTGACAGGGACACTTAGTGAACTAAAAAGGGTAATATTTTTATAACTATTTGCTACCATAACATAGGTTCACTTGGAGGACATTTTAAGCTTAGCCGATTCCCTTTTGGTGCTTGAATTAGCATTTTCTGATTGGTCTTACCTATCCCATGGCTGATAATTGTATATTAGCCCTAGTGAGAACAACTGTGATCATACCATAGACAGTTTGAGGGGGCCTTGTAAGGGATGCAGCATTTAGGAACTGCCTCTATCCATTAGTGGCATGAGGGGAAATCCTGGAGTACATTTTCTATTACCCATCCTTAGATTCAAGTTGCATTTGAATATGGATGGATGAGCTTTGCTTTATTTTTATGGATAGTCTGTTCTGGAACAGTGGTAGCCTCTGTGATATATATCCATCTCTCCACAACATTCAGTTTAATTACCTGGACTGAGTATTTCTGATGCCATTTGACTTGCTGATGTTCAGTAGGTCCATCTGTATTATGTTGGAGGATGCTTTGTATGCCAGACATGTCACCTCTAAGTACTCTGTAGGATACTGAGTATAGTAATACATTTTTGAGGTGGTCCATGCAAGACCTGCTGTTTAGGACTTGTATCCTTTTAGTAAGGTATCTCTGAAGGTATTCCAATTGTTGCATGGGGCTGGACAGATACATGCCAAAGTGGGCATTATACACAATGATTGACATAATGAGAGCTTTGTAAAGGGGGACAACAACATCTCTAGATCTAGTCAAAATCAATTTGTTTATAAGCTGTGCAATATAGAAAGGCTTTCTTATGACTCTGGGCACATGTTGGTCTAAAGTTAGGTCACTGTACACACAAGTTCCCAAATGCCAAACAATTGGATCAGTTCTCAGAGGGCATTGTCATGATTTTGACACCAGTTATTATTTGGGACAAACCTTCCTGCATGATGGTTAAGTCATTTGGGGATTCAATAACTTCTCCTAGCTTGCAGTCATCTCAGACTTAGCTGGCTAAAGCTCTTTGGTATTTCCTTTTACTTTTGAGATGTATATGCCAAACAGAAAAAGTCTCAGCACCGAACCCTGGGGGACTCCATTGGTGACTGGTCTCTTCCCCTGTTTTGATCTCCTGCATCCTGTGAGCTAAGTTAGCAATGCAGCTGGTGATGTGTTTGCTCCTACATTATTCATCTTTTGTACTACACCTGAGTAAGGGATTGTGTTAAAAGGCTTGGCCAGGTCAAGGTAATGTGGTGTGAACTGTTTTACCTTCATCCATTGCTTTGGTAACAAGAATAAAGCTTAAAATTTGCCCATTATTTTGAACCTTTCACACTTTTCTCTGGGCTGTTTTCAAACACATTTTTAGAGCCATGCATACATGTATGCATTCCTTGATTCAACTTCCTGATTGTATTAAATTATATTCCTTGTATAATACAATACACTTGTTAGACTTAAGTTAGAGTGCATTTTAAATTTATTGTTTGAACATTTTTCCTGTAGGCAATGAAGGAAAATGCATGCAGCAATAATGACAAAACTGCCCTATTCAGAACATTTACATGATAACAGTAACTTTCTACACACAATATATAAATACAGAATCACAGTAGTGTAAGCCATAGGCATGTTGCACATCTTCTTGAACTTATTTTCAATTGGGGGGGGGGCAAAAACAGAGACACATTTTAAACATTGCATGTATAATTTTGGAAAGTTGGTTGCATAAAATGTTGTATTACCACCATGCATTTTACTGCCAAGCTTTGGACCCAGAACCCTGTGTATTATAGTCAGAGCAACATACCACTAAGCTAAACCAGCAGTTTCTTAAAAGACAGGAAGACAAACTTAAATGGCTATCATATCATTTAATGAATTCAGTTCTCACTTCTTGCCATACCTCTCAACATAAAAATACAGAACAAAGCCAATAATAGGAGAATACAGCCACAAAATAGGGGCACATTTCAAATACTGATTTTATAACCTTAGACAATTGCTAGAATAAAAGCTTTTGTTTTATCACTCCTGCAAACCAGAAATTCACAAGTGATGGTGGCTAGGGACAAGTACCTCTAGCCACCAGATGTATCCTGTTGGGGGAATTTTCACACACACACACACACACACACACACACACACACACACACACACACACACACACACACACACACACACACACACACACACACGCGTGCGCACACACACACACACACACACACACACACACACACACACTAGCTTACTCACTCTGATCTGGCAGTGTATTCATCTTCTGAAAGTAAATCCTTCCCGCTCCACTCTGCAATTACAGTCCAGATGCAGCTCCACTCTGATAAATCCCTTTCCGTTCCTGCAGGCAGCAGCTTCTGAATAATCCCGATCGCAAAAGAACATACACGCTGACAGCTTCTGAATAATCCTTGCCATTCCCGCTTGCAAACCGGACATACATGCTGATGTCATTGTGGGAGTGGCAGCTTGAATAATCCTTTCTGCTCGCAAACTGATGTCATCACAGCAGTTGGGCGGTGCGGAAAACAAAAATAATGGGACAGAGTCTGCAAAAAAGTGGAGGGGCTCCCTCCCCCCACGCTCTATGGTTCCGGCGCCTATGACCATTAGGTTCAAAGGAACCTATGAAGAACAGCAAAGGTCATGCCAAATATGATGAAACAGTCTCTTCTGAAAAGCTGTAAATATGCTTATGGGCTAAAAACAGCAGGGGGGACTTAATAAGTGTGGGGACAGTGATATGCTACAACTTTCAATGCCTCTAAAGAAGACGTGAGCCATTTGAATTCCTGGCAGAGGAAAATAAATGGGCAATGTTGTGCTGTATCCAAGGTCTCTTATCATGTTCTCTGTAACTGCTGACTATTTATGTGTTCATAACATGACTGGAGCTCAGTAACAAACCTCAGTTAAGAGTTCATGCATTCAACATGCTATACATAGAATCTGTACCTTCTGGCACTTAACAGGAGAAATCAAAAGCCCATAAGGCACTGAAAGCATTATGATGATCTAATCAATCTTACTTAAGCTCCTACAGCCTCAGAGTCTTTAATAAGAGCCTATGGTAGGGGAAGATCTCTGGAGAGTTATTATTCACGTGTCCTCAGAGGCCTACCTGCAGACTTCCTGATCTATTTGGAGTTTTGCTGTTATCATATGGTACTGACATCCGGTATCTGTGCTTCTTTTATCATAATAAAACTATTTTGCTTTCTTTCATTTATGAACAGGATAAGCTGTTTAGACACATTTACCATTTTTTTACAAGAGGGATGTGTTTTTCTCAATCTTATTCAACATTTTCAGCACATTTACAGTAAAGTTCATTCTCTGGGACTACAGGTCTATCTGATGATAGCCTTTTCAAACACTGCAATGCCTTTTTTGCATACCATACTTATGAAGCTAATAGCAAGTAAAGACTTATGTTCCTCTTATTCAGACAATAGGGTTTGTATACTCAACTTGTTAACTAGAAAGTTGGTGTTCTTTATCTATGGCTTCAGGAATTCATTTATGTTTGTTGTACACATTCTTAAATCCTTTGCTGCAGCTACAATGACTTGCTTTTGCCACATGTTCCATTTTGCCTCTCGGTCTGCAGAATGTTCTTTCAGATGTAATGTTTTTGGAAATAATGCTCTACTGCATCCTTTTCCTCTCTGTAAGGTAATTGTATGTCTTAGGTTTATAGGTCCATAGGTTGTCAGTAGGCTAACAACCACTATGGCCCTTAAAAAGCATAGCCATCCCACACCCCAAACCATTTGGGTACCAAGTATCGTAAGGATGGGCATGTTAGTAGGCAGGTAGATAAGGATTTGTGGGGGGAGGGGTTAGGATAATACTTTTCTTACTGATGGGCTCTGTCCGTAAGGGACATAGGGGCCAGACCCGGGGTAAATTTATGATTTCCCATACAATTGTCAAGGTTTTGTTTGAACAGGGTCAGGGATGAACTCTTTTATATGGATGGGGGTTCTGTTTGTTTTGTACATGTGCAACAGATCCATCAGGGTCGGGTCTGAGGAAGAACTGTAAGCCAGGCAAATATCCTTTCTCACCAGCCTGTAGGAGACTGAATACAGAGACAGAACCCTTAGGTGATTAGTGTAGAATAGGGTATTAATGCCCTGAATTCTCCTGGTGAAAAACTTTTGTGGGTGTTCCAATTGTTGCAAGTGTCTGGTTAGATACATGCTAAAGGGGGCATGGTATTCAATGATAGGTCTAATAAGGGCTGAGTTGAGTGGTTCTGTAACTTCTTTGGACTTGGATGCTGTGCCCTTACCTATAAGTTGGGTGACATAGAGTGATTTTCTTACTATCATAGCTACATGTTGATCAAAGACCAGATTGCTATCTACATATGTTCCCAGATCCCTTACTACTGGGTTGAGTCCTAGGGGAATGATGGAGTAATTAACGTGTGTGGACAGTTTCCCAAAGGGCATTATAATGCATATTTTGGCATTGAGTTTTAAGCAGTGGCTTTGGCATCATTTGTTTGTCTGTCTTAAACCCACTTGCAAGATGTTTGTGCCTTGGGTGGAATCTATAATACCTCCCAATTTACAGTCATCTGAGAATATGGTAAGCCAGAGGCCTTTAAATTTATCCTTGACTTCTGAGAAGTAGATGCCAAACAGGAGCAAGTCCAGCATAGAGCCCTGGGGTGTCCACTGATGACTGGTGTCTTGGTAGAGGCAGTCTCAACAATCCTGATTTCTTGGGTCCTGTCTGTAAGCCAGCTGGCAATCCAGCAAGTTATATAAGAATTTATGCCCAGTTCAGAGAGCTTGTCAATAATTCCTGAGTTGGGTATTGTACCAATGCCTTAGCCAGGTAAGTTTCACAGTAGGTGCTGTTTTACCCTCATGCATTGCTTTAGTGATCCTCTCAAAGAAGTGTAACAGGTTAAGTAGGAATGACCTTTCCTTAAGAAAACCAAATTGGGATGGATCCAGTGTCTGTAGGTTGCAATGTTCCATGATTAATTCATTCCATGGCTTTTCATATTAGACTTGTTAGACTGATGGGTCTTTAGTTCCTGGGATGGCTAATGGTCTGCCCTTTTGACTGTTGTGGTCCTCCATTCACTTGGAATGTAGCCTGTTTCAAGGCTGTAGTTGAAGAGTGCCTCAAGTGGTCCTGTTAGGTCATGTTTTATACTCTACAGGAGGTAGTCAGGGATGTTGTGACCCATGGAGGTGGTGCTCTTGGCTTTAGTGAGTGCTGCCAGCACCTGGTCCCTGCTGATAGCTATGGAATGTATGTTGGATGGGATTTCACCTGGTGGAACTGGGAGGAGTGGGGGGCAAAGTTTGAGCTGAATTCTTCAGCCAGTAGATTTGCAGTGTCACCCTGATAGGTCTAAGTGGTACATTACACCAGCAGTTCAGAAGACTGTTTTGTGTTACTTCTAAGGTTCTGGACATAGCTGAATAAAAGCCTTCAGATTGTCCTTAGCCTGCGAGGCTATCCTAACCTCATAGTTGGCCTTATTGGCGTTAATTAGAAATCTTAGTTCCTTGTTTATTTGTATAAGAGAGCACTTGTCTTTAAGGGAGTTGCCTTTTCTGATTTTGGCCATGGATTTTCTTCTTTTATTATATACCCTGTTTAGCTGTGGTTTCCACCACTGGAGTTTGTTTTCTGTATTTGTTTTTGGGTTTATTTCTGGCATTTATTGCAGCCTCTATACAGGACTTCCCTTGTTTGTATAGTGACTCTGTGAATAATTCTGCATAGGTAGCTGTGATCTCGGGATTAGGTCGAGTCTTGAATTTTGACAAACTGTCTCTTAATAGGATGTAGTTTGTCTTTGAATAGTTCCTTTTACTGGTTTAGCCGGATTTTCTGGGCTGATTTTACTTCAAAAGAGACAGCTTTGTGATCCAACCTCACTTGTGAGGACATGACACAAGGGGTGCAGTGCTCTCCCATATTGGTGAGTTCAAGATCCAATATGTTTGATCCTTTAGTTGAAGTGTGTACTATCTGCTCCAGTGTTTTTGTTAATAAAGTCCAGGAAGTCTGTGAGTTTGAGGCAGTGTGCTTTTCCTAGTCTATAGATGGGGTAGTTAATGTCACTCATGAATAGGGTGTTTGGTTGGATGGTGAGTGCCTCTAGTAGGTTTAGGTAAGAGTCATGAAACTCTAGAGGCAGAGATGGTGACTTGTAGCTAATCATGAATTGGTGAGGAACCTTAGCTATGGTGATTTGCATGTGGAAGAATTCCATGGTAGCATCCTATTTAATCAACCAGGCATGCTTGTTGCTAACACAGATAAAAACACCTGCACCTTTGGCCCCAGTCAGTGCTGTTGTTGGGTTAGAGATGTGTGGAAGACACTGTAGTCATGTCCATAGTACTTTCTGCACCTTTAACCAAATCTCAGTCATAGCACAAATGTCTACATTCTCCAGAATGAGGAGGGATTGAAGGGTGGGGAGTTTTTTTGTTTAAGCTCCAAGCATTGAGTAGTAACACCATAAGGTTGCTTGTAGACTTTTTCACTATGTTGGTAGTTTTGTCTTTCAGGCATTGCCTAATAAAGGCTCTAAGTGGTGGATAAAGTTTTAGCCAATATTTGAAAGCCTAGGGGGGAGATGCAACTCATCCTTAGCAAAGCAATATGGTCTTTTGACTATGTTCTTCCATGCTGACAGGAAGAAGATAGTCAAAAGATTGGATCCCCCTGGAGTGACACCAGAAACTAAGCCCAGTTATTAAAATCAATATTTTTGTGTTCATGCTCTGGCATCATCCTTGCCAAACATAAAATAATGCTCAATGCAAGGTTCATACCTATCTGTGACTCATATTTTGAGAGATCAACATGGACTATGATAGAATCATATTAGTACCTGGGGTGCAGTAACTTCAGTGCATGCATGATATTGTAGATCCTGGCTCCAGATAGTCAAATAGCCATTACCTTCTCCTCATCCAACCTGGTGGGTGGGATTTCTGTGTGTCCCCAATGATGAGTATTAGGTAAAGTCTATGCTTACCTTATGAGCTTTGCACTTGGGAGGCCATTAGGTACAGGCTTATATGAGATGTTTGGTGTTGCTTTTGCTGTGTCCATTAGTGATTTCTGAGGAGCAGTGTTGTCATTAGGTGGCTTTGGAGGTCTTTGAGATTTGGGAAGGTTTCTTATAAACACCTCAGTATAAGTCAGTCTGTGTGTGTGGTGAAAGGTATGTGTGAGGGATGTACTGTCAGTATTCCTGACAGCCTCATTTGTACGCAAGATTTATGTCTTCAAGGAAGTTGTGTATTTACATCTCTTGTTTACTGTGTTATTTTCTTTAATGATTAACTGGTTGTCTGAGAACATGAGATAATTGCTGCATTGTCTTAGGATGCCCAAATCTACCAAGCTGCCCACAGAGAAATTTGTAAATTTCATATACATGTTGTCTGGTTCTGTAATAGGGTCGACTGCTTAGGATTAAGGATTGGGTTTTAACAAGGGTCTCCTAGGGTAGTTTCTGGAGTTAAGAGCAGGATGTTATATAATGCTAGAATATGGTTCATACCTCTCAACTATACAGATTTTTACAGAATGTCCATATTTTTGCCTCAAAATTTTGGCCCGTTTTACATAAAATTGTGGTTTTCTGGAAAATAAATGGCAAATCATTAAATACTGAAGTTAGAAAATAATGACAGATATTTGAGTTTTAGACTTCATACCTTTCAGAAAAATCATGCTAATGCAATATCTGTTATTCTATCAACATTCCAAGTTTGTAAGAGGAGTATTTAAAAATTGTCCCCATTTTGTGCCTTTGCCCACTTTTATTTATGGTTTTGTCCAGATTTCTTGCTTTGAGAGGTTTGGTGTTATTAGATGCACAAGCTAGCTGCACTAAGCTTATTTCTGCACAATGCCACACTGTTTAACAGGTTTTGAACTTTATAAGTAACTTTTACTGCTTAGGCATTTGCTACTATACAAGGCACTGCTAACTACTGTGGCCCAGTGGGCAGCTACATGTAGAGAAAAGAAGCTTGAAAACTGCCTCCTCTAAAAAATAAATAACCACACTTTGAGCTTCCTGCAGTGCTTCCCAATTCAGAGAGACCAGGAAACACCTTCTGCCACAAGATGTCTGATCCTGGAACTTCTTAATGTAAAAGAGCAACAAAAGCAGCGCCAGTGCATATTAAACAACAAACAACTACCAAACCACTAGGTCCCTGGCTAATTCGCCCTTCTGCAAAGAGATGTGGAGGCATGCAGACTAGAAAAGCCAACAGAAATAAGAGTATTTTTGCCACAAAAATAAATAAATCCTTTAGGAAATGCTCAAAAAACAGTAGTGATCACTGTATAAAGCAAATAGAAGTGTAGTTAATCAAGAAAATATTGTTAGCTTGGATTGCTCTGGTTGCACTTATTTATTTTTTATTTATTTTATTTTTATTTAACATTTGTTAACCGGGAATGTCCGACTAGGTTCCACAGAGCCTGTTTTCAGCGGAGGCCCAGGGAGAAATGCTCCAGATGCATGTCTTTGGAAACTGTATCCCCACATACTCTCCTGTCATCTAGAGAATATATATGCAACTACTTCAGCATGCTGTCTTATAGGTTATTGGTCTGTCTCTGAGATATCTTGGCTGTCCTTCTGAAGTGACTCCATCCTGTCAATGTCTTCATTAATTAAAGTAACCTGGACTTGCCTACTTATCTCAGTGTGACTGTAATACTGTCTTGTACAGCAGAATTGTGTGATTAGTTTTCCTGTTGTTTTTATAGACCCAATTCTGGAGTTTTGACACTGCTCACAATTATATAGCATGACTTTACTTCATGTATTCATTCATCTCCAAGATCCACGTTATCCTGTTCAGTCAGGAATCAATGGAATCTATCCTGGAAAATGATAAAGAAAAAGCAAATATTTTTCCATTCTTTTTCTCCCAGTTGTTATTCAGCTATTCACCATCCCATGACCCAGATAGTGCATTTCTTCCATGGTAAGAGCTGCTTATCATGAGAGGGCCATCATCCAATCAAGGTTTTTGTATATGCTGTTTGCCTCTCACTTCCAATCTATGACAGGCTTCATTGAGCACAAGCCCTACATTAAACACCCTTTTCAGCATGCAGTGCCTATGACTATTGAACTGCATACATGCTGTTTGGTTGGCACTTACTCCAAGCCCTTATGCTACATATGCTAGAACTCTCAGCCTCTGACAGGTGTCAGCCTCACAGCAGACCAAGTGCCATACCTGCCTCCAGGAGGGGTGAGTGGGCATCCGCTACTCATTCTCACCCTACCCACTAGCTCTTCCAGCATGCAGGTCACTAATCAATCCTGGATCATTTGGGGTAAAGTTGGTACTTTTGTGCCATGGAGCCAGCCAAAGTAAAAAAATAATAAAAAATTATAATAGCCATTACTGCTCCCAATGCAGTTCAGATAGAGACAATGCTAGAAGCCTACAAGTAGTTAGAGTGTGGCTTGATGCAGTTCTCTCTTACTCCTTTAATAACAGTAAAACTATTTCCAGACATATCTTTGCAATCTTGACATCTTCTTCAAGGAAAACTAGTGATTCTCTAGCCAAAGGGGTAACTACATACTACCCACCTTTATGTATAGATAAAGCAGCATCTAAGAAGCTAATAAGGAGGTTACAGAGGGCAGAAAACAAAATTAGCTGTTTCTTGATTGTGCTTAAAGGGAACAGTACTGCAGTACACTGGCTGAACTGATATGCTTATCTGTTTTCTGCCAGAGTTAAACTCCTCATCAGCACTTCATTGTTTAAACTGATAAATGTGGACTGCTTCAGATCACTTCTCACAATCATTAAAAATGTATACCATAAAACCAAGGTCCATATCCAGTAGCGACAGAGACCTTGACATCCCACTGCATTCATTCTAGGGTATCTCAAGGGCCATTTTGTGACCTCAGATATAGACCATATTCCCTCATGGCATCAAATGTCCACCCTCCCAACATTACTTCATGAAAGTGTTAAATGTAAACATGGGCTTGTGACTTACCCACAAACCCCGACTGTATTATAGCATGTGTTGTTGTTTCTGCTAGCTCTGAATAAATAAGTGAGACAGAATCAGTATTTTATAATTCATGTCCACAGAAAGAAGTTGTGTTATGAACTTTTTAGTCATCTCCTAATGGCCATTAATGTGCCATTTTGTGACAATTTGAACATTTTTGTCTATTTGTGTAAGAAGATCAGAACTGAAAAAAAGATCTTTGTGGTTCAAGTTCACATACCAAAAAAAAAAAAATATATATATATATATATATATATATATATATATATATATATATATATATATGGGTACGTGTCACTTCACCTAAAACTCATTTCACCTAAACTCATTTCACTGAGACCAAATCACCTAAAGTTCATTTCACTGAAAGCTCATTTCACTGACAAGTAATACAATAAGGAAAGTCAAAGGTATATGTCCTTTTCCCCACTGTAGTGCGATCCTGGAGTTAGTATATATATTAAGGGGGGTGTGGGGGGGTTTCATGTTGGCTGGTTTTGTTTTACATTATTTGGTAAAAGACAACTAGGTGGGGAGCTACACCTCCACACCCCACAAAGTGGGGGGGCTGTGCTCCCCACCCCCCCTTAATATATATTTTAACACCAGGATCGCACTACAATGGGGAAAAGTAGATATACATTTCAATTGCATTAGAGTACTACTTGTCAGTGAAATGAGTTTTAGGTGAAATGAGTTTTAGGTGAAATGAACTTTAGGTGATTTGGTCTCAGTGAAATGAGTTTAGGTGAAATGGGTTTTACGTGAAGTGACACGTACTCATATATATATATATATATATATATATATATATATAAAAAACAGAGAACCAGTTTTGATGTATAGACAGACACACACACACACACACACACACACACACACACACACACACACACACACACACACACACACACACACACACACACACACACACACACACACACACACACTCACTCCTATATGCAGTTTGAGGGAACTTAGCTATTGGCATATCACTGGATGTAAGAGGGAACAGAAAACAACAAACACCACATGAACACAGGAAGAGCATGCTGATTCTATATCCCATCTGGGAACAAAACTGGAGAGCTAAGGCTACATACTATGAATCAGCAACACTTACCACTATCCCAATGTGGCACCTAGACACCTTGTTCATGTCTCTATTGTGTATTCCACCACCAGGTGCCCACGAGTCATTCAGTACTAAAGTGGGAGATTAGCTTCTTCAGCTGTAAGTCCCAAGGTGCCACTCCCCCTTCCTTCTCCGTCTGCCAACACACATATAGCTCGGAGCATTGTCTGTCATACAAGAGTACTGGTACCACCTTCAGGCATGCATCACCTGCTCTGTTGCCGTGCTTTGGTGAAAAACTGGTGTATATTTATGGCATGTTGATAAGATGCTCAGTCTAACCTATACATCCTTGTCCATTCAGAGACCTCACCAACTCTACTTGTGTCTGTTTTTAATTGATTTATTAAAATTGTTATATCTCACTAGACCCAATGATATCAAAAGGCTTTTTTTTTCATTTTGGACACATCACATTCAGGCCTTCATCTCCTCTATTATTTTTGTGCATAGCTTTAATCCAACTTGTTTCCTTTTTAGAAGAAAAGACATTTAGTGGTTAAACCATCCCCATATAAAAAGCACAATGACTTCTGCAGCTTGATGTTATTTTGAAAATGAAAACTTATATTAATAAAATGACGCATAAGGTGCAGTTCTGAATTATTTCACAGTATAGAATGGATTTACAAGCAAATCAGTTTTGTTGTGATATACTTCTAACATCCAAATCCTAAAATTTATTAGTCCCTGCTTTTATATTTAACATTTATACCAGCACTGTTGTTCCAACTGGTTCTAAAACTGCAGTTAAATGAAAAAGATACAATTATTTTACATTCACTGCTTAATTTTTAATTTCACTGGCCTATTTTATGCATGTAAAACATTGATATTTAATTATAACAATGATGGTTAACAAAGCCTTTATAAGGCATATGGTTAAATATAAAAAAATAGCTGTTTGAAGCAGCAGCAAAATCCCTGCAGTTTTTAGCCTGGTGAGCAGTGATTTTTGGCATTGACAAATATGACAGCTGTATATGTTCCTCTTTAGCAGCCAACAGTGAAAACAATTATTATGGCATTTATGACTTCAGCATAGAGGTGGCCTCACCAGCACCCTATAATTTCAGCCAGTCAAACTGTTATTATTTTTACTCACACTTCTCAAGACCACACCTCCTAACTAAACTCCTGTCACATTCAGAATCAATGAAAAACGCATTCCCTTGAGTCTGCACAGTTCTGCTTGCATTTATATTGCCATTTCTAATTGTCAGTTTGGATTCTTTAAAACTTCTGATTAAGTGTGGCAATATTGCTGCTGCTGTACAGTAATAATGGTACAGAAATGTGCGACTGCTGAAAGGTCATCTTGTAGTCTGTGTGCACAACTCCTCCTCTAAATAAAATATGAAATGAACTTGTATTTTTTTCACCGAGCTTTCAGTCTTTGCACTTTGCAGTCATGACTCATAGAGTGTCCTTTGATTGCCCCCTGATGTCTTGCCCTATGGTGCTCCCACACTGTGCTCCTGTTATTTACAAAGCCATAATGAACTTCAGGGCATCAAGCATCTGGTAGGGAAGCCCTCCCCATTTGCATGTGTACTCCATGACATTTCCTGTAATCAGACAAAAACCCTCATTTTCGTAGCTACTGAGAAGCTAAAACAGAATAAATGCCAAATATTTCACCGTTTCGAATTAAATATAAATATGAGTATGCATTTACATTTTAAACACTGTACTCATTGCTGTAGTGAATAAAACATAGTCAGCTCAAATTTTATCACAATGTGCTCACCATGGTCTGAGAAATGTTTAATGTTTAAATCATATGTACCCACTGAAACGACCCCCATCAATGTTCCCATTTACACAGTACTTAGTGTCATGTTCCCATTTACACAGTACTTAGTGTCATGTTCCCATTTACACAGTACTTAGTGTCATACAGGATACAATTTTCTCATTGCTTAGAATACTGAACTCCAGGGTCTTGGAAATAAGGAAGGGGAACATGAAAGACACAGTGATATAAATCTGAACTTGACACTTCACCGAGTGCCTTGTGCTCAAATGGTACATTTTAGGATCATCATAAAGCAGGCTTCTGAAATTAGGTGCTGGACTTCTAAACCTTTTACCCAATGAAAGAACATACATTGACTATTTAAACAAAAAGGCTCATTTAACATAATGTTATACCTTACACTAAAATGAAAGCTTGACATTTGTTGCGTTTTATTTCTGTATGCACAAATGTGCTTAATGATATTGCTGATGTATTTTGTTTGCTGCTTATGTTTCTTTCTACCTCTGTGGGCCATGGTCTGAAAATAAACCTTGCACTCATGTGCCTATCTTCTTTGTGCATTTCCAATTAAAGAAGAGATGCTGAGAGCAAAGGATAAAAGTGAAAACTCCCTGGTTCATGTATATAGACGTGCATGGGATACAGAACAGTCACCCTGAGTTTTAAACAACTTTCTGTGAATATAGTGTTGTTCTGTAGTAACCTTCATTCAGAATGGGCTGTAATTGTAACTGAAGATAGAATAAAGACATTGGTAAATGGATGTGGTTCATTCTAGGAATTATAGCTAGGATTCACAAAGACCCTATTCATAGTGCTAGTATAGCACCTCTGGAACACCAAACATAGTCCAAAGGCAGTGATTTCTGCAGCTGCAGGCACTCAGTGATGCTGCGGCATATGACCTAGAAGACATAGCGGGGACATGCAGCAGCATGAGGGTATGTAGTGCAAACACAGCTGCCGCAAAAGTGGCAGACAGTGTCAGAAAACTGCTGCAGATTCATTGCAAAAAAGTGGCATGATAGCAGCAATATCGCAGAATGATAGATGTCCTGAACAGGCATTGGAGAGCCAGGCCAGTGCTCTGGTGTACAATGTACAGGCATTGGAGAGCCAGGTCAGTGCTCTGGTGTACACTGTACAGGCATTGGAGAGCCAGGCCAGTGCTCTGGTGTACACTGTACAGGCATTGGAGAGCCAGGCCAGTGCTCTGGTGTACACTGTACAGGCATTGGAGAGCCAGGCCAGTGCTCTGGTGTACACTGTACAGGCATTGGAGAGCCAGGCCAGTGCTCTGGTGTACACTGTACAGGCATTGGAGAGCCAGACCAGTGCTCTGGTGTACACTGTATAGGCATTGGAGAGCCAGGCCAGTGCTCTGGTGTACATTGTAAAGAGCTGTATAAAACCTAAATTTATTTATTTATTTATAGGTTCATAGGTTCATAGGTGTGTACTAGGCTAAAGGCCCTGGAGCGTATATAAGCCTAGCCCAAGAAGATTCTCTGGCATCATGCCACCCAAAATTAGTTCCCAGTGCCCCTGTCAAGCAAGGCCACTGAAGTGATCCCCAGGGTGAACTTCCTATTGCCCATCCACTTGTCAAGATTTCTCTTAAAGAGGGCCAGTGAAGTGCTCTGCTTGACGTGAATGGGAAGTTGTTCCAGAGTATGGGAAGTCTCTGGGTTAGGAACCTGTCCCTCTAGCATGTTCTGTTTACTGTGGTAATGAGGTTTAGGTCCCTGTGTCATGTGGCATGGAGGGATTGGAATTTATTTAGGTGTAGCATATCTAGCAGCTCTGGGTCAGACATGGCTTTGCAGGTGAAGCAGAAATCGCCTCTAAGTAGGCGATAAGAGATAGAGTATAACTAGAGTTTTTTGAGTCTGTCCATATAGGGCATGTGTCTAAGGCCCAAGATCCTCTTAGTGAGGTATTTTTGTGGCCTTTCCAGCTGTTGTAGGTGTCTAGTGAGGTACATACCAAATGGGGCATTGTATTCTATAATAGGTCTAATGAGGGAGGAGTAGAGAGGGATTATGACCTCTTTCTTTCTGACTGAGAAACCTTTTGTAATGAGATGTGCCAAATAGAAGGACTTTCTGACTACAGTGGCAATGTGGTTTTCAAAGGAGAGGTTGCTGTCAACCTGTGTCCCCAGGTCTCATCACACCTTTGGTGTTTTGTGGACTACCAGCCTATGTGGTAGTTCATGGGCACCAGCTTGTTCCCAAAGGGAATAACAATGCACTTTTTGGCATTGAGCTTAAAACTATGGTTCTGGCACCAGTCATTGGTGTCAGTGAGACCTTTTTGTAGAATGTCTACATCAGTTGGAGAATCAATAATGGCTCCCAGTTTGCAATCATCTGTAAACTTGGTCAGCCAGAGTCCCTTTGCGTTGGCTTGAACTTCAGAGAAGTAGATGCCAAACAGGAGAGGATCTAGGACCGATCCCTGTGGGACACCACTTGTAACTGGTCGGTAGTCAGATCTGGAGTCTGCTACTTTCACAGTGTGGGTTCTATCAGTGAGTCAATTGACAACCCATCTTATGACACAGGGGTTTATGCCTAGTTTAGTGGGTCTATCTATGATTCCTGAGTGAGGGATGGTGTTTAAGGCCTTGACAAGATCTAGGTAGGCTGTGTGAACTACATTGCCCTCATCCATAGCTCTGGTGACAGACTCGAATAAGTCTATCAGGTTGAGCAGGCATGATCCACCTTTCACAAACCCAAACTGTGCTGGGTCCAGAGTTTGGAGATTCCTTATGTCCTTATTTATAAAGTCCATGATGATGTGCAACATAGCCTTACATAGCAGACTCATCAGACTAATGGGGCAGTATTTCCCAGGGTCTGTAGTCGCTCCCCCTTTGTGGAGTGGGATGACTGTAGCAGTGTGCCATCCAGTAGGAAAAAAGCCTGAAATTAGGCTGTGATTGAACAGGGTACTAAGGTGTGGTTCCAGTTCACTTTGTAATTCATGTAGAACACAGCCATGGATATTATCAGGTCCCATGGAAGCTGTATTCTTGGCTTTGGACAATGCGTTGTTTACCTGTGTAGCTGTGATAATAGGGACTTGGCATTCCTCAGGTATTGTGATAGGCCCTTTAGGGGGTGAAAGAGGGGTAAAGTTTGCACTGAACCTGTTGACCAATATCTTGGCAATATCAGTTGGTTCTGTATATGTATTCCCATTGTGCTGTAACTCAGAGCAGATCTGAGCATTGCTATGTAGATTCTTGACATAACTATAGAATGCCTTGTGGCTAACAAGGGAGTTTTTCCAGTCTTGGGAATTCACTCATTTCTGCAACAGATTTTTCCTTCTGTTGTAGAGTTTGTTTATGGTGGGGCATCACCACATTGGCTTCCTTTCTTGGAGGAGAGCGTCTTGGTTCTGTTTGGTATGGCCCATTCCATGCACTTGTGTATGTGCTCATACAGTGCATTGGTGTATGATTCAGCAGTCATGCACTTATTTTCCATTTGCATGGGTGTCGTGAAGTTAGCCACCTCTGTTTTTAGAAGCCCAAAATTGGCTTTTTTACAGTGGTTTCCTGAAGGGCGGGTGAAGGTGGGATGTGGATTTCCATGGTGATTAGCTTGTGGTCAGATTTGACCAGGGAGGAGTTGATTACTGGTGTAGAGCAACGGTTGCCCCTGTTAGTAATGACCAGGTCAAGGATGTTTCTACCCCTGGTGGGGGTAAGAATGAGTTGGTCCAGGGCATTGGAATTAATTAATTTCAGAAAACATTGAGCAAGTGTGTTGGTACATGAATAATTTTCCCAGTTAATGGAGGGGTAGTTAGTCTCCCAGTATAAGGGTATTGGGTTGTACCCTAATATTTTCCAGTGTGTTTAGGAATGTGGAGTGGGAGTCTTGGGACATGGTGGAGGATCTATAGCAGGCTACAGCCTGGATTGCAGTTTTACCCAGTGTTAGTTGTACATGAAGTATCTCTGATGCATTATGTTGGGCTACTAGTCTGGAGGTGTGCATATTATTTATGAATATGGAGACACCACTGCCTTTAGTGCTTCAATCCAGGTTTAGGGGCCGAAAGGTGTGGTATGAATTATAGACTGGTAGTACTGGGGTGCTTTTCGGAGCCTTGAACCAGGTCTCGGTCACTGCACAGATGTCAATGTTCTCCATTTTAAGGAGTGCTTTGAGCGAGTGTATTTTGAGATTAATTTGGTAAATATGCAACAAAGATGTGAAATGCAAGAAGCTATACAAAACAAAAGAGCTACAGTAAACTCTCGGTTAATCTGCACCTATTGGGATTGGTAGATGCAGGATAACTGTAGTTTCTATTTGCTTGAAAGTTACTATTAAAAATAGGCCTGTTTGGTTTGACTTGTTCTTAGGTTATGGAGAGAGGGAATTTATTGCTATCTTCCTTTTTAAAACTCTAAAACTCTAAAAATGTAAAGTATGTTTCTGCATGGGGGGGGGGGACAGAAAGTGCAACACAAGAAAATTGTACTGTATTTCTTAGATTTTTTTTTTCTAGTTGCTTGAGTTCTGGCTAACTGAGAGTTTACTGTATATAAGTATATAAGTAAAACTGTTTCAGGCACGCACACACACACACACACACACACACACACACACACACACACACACACACACACACACACACACACACACATACACATGTTCAAAGGTTCATAGGTAGGTACTAGGCTATCTGCTCAAAGGCATTTATAAGCCTAGTTGGAAAATGTTGGCTTTCGCCACCCCCTTAGATTAGTTCCCTGTGCCTCTGTCCAGCAGAGCCACTGAAGTGATCCCCGGGGTAAACTTCCTGTTTCCCATCCACTTGTCAAGGTTTCTCTTGAAGAGCGTTAGTGAGGAGCTCTGCCTAATTTAGATTGGAATCTTGTTCCAGAGCATGGGAAGTCTCTGGGACAGGAATCTATCCCTCCAGCAAGTCCTATTTATTGTTGTGGTGAGGTTTAGATCCCTAGAGCATGTGGCTCAAGGGGATATGGTTTTCGTTAGGTGGAGCATGTCCATCAGTTCTGGGTTGGACATGGCCTTGTATGTCAGGCAAAGATCACCTTTGATTAGGCGGTATGCAACCGAGTACAGCTGGAGTTTCTTCAGTCAAGCTGCATAGGGCATTGGTTTGAGGCCAGTGATCCTCTTGGTGAGGTACTTCTGTGGTTTTTCCAGCTGTTGCAGGTGTCTTGTAAGGTATATCCCAAATGGGGCATTATACTCTATGATGGGTCTGATGAGTGATGCGTAGAGTGACCCAATGACCTCTTTTGATCTGGATGCAAACCCTTTTGTGATTAGGTGGGCCACATAGAAGGATTTTCTAACCACTTTGGCAATGTGATTATCAAAGGAGAGATTACTATCTACTTGGGTCCCCAGATCCATTATTACAACTTCCATATTTAGGGGGCTACCACCTATGTGGTAATTTGTGGGTACTTTGTTTTTTCCAAAGGGGATGACTATGCACATTTTAGCATTCAGCTTGAGGCCATGGTTTTGACACCAGGTATCTGTCTCAGTGAGACCCTTTTGGAGGATGTCTGTGTCTGTGTCAGCCGGAGAGTCCATTATAACCCCTAGTTTGCAGTTGTTTGCGAACTTGGTCAGCTATAGTCCTCCTGTGCTTGCCTGTACCTCTGAGAAGTAAATGCCGAACTAGAGGGGTCCTAGGACTTAGCCCTGGGGAATGCCACTTGTAACTGGTTTAGAGTCAGACCTAGCTCCCGCAACTCTTACCATGTGGGTTCTGACCGTGAGCCAGTTGGCAACCCATCTCATGACGTAGAGGTTTATGTTCAAGCTGGTGAGCTTTTCTATAATACCTGAGTGGGGAATGGTGTCGAAGGCCTTTGTGAGGTCTAGGTAGGCTGTGTGGACCACCTTTCCCTCGTCTATAGCCCTGGTAACTGTCTCAAAGAAGTCCACCAGGTTTAGGATGCATGATCTACCCTTAACGAAGCAAAACTGGGTAGGGTCCAGAGTTTGGAGATTCCCAATGTCTCTGTTAATGAGATCCATGATGACGCACTCCATAGCCTTGCAGACCAAGCTAGTCAGTCCTATAGGGTGATAGTTCCCAGGATCTGTTGTGGCTACATCTTTGTGGAGTGGAATAACCGCTGCTGTGCGCCACTCTATAGGCATGTAACACGCACACACACACACACACACACACACACACACACACACACACACACACACACACACACACACACACACACACACACACACACACACACACACACACACACACACACACACACACACACACACACACACACACACACACTCACACATACAGCTACACCATGCAACATGTGGGGTTGGAATTTTCACATAATCTAAGCAACTCTGCTTTGGGTCAGTTTTTTCTGATTTGACTGATTCACACATAATAGTAGTGTCACTTGTCACACTTAAATAACTTGATCACAATAATATGCAATGTGAAAGGGTAGACTGTGGTGAACAAAATGGTACCAGCAATGTTTGTCTAGGATGTATTGCAATGGTGATATTAACCTTTGGCTTTCACATAGTATGCATATTTCAATGTTTCCGTAAATATTTTCATAAATGGGTGATCTACATGTCATTGGTGAGCATGCTATAGTAGGAGACAGAAAGGTGCACTACCACTGTTAATATATAATGCAGTACACTGGAGATAGTGCTAATTATTTTTTAGCTTTGTGGGAATATGCATTGTTTGCATATTTGTATTATTGTTTCTGACGTCAACTTCATCATTATTTGAGAACTTACACCCAAAGCTCATTTGCAAAGAATTAAAGTGAAGTAAATGGATATAAAATAATACAATACGTAAACTAGATTGTTAACAATGCGACATGCTATTTAAAATGTAAGTACTCTGCGTTAATACAAAATAAATGGTAGATGCAATTAAAATATCATAGTGCAGCAGTCTAAAGCAAACTGACATAGCCAAGTAAATTGCAAACATTTACATGATATCAGCTGAAACCTTATATGATGCTGGAAAAAACTGCCACTGACATGTACACTATAAGTGGTTCATCTGAGACAGTTTCCCTTGTTATTTATACATATACCACACATTTGTCATACTTCTGAAAATACCTCAGAATGAAGCTCACAGAAAAGAAGTACTTATCATATGAAAATACAAGTCTAGTAAACAAAAGTGCTGCTGATACTTTATTTTGGTTTACTATTAAAATGTGGAAAATCAAAACAATTTTCCAGTTTTCGATCAAATTCGTTTTCCGAATATGGTAAAACAGAATTACCAAAATTTTGGAAATGGTAACCACGGAAGTGACATTCGAACACCAGAAGTTCCAATGTTGAAATTCCATGTTACTGGTAACATTTTTGCAAGGAGGCAAGCCTCCTGCACCCCCCCATACACACCCCCTGCATATTATATATTCCAACTCCAAAATCGCACTACAGTGATGAAAAGATTAAATTTCCACATCCCCACTGTAATGCGATTTGTTATCAGAATGTCAAATGCACATTAGTGAAAGTACACTACTATTCGCTAATGGGAATTCAAACATTTTTCAGAACAGCATTACGAAAACTGGAAAAGATGCATTAGACCATCCTAGTTTCATATAAGTGCTGTTCCACATTTTGATAGTAAACCCTTTGTTTCTGTATGGTATGTTTTCCAAGATTTAAAAATTTGTTTGTGAAAGTTTAGATAAAAATCTGTGACATTTTGCATTATATTATTGTAGTGACATAAACACTTTGAATGTATTGACGTTTGACTTTATTTTTACTGAACCACATTGCTGTTCATATTTTTAAACATTTAGTGTTTACAATATATTTACATTTGTTTGGCTTTTTTAACTTAGTTTTCAAAAAATGGTAAGGAATGTGTTGATGTCTATAGGCTGCTAGAGGCATGACTTTCCATAGTCTATAAATATGAGTCCATTAAAAGTGTAACATTAGGACGTAAAGGGATCAGGACTTTACACAATAGGAAAAGGGCTATGTCAAAAGACTTAACTAATTGAATATTTATTAGGGTTGACTGATTTGAGGAGAGTACTTTCAAATTCAGAGTGCAGATGTTCAGGTAAGTCTGTGTTTTTTCTTGGAGTGTCTGGTGCAATTTTCTCATGCCTGGGAATGAAGAATCTTATTATGGGCTGCAGATGAAAAGATAGATTGCCTGCTTTCTAGGGTCAGTGAATTCATGTCACTAAGTTTTGCCTTGCTTATCTTTTGCAGCTGCTAAATGGATATAAATGTGAGAGGTATATGGGCTACAATTATCGTCATTTAGTGGCATTAGAATGAGTTATATCTTAGTGTGTTTCTTATGTCATTTATTTGTTCAAAACCGTTTTATTTTACATTTCTATGTGCAATAGTGCAACTTTTCTGTGTATTCAATTTTCAAAGTATATTGCCTAATTTCTTTAAGTAAAGGATAGTGTTATTATTTTTCAAAAGCTTGCAGCCTGCTATTTATTAATGTAGTTAAGGGTACGTGTACTGAACATATGAATTTGCCCTTTTGGTATCTACCTTTGCGAGCTAGACTGCTTAGCTATAGCTACATGATTCTCATCTGTTATGAGATACTAATGCAGCTAATTCTTAAGAGTGTATAGTAATTTATAACTTTAGTGGGACAGACTGGTCTGGCTGGTGGCAAATAGATATAAAACAGGAAGGGGCTGTGGTATTGAAAGATGTTGTTAGCTACTTCAGGAAAATGTTCTATTTGTGTATGGGTGCAATACTTTTATCCAGGGTATAGTTACTATTGGTATGATAACATTCAAAGGCACTGGACTGTAAGTGAGATGGGTAAACCCTGAGAAGCTAATATCTCTGATCATCAGTTACACAGTACATAGCCTCTTTGGGTTGTTGGATGTTGATCAAAGCCCAAGTGAAAAGTATTCCATTCCAATATTCATTTAAGACTAATTGTGTCATGCATTTGCCCCTGTTCATGCCCTGTTAACTGGTGGCAGATGTGCAGACTTAAAGCCCCTACCCTGACAGACACCTCCAGTGATGATTAACATGATGTACTCTGAGACATTAAATGAGAGTTACAGGCTGAGAGTAGATTTATTATTGAGTCTGCTTATTTTAGAGCTGATGGTCCACCTGAGAAATGATACCATTTAGCATCCTTGTTTTATGATCTGCTGGCATTTCTTCAGCAGTATCATCCTGTAACAGTAAGTGGAATGCTGGCTTCTTGTGTATACATTACTGCTGTATGCTCACTGTGTTTTCTTTTATCAGAAAAAGCCAATGTCAGCTCTTATAAGACTATCTGCCATTAAGCAGATACTTATGTATAGTGCAGAAGCTCATGCTCAGATATCCATAAGTAAGTCCCATGTGCATCACAGTATGCACATATCTATAAATAAATACATATATAGAATGCAGAGGTCTTATCCAAATACACCTGTGTAGGAAGTACATCTCAGAGACTCCTGTTCAAATAACTCTAAGTAGGTATTGTACATTGCAGAGGTCCAGGTACAAATAACCTTGAGCAGATATTTATGAACACCACAAAGACAGGTACACCAGACCAGGTGGTTCATGCTCTTGTTTACCTGAGTAGGCACCTTAAATAATTCAAGCCCATATAGCTCCTTTTTTGCATACTCCCATTTCCCACACTTAGCTCATTATGGCATCCAGACTTATTTTGGGTTTGGCTTCTATACCTAAGTGATCTACCATTAAGATGAGAAACATAAAAATAGAAGAAATGGAAGAGAGGTTGAACTGCAACTTTGAACACTGAAGTAAACAAGCTAGACAAACAGATAAGCATAGTGTGAGACAAGATCAATAACAATTTGAAGAAAATGTATATAAAGATATTGAATATAACAGGAAACATTTTTATAGATACATAAGATGTGGAAGGAGTAAAGACACACAAACTGATAAACTGTGTGTAGATTCTAAATGTTATTCTCAGACACAACAGATTATAGATATATTTACAAAATCTTATGAAAAACAGTTTGGCTCCACAAAAGGGATAATAAGTTGTCCTAGTGACATTCAGGCAACCCCAGATACTGGAATCAAATTAGATTATTTTGAAAAAGAACTGCGCAAACTGGATCCAAACAAAGCGCAGGGAGGAGATGGAATTAGTAACAATGACCTGAGAACACTTTAGCAAGAACCTACGGTACCAACTGGATTGGAGACATGTACTTATTAAACCTATCTTCAAGGGAAAGTGGAGTAGGACAAACCCAGAGTCATACAGACCCTTAAGTATAATCCAGGTTGTGGAAAAATAATGGAGAAGGTAATACCGGATAAGTTATTGTCAGAACTGGATATGCTGGGACTTGAAACCATATATCAGCATGTATATGGTGAAAACATATCTATGACCACCTGTAACATGATGTTCTATAACAATATAATAACAGTTATGAATGAAAAATTGTGCTGTGATGTAATTTATATAGATTTAATTTCAGCATTTGACAGGGTCATACACAAATCACTGATCAATAAATTAGTACAACTAGGTATTGATGTACTCTTAATAAGATGGATAGCTGCATGGCTAAGAAATAGGACATGGCAAGTATCATACAGCAACTGAACAGGTGAAATCCTTGATTACAGTCAGGGTTTCACACAGGGTTCTGTCCCAGGCCGTTACGTGTTTAGATTGTATCTTTCAGACCTAACTTTTTCATCTGAGGTGTTCTACTGTCTATATGTAGATGACCTGAAATTGGGTAACCTGATTACATGTGTTACAGATAAGGCACGTCTGCAAAATAACTTGACTAAATTGATCATCTGGGCACAGGAGAATAATATGCTGATAAATACATCAAAAACTAAGCATATGAGATGTGGGAGACATAAATTGAAAGGTGAATATTTAATACAGCACACAATAATTGAAACTGTAGACTCATTTAAGGACCTAGATATATGGATAGATTCAGCTATGAGTTTTTCTAATCATATCAACCAATTGGTTAGTGATAGTTTTAGAACTATAGGTTGTATAAAATATTTATAAAGTCTAGGAAATTAAAAGTGATGTAGTCATTGTTTCTTAGTTACATTAGACCCAAGCTTGAGTACGGAATAACAATATGGAAACCCTATAAGAAAACAAGCATGAGTAAACTGGAAAGAGTACAGTGGAAATATGCCAGGGGCATCCATGGATGTGAAAATTTAAGTTATTATGAAAGACTAAAATATCTGAACTTGCACAGTGTCTGTTACAGATATCTCAGAGGAGATCTTATTCAAGTATATAGGGTATTTAGGGACAACTACCTCTGGGAATGTTTGGGATTATCAAAAAGTAGTAGAGAATCATCAGACAACCTATCTAGAAGATTCTAAAAGAATGAGACGTGTACTAATTGTCTCTCTGACAGAGTAGCCAATGCATGGAACAGGCTACCAAATTATATTAAAACAAGTACTAGTTTAGATATTTTTTAAGAGCAGCCTGGACACATATTATGGGAACAATTGTTATGGTATATTGGCAAGCTAGAAGGGCATTAATGTCCGTGCTTGAAACATTTGTATGTATGTATCAGCTAATAATAGATAGTATTAGAAATGACAAGAAATTATTAACAAAATGACCATAAGATTGCAAATGTAGAATGTCCTACAGTAGAGAAATGAATCCTTGCTTGTCACTTATTATTCACATTTTCATATTTATTTTCATATTTTTATAAATGAGAGACACAGGTGCTATTTAGGGGTGTTGTATGAAATGTTATGGTGGGTGACAGGAAAATTCCTTGTCAATGTGAATTTATCACATTATACCTGAGATAGTGATAGTTGTTTGTTAGACATGAAAATAAGCAAAGTGTTGCATGATATCAGGTGAAACCTTACATGTTGAAGAAACCTGTCTTTGATATTTGCACTCTAAGTTGCACATTTTGAAACATATTCAGTTTTATTTATATTGCTAATTATACAATTAAACATATGTTTTAATATTTCTGTAAATATATCATCAAACATGCACACACAGAGGAATTTCTTGCTGTCATGTAAAACCTTATGTCTGGTCAATAAATGAAGTCTAACAATATCTGTCTAGATTGTACAGTTTCTGAAATGCGACAATTTGTGAAAGTTTAGAAAAAATATAATTCTGGGTTTGAATACATTATATTACATTATAGCATTTATGAAAATACTATAAATGCACTGACTTATCAATGTAAGGAATACTTCTAACTGATAACTTTCCTATTTGTGTAGGTTTAGTAGCTTTTATTGTTCCCAAAATATTTACATTTGTTTATCCTATGCTTTTAAGCTGAGTTTTCAGAAAGTTCTCTGTAATACAAAGATGTGTGTAGGCTGCTAGAGGTGCAACATTCCACACCACATAGGTGTTAATGAGTTACATGCAGCACAGAACCTCATATTTAAATTCCCCTTGGCAAGTGCTTATGTACCCTGCTATGATTTACTTCTCCTCAACCTCTGTGCATTCACTTCTTCTCTCATTTTTCATATGTACTGCCCTCTTTCCTTCTTAAGTTACACCGCATTCCTCTTATACCAACAACGAATCTAACATTACCCTGTTGTACTTAAGGCTCATGCTTATGTACTCCAAAGCAGGCTCTTCAATATAGTGCAGATGTTCAAGTACCTGTGTACAACATAATGCTTCTACTGAAGTATCCTGGAGAAGGCACCAAGATGTCACATGTAGGACTGAGCTGAAGTACTCTGAGCAGACACCTACATACATGCATACATACATGCATACATGCATGCATGCATAAATACATACATACATGCATATATACATAAATACATGCACACATGCATACATACATACATATATACATACATGCATACATGCATGCATACATACATACATGCATATATACATACAGACATACATGCACGCATTCATACATACATGCATATATACATACATGAATACATGCATGCATGCACACATGCATGCATACATATATGCATGCATGTATACATACATAAATGCATACATGCATACATGTATACATATATACATACATGCATACATACATACATGCATGCATACATGCATGCATGCATACATAAATACATACATACATGCATACATACATGCACACATGCATACATACATACATGCATATATACATACATGCATACATACATAAATGCATGCATGACTACATACATACATACACACATGTATACATACAGTGGCTTATGTTCAGGTACTCCTAAGCAGGTATCTAAGTATAGTATAGTGGTTTATGTTTAGGGGTGGTCAGTACATGTCAGATGTGAGTGCTAAGGTCATGTCTGGCCTCAGTATGATTCACTCATCCTATTATACATTTGCAGATCCATATGTTCTACAGACAGACAGACACACACACACACACACACACACACACACACACACACACACACACACACACACACACACACACACACACACACACACACATATGAAACTGTATAATGAAGCAGGAGTACTTCCTTTGAAGTGCGCCAGAAATGGAAAAATATCACAGTAGTTGATGAGCCTGTGAAAAGTCTTATAACATTACAGACAGACAGCTCAATGGCTAGTTGCTGGCTACTGCCAGATCAGTTTTCTAGGATAATTTCTCTTGACTTTCAGGCCATTTATGAATTAATCAATCATATCTGGAAGATCTGTTTTTAGCCACTTATGTCTTTGCTAGATCACTTAGGTCCTCATATAAGGCTCATGTTGAATCATATGGTAGAATACAATTTGTTCAAATGTTTGTTGTGTTTTTCAGTAGTTTTCTTAAAACCCATTTATTTTTACTTTTCCATTCCCTTTTTCAGTCATCCTACTCAGCTATTCATATCACCTTTTTTGCTATGAATTTATTTTTCCATTTATTACTGAGTGCTTACTAGATAGGCACTTAAATATATATAATAATAATAATATGAGTTATTCATTAATGTTGTTAATGCAATAATTCATGCTGCTTGTTTTGTTGATTGAGATATTTATCATGTGCTTTAGTGTTTACTAGTTAGTCGACTATACTAGTTAAATATAGTTTACACTCTTGGAAGGCTGTGTAAGCTGAGGCACTAAGTGTTTAATTAAATTTGCTTACTTCTTGAATCTGTGGTCTTGGTGGTATTTTATTAAATATAGTTTACACACCTCTAGTTCTTGTAATGTGGTTCAGTTGACAATGCTGCTCAGTTTGTGAAATTTTTTTGTTATGCAGAAGTACGACTGTGGAGTTAATAACTAAAACGAGTGTTTTCAAATGGGGGCACTCCGCACATGCCCATATGGGAGGGGGTCTTCAGGCCACCACATTCCCTTTAATTACATATAAATGTGTATGGGGGATACCCTCATTTGAAAGCACATATTTTAGTTGTTTTGTATTTTGTGTTACTTCATAAATAGATTTGGAGGATGACGGTTGCTTTATTCATGCATTTATCTGCTAGGAAGCAGTAGAAGTGATACATTTTCTGTGCTGCTGTTTATTTTATTTTATATAGTTAACTTTGGCATTGAAGTATTACTGCTGGCATTTGTTAATGTGCTGATAATTTTGCAGTTGCTCCTGGTTAATATTTATTCAGTGTTTCTCTTGTCTTGGGGGTTTGGTTGGGAGTTTGAAAGTGTAAGTGACATTGTGGTGTTTTCCCATTGAACACTGGAGACAAATATGTTTTTTTTCAGTTGCATCCACTGTTTATTCACTTATTTGCTTAGATATTGACAGTATTTTATCAGAAATTGTGACTGGGCAGCCTGTGGAGAAAGGCTCCAACATATTACATGAAAGCAAAACAGTATATAACAAATATAAACAATTGATATGGATCATCATTTTTACAATTCCAGTATAATATAACAGAGTTGTAAAGGTCACCATTTTTAAAAGTATAATACAATAGAATATAATACAGAGTAACCAAAGAAATAATAAGATTGACTAGTGAAAGAACTAAGCTTAATTTGTTTAAGTCAGATGGTGAAAGAAAGCCAACTGTAAATGTGAGATAAGCCGGAAAACTGGATAAATTTAAGAGTGATAAAAAGAGGCAGTGGTTGGTTGAGAAAAGGATTAATAACCTGACAGAGCATAAAAGAGAGTGAAGATTGGTTAGTAAAGAAAGAACTATCTTTATAAAGTTAATAGAGAAATAGATGTTTACAAATTACAAATCAACATTTTCTTATTTATTTATTTTTTTTATTTTATTTGCAGTTTGTTTACCAGCGTGGTCCACTGGCCCACGAGGAACTAATTTTCAATGGAGTCTTGGGGAGAAAAGCTCCAGAAATACAAATAGTAAATAATACTAAATAATAGAATTGCAAAATAACAAAGTAACAGTTACAAAATATCTAAGTTACAAAATGTTTAATGAGACATTAGAAAAAAAATCACAATGTTAACAATAGTTACTATAAATTGGCATTTGATGGAGCAAATGCATGAAAAACCCCATTATAAACAAATTTAAGGAAGTATAAAAGAGTGCCAGTTTTTTCAGGAAAATATAGGCAAAAGGAGGCTATTGGCAGATATGTTTGATATCGGGACAAGTTGTAGTTAGGGATGTTATGTAGGAAGAGAGCAGGAGCATTCCCATTGTGAGATCAGGTGTGAGTGAAGAAGAGTTTCAAAGCTAGAGAGACTGTTAGTGGTACGGATAAGAGGTGGTAGAGAATTCCAGTGGCGTGCTAAGCAGAAGAAAAGAAAATGTTTGCCAAGAGGTCGGGTAGGTTTATGAAGTTCTATTAGATTTTGGAAGTTGGATTGTAGGCATCTGTTAGGAAGATGAATTTTGAAGGTAGAGGCAAGGGAGGGGCAGAGATAGGGTTTAAAAATAAGCTTGTGTTCTTGGATAAGTTGCATATAGGTAAGATAACTGGGCAGTTCAAGCCAGTTTAGTTGGTGCAGGGAGATGCAGTGATGGGTAATGGATCTGTGGCCAGTTGCTAATTTTGAAATTTTATAGTAACAAGAGGAGCGTTTTGATATGTGGGAGGATTGCAGATTGGTAAGGATAGAGGCACCATATAGGAGAGAAGGAATGAGGTATGTTTTAGCAAGAATGAGTCTGGTGGAAGGAGAGATGAAACAGTAGTGGTGTTAAAGCATGCCTAGTTTCTTGTGAGTTTTTTTATGTTTACCTGGAGATGGCTATCAAATTTTAGTTGGTCATCAATGAGGATTCCTAATGGTTTGGCAGTGGAGACTGTTTCAAGAGGAGTGTTATTTTTGCTGGTAATAGAGAAAGAGTTTTTGTCTAGGGTAATACTTTTAGAGGGGGAAAATAACATTAGTTCAGTTTTAGTAGCATTTAGTGCTAGATGGTTTTCTAGCATCCATTGTTCTGTGGAGGAGAAGGCATCTTGGGTTCATAGGTTCATAGGTAGGTATTAGGCTATTGGCCCTAGGGCCTATATAGGCCTAGCCAAAAAGTTACCCTGACTTTCGCCACCCAAGAAAATTATTTTCCTGTGCCCATGTCGAGCAGAGCCGCAGAAGTGATCCCTGGGGTGAATTTCCTATTTCCCATCCAGTCATCAAGATTTTTCTTGAAGGGTGCTAATGAGGAGCTTTGTTTGATATAGATAGGTAGTCTGTTCCAGAGTTAAGATAGGTAGTCTGTTCCAGAGTATGGGAAGCTCTAGGATAGGAATGTTCTCTTTATTGTGGTGACAAGGTTTAGGTCCCTAGAGCGTGTAACTTGGAGGGACTGGGATTTCTTTAAGTGGAGCATGTCCACAGCACTGGGTTTGACATAGCTTTCTATGTTAGGCAGAGATCACCTCTCAGTAGGCGATATGTGACGGAGTAAAGCTGGAGTTTTTTTAGATGGTCTGCATAGGGCATCTGTTTGAAGCCAGTAATCCTATTTGTGAGATATTTCTGTGGCATTTCCAGTTGTTGTAGATGTCTTGAGAGGTACATACCAAAAGGGGCATTGTACTCTATAATTGGTCTAATGAGTGATGAGTAGAGGGGAACAATTACCTCTTTTTTCCTGGATAAGAAACCTTTTGTGATGAGGTGTGCCATGTAAAAGGATTTCCTAACTACTGTGGCGATGTGATTATCAAAGGAGAGACTACTGTCCACCTGTGTCCCAAGGTCTCTTATCACACTTTCGGTGTTAAGTAGACTATCACATATGTGGTAGTTCATGGATACAGAGTTTTTACCAAAAGGGATGACTATGCACTTTTTGGCATTGAGCTTGAGGCCATGGCTTTGACACCAGGCATCTTTCTCAGTGAGGCCGTTTTGTAGGATGTCTACATCATTAGGAGTTTCGATTATGGCTCCTAGTTTGTAGTCATCTGCAAACTTCATTAGCCAAAGACCTACTGTGTTAGCCTGTACTTCAGAGAAGTAGATACAAAACAGGAGAGGACCCAGGACTGAACTCTGTGGTACTCCACTTGTCACTTGAAGTTGGATTTGGAGTCTGCTACTTTCACAGTGTGGGTTCTGTCAGTGAGCCAGTTGGAAGCCCATCTTGTGACATAGGGATTTATACCTAGTTTAGTGAGTTTATCTATAATTCCAGAGTGAGGGATGGTGTCAAAAGCTTTGCAAGATCTAGATAGGCTGTGTGAACCACCTTACCCTCATCTACGGCTTTGGTGACTGCTTCAAAGAAATCTATCAGGTTTAGGAGACATGATCTGCCTTTTATAAACTCGAACTGGGTGGGGTCCAGAGTTTGGAGATTACCAATGTCTTTGTTTATAAGTTCCATGATGATACTTTCCATGGCCTTGCAGACCAGGCTTGTTAGGCTAATGGGGCAGTAGTTGGTGGATCCCCCTCTGTGGAGTGTGATAACTGTCACTGTGCACCATTCAGTGGACACAAAGCCTGAGATGAAGCTATCATTGAACATGGTACTTAGGTGGCGTGCCAGTTCATTCTGTAGCTCATGTAGAACACAGCCTGGGATGTTGTCAGGTCCCATGGATGCTGTGTTCTTGGCTTTGGAGAGTGTGGTTTTTACCTGTGCAGCCATGATTACAGGAACTTTGCATTCTTTTGGTATAGAGATGGGCCCTTTAGGGGGTGATAGGGGGGTAAAGTTAGCACTGAACCTATCTGTCAGGATGTTGGCAATATCAGTTGATTCTGTATATTTAGTGCCATTGTGCTGTAACTCAGAGCAGATCTGAGTGATTCTTGACATTGCTATAGAATGCTTTGCGGTTATCTTTAGAAACGTGGCAATTTTGTTTTCGCAACTAGCTTTGGAGGATTTTATGAGGGATCTCAGCTTCTTACTGAGGCTGACCAGGGAGTTCCTCCAATCATGGGATTTTACTCTTTTTTGCAGCAGTTTCTTTCTTCTGTTGTAGAGTTTGTTTATGGCAGGGGACCACCAGATTGGATTCCTTTTTTGGGAGGATAGCATCTTGGTTCTATTAGGGATTGCATGATCCATGCACTCATGTAAGTGCTTATAAAGTGCATTTGTGTAGGATTCAGCAGTTGTACCTCTATTGTCCATCTGGATGGGTGTCATGAAGTTTGCCACTTCTGTCTTAAGAAGCGTGAAGTTGGCTTTGGAGAAATTTTTTATAGTGGTTTCCCTAATGGGGGGTGGGGGCAGGATGTGGATTTCTAGGGTGATTAGCTTGTGGTCGGATCTGTCCAACAAGGAATCGACCTCTGGTGTGGAACACCGGTTACCCATGTTGGTAATGACCAGGTCTAGGATATTGCTGCCCCTGGTGGGGGTGTGGATAAGTTGATCCAAGGCATTGGAATTTATGAATTCCAGAAAACGTTGAGCAAAAGAGTTGGTACATGAGTAGTTTTCCCAGTTAATGGTGGGGTAGTTGAAATCGCCCATTGTTAGGGTGCTGAGTTGTACCCTAATATTTTCCAGTGTATCAAGAAATGAGGAGCTGGAATCCTGGGTATGGTGGAGGATCTGTAGCAATTTACAGTTTGGATTGCGGAATTTCCTAGAGTTACTTGCACTTGGATAATCTCGGATGCATTATGCTGAGCAACTAGCCTGGAGGTGTGGATATCCTTAATGAATATGGACACGCCTCTGCCTTTAGTGTTTTGGTCCAGGTTAGATGGCCAAAAGGTGTGGTATGAATTATAGCCTGGTAATGCAGGGTGCTCTCTGGAGCCTTGAACCAGGTCTCTGTCATTGCACAGATGTCGATGTTCTCCATTTTAAGGAGTGCCTCGAGTGAGTGCATTTTGAGGTTTAGACTTCTAGCGCTGAGTAGCATTACCCTCAGATTTTGCTTGCTTGTACCTGTTACGGTGGTGAATTTGTCATTTGAACCTTGCCTAAAAAGGCACTATAGGAGTGGCAAGAGCCTTAGCCAGTATCCGGAATCCCAAGGGTGACAGATGCAGGCCATCTCTGGCAAAGCATTGTGGTCTGTCGATCATGTCATCCCAGGCAGACAGATATTGGATCCCCTTAGAATGACACTAGAAGCTTAGCCAATTGTTGAAGTCAATCATTTTGTCCTTGTACTGTGGTATCATTCTGGGTGATGGCAGGATGCTACTCAGGGCTAGGGTCATACCTGCCTGGGCTACAAGATGGGAGAGATCCTCCATGTCTCTTTTCATGTAGTCCAGGGAGGTACGTCTCAGGTCATTCACACCAACATGGACAATGGCAGAGTCATATTTGTATTCGTTGTGGAGTGACCTGAGTGCATGCATTATGTGGTGGATCCTGGCACCTGACAGGCAGCTGACAGTAACTTCCTCCTTGTTTAACCTGGTGAGTGGAACATCAGTGTGCCTGACTATAGAGTCACCTATGACTAGAGTGTTGGGTACATTGTTATGCCTTATGGGCTGTGGTTGGGTGGCACACTGAGTTTGTGGGCTATGTGTCATTTGGGTTGTGTTGTGGGGGTGCAGGTTGCTTGCATTTCTGCTTTGGAGGTTTCTGTTGCTTGGGCAGATTTTTATTGAGAGCCTCCGTGAATGTAGGCGTGTGTTTTGATGGTGTAGGTTTTGAGCGACTATGATGAATGTGGTGTGGTACAATTGTATACCCTCTCCTCTTGACTGTCTAGTCCAGTCTTGGGTGAAGTGAGCTTTGCTTCCAGTTTGGCTATATAAGTTGCATCTTTCACAGGTTGTAGTGTTGGGTTAATTTTATTAGTGCAGAAGTAGAGGTTGCAGAGCAGAATATTATTGAGTCATCTGCATACTGGATGAGGTTAGCATTAGGGATGGCATGGTAGAAGTCATTAATGAAAATATTAAATAGAAGGGGGTCTAGAACTGAGCATTGGAGCACACCTGTGAATGTGTTTTGGAATGGTGAAATAGCTTTTTTCCACTTAACTGCTTGTTGCCTATTTGATAGGTAACTGGTGAACTAGTTAATATAGGAGTGGGATAGATTTAGTTTAGAGAGCTTAGTAAGAAGAAGGGTATGAGGGATGGTATCAAAGGACTTAGAGAGGTCTAGGAAGAGGGTAGATACAATGTGACCAGAGTCACGGGCTATATTTACAGTTTCTAGGAAGGAGAGGAGGTCTGTTGTGGTGCTATGGCCAGGATGAAATCCATGCTCAGTGGGAGTAAGAAGGTTATTGTTTGTAAGATAGGGTAGGAGTTGTAGGTGGGTGCATTTTTTGAGGAGTTTTGAAATAGGGCATAAGATAGTGATGGGATGGAAGTTGGAGATATCATTATTATAGCTGCCTTTATGGAGTGGAATGATATAGGCCTTTTTCCAGAGCTGGGGAACATGGCATTTTGAAATTGATTGATTTATTAGGATGCAGATAGGGAAGGCAATGGCTTCTGCAGCTATGTTTAGGAAAGGAAATAGGAGGGTATTTCATCAGGGGCATTAGAGCAACGTTTCAATTTTTGAAGAAGTTTTCTTATGGTAGAGATGGGGATGGGGTTCATGGAGAAGGGAGGAAGTAGGGAGCTAGAAGTACTGCAGGAGAAGGGGATATGTGAAGGTTGTTATGGGAAAGGTAGGTTATTAGCAAAGGATGATGTTAGTTTAGATATGGAATCAATAAAGAATGAGTTGAATTGGGTTGCTAGATCTGAGTCAGAGGCATTTGGGTTGGGGCAAGGGTTATCTTTTTTGCCTGGGTTTAGAAGGGAGGAAATTTCATCACAGTTTTTTTAGGGTTGTTGTTATGTTTGGTTTGGAGAGTGGAGAAATAGGGTTTACGGTCTGAGTTAATATGTTTTTTTGCTTTGTTGCGAAGTATTTTGTATTCATTAAGGGAAGTCATAGTTTTAGTTTTATGGTAATGTTTCCAGGCTTTATCACTGTGTCACATGGTGGCTAGGGTATTTTTAATTATCCAAGGAATGGAGTTACTTTTTGTGCATTTTGCTCTCCATGGAGCAAAGGAGTATATCAAGTTTAAGAAGGTTGTGTTGAAGTAAGTAACAGCATTATCCAGGGGTAAAGTTTTTAGTGGGTTCCAGTTGGCTCTTTTTAGAATGTCAGAGAATGCATTGGGATTAAAGGAACTGAGTAGTGGTGCAGGTGTGGGAAAGTTGTAGGAAGGAGGAAAGACGATGGGCAAAAGTGGGAAAGTGTTCACCTAGGGGATCTAGAAGGATGCTGCTATTGGAGATGTATTGAGCATGGGAAACTAGAATCCAGTCCAGTGTACTACCAGAAGTGAAGTCTTTGAAAGGTATGGTTGGGGAGTTAATCAGTTGAGTAACATTATAAAGATTTATATTTGGGGAGTTAGCTGGAGATTGAATAGTGTCTCAGTTAATGTTAACATCCCCCAGGATTATAGTTTTGTTTGTGATATTGGTTGAGAGTCAGGAGAGAATGTCTTTGAGGATTGGGAAATTGTCTCCAGGAGGGATATATAAGGTGGCTATACAGATACATTTTTGTTTGTTTACTTGAAGGAAGGCTAGAAGTAATTCAGCTTTACCAAATTTGAGGAAAGGTTTGGAGTTAGGGGTGACTGAGAGGGATAAGGAGCAAAGGAGACTGACACCTCCCCCTTTCTTGTGTGTTCCATCATTTCTGATAATACAATAGTTGGGTGGAGTAAGTTCTGAATCTTTTAAGTGCAGTTTAAGCCAGGTTTCAGTGATGGAAAGAATACTGGGTTTGTTGTAGAGAAGCCAAGGGTGGAGGTTTTGGATTGTATTACATATGCTTTGGGCATTTAGTGCAGTGAAGTGGAGGGCTCTACCAGCTGATTTGGGAGGAAGAGATGGAGAGGAAGAGATGTGTGAGGAAAAGGTGCCAGGGTTTGGATGTATGTCCCCAGAGGCAAGGATAGAGATAAAATGGTGTATGTGGGAGAAGAGGTATATTAAGTTGTTTAGTATGTGGTTTATAAGTTGTGGAGTTGGTTAAGATGGGGCTGGTAAGAACTGGAGTAGTAGTTTGGTGGTATGGTAAGAGTTTATAGGTGAAGAGCAAAATGTTATTGAGGGAGTAGAGGTTAGGGGATATGCAGATGGAAGAGTGTGTTTGTTGTAAAGGCAATGAGATGGTTGAGTGAAATGGGGGAGTGTGATTGGTATAAAGAGGTCTGGTGAGATAGTGTACATAGGATAGAGAGATTAATGATAGTATTAGAGTTATGAAAGTTACTAGTTTGATAGGCATGCTGTTTATATTAGATGAGACTTGGGGGTAAGTTTAAGTTGGGGAAGTATATTTTAAGGATAAGGATAAGGTATTTTAAGGATACGTACCTTGGTAGCATAGCAAGTAAGATTCTCTATAGTGGAATAGTAGATGGTAGCAAGGTAGGGGATAGGGATAGTAGGTCAGAAAGATGAAAATTATTATAGTTGCATTAAGTGAAGGAAGAGGATGGCTGCAAGAAAGTGGGGTGAGAGATAAAACTGTGGTTACAAGATGGAGGTAGGGTGAAAGAGAAAAAAGGGCTTACAGGATGGGAGTGGCCTGGTGTTGAGAATGAGCAGAGCCACAAATTATTTAGGAATGGTTATAAAAGGTTTTGAATATGTGAAGGTTGGGTGATGACCTCATTATTATAGAGAACAAGTCCCAGTTTTTTGCTGCCATGTTAGAGAGTAGTGTGTGCCTTGCACATTTTTTTTTTGGTTTGTGTAAGATTAGAAGTTGATTACCATTTGAGCTTAAGAAATATTGTGGGGTGTAACTTTGGAGACTTGTGCTAAGATATGGGCAGGCGGAAGGATTGTTTATTATTTTTTTGTGCTTTGACTAATTAAATGAAACCAGTTAAGTTATTTTGGTGTTATACTGCAGTTTTAATTTGATTTATTTGCAGCAATGCATGTGATCTTGTTATAACACTGCTCAAGTTTCGTTTTTAGAGAGGTTAGAAGGCATGTAAGGATGGATGCTCCTTATAGATGTGATTTTGTTAGTAAGTGTTATGTAGGGCTTCTTTATTATTAGTTGTGATAATTTTTTTTTTGGTTTTGTAGAGCATTCCTAACTTTTGACATGTTTTCTTTTAATTGCAATTAGAATATGTAGGTTGAATTTTAGATTTTCATCTATGGTCATGTCAAGCAATGTACTATGAGATACTACTTCAATGTGCAGGGATTTGATTTTGAAGGTAATATTTTCAAGGCTATGTGCATTGGGAAAAAATAACAGGAATAGTTTAATTTTTTTTTAAGCTTGAGGAGTAATTGAATATGTTTTAGCCTGCTTGCAGTGGACTTAAAGACTTCTTGTATTATCTATTGAAAACAGATTGGGCTATCAGAGGAGCAAATGTGAGCAGAATTGTCTGTGTATTGTAAGACAGAGGCTTGTTGGGAAGATATATTGAGATTGTTGGTGAATATATAAAATAGCAAGGGATTGCTGATAATTTTGTTTAAGCATCTTGATTGTCAATTATGGTTTTCATTCAAAATCTCAGAATTATATCCATTGGATTACCAATGTATGCTTTAAATATTAGATTCTCTGATATGGTGTCAGCTCCCCCAGTGCTATATTCTTGGCTTAGCCAGTGAAATAAAAGTGGATAAGACTTGGCTTTACAGACGTGTAACCAATAAGAAACAGAATATAACAATTTCTAAAGCCTATCTGAACACCTTGAATATTATGACCCTAGAATTTTCTAGTAAATTATCATCATATCATTTGAAATTGTTTTAAGTGGCTTGTTTGAAGGCAGCTAAATGCAGCATTGTATTCAGTAAATGATCAGATCAATTATGTATACAGTGATCTTCTCAGAGGACTAGACACACCATTTTGAATCAGATGGCCTACATAATGTTTTCTGACTTTGGTAGATGCACACTTACGGATTTTAAATCATTGTTTGTCACTGACTGCAGATATATAATAATGGTTTCATTTTGCATGATCTGATAACATATTTTTCAATAACAATTTATGCCTCTTTGGCAAAGTCTCACAATGTTGCATTTACTGACATTAGCGATGTAGACATTAATGCTGCACTATCAATTTATTTTTCTTATACCATTTTGGAGAACCTCAGCATACTGTGTTGAAGTAATTGTTACCAGTTTGCAATTATCAGCACACTGAATTACCAGAGTCTATTTCTCAGTTTTATCTCTAGGATGAAAAGTCCAAAAAGCCATGGCATCAGTACATTGGACTTGGGGCACAGTTGGTAACTTCGTTTGGAACAGGCACACAGTCCCCACTTTGACTGGTTATGTTTTGTTTCATAAGAATAGTTTTACCTGCTGGATTGTGTATGAACTGAGTTAAATGCTTTTGATTTATTTACTTCCTTATGTCAAATAGTGTTGAATTCTTTAGCGGTGTCAAGAACAGCAGCATGCAGTGTCAGTCCTTCATCAAGTGCTGTTGTTACCTTTCCAAACAACATTACACTCACAAATTTTCCTTTCACTTGTTTGATGTAATTAAAGAGTATCTTATTATACCTTTCATCTCTTGAGACCAAGCTGAGTTCATAGTCAGACCTGGACATTTTGGGAAGACAAATAAGCTATTTTGATGCTTTAGTTTGTTATCAAGGATTTGATCCTGACTAGAAGCACTTTTACTCTGTTTCTGTGGCTCCCAAAAGTGTGGATACTCTTTATGCTCCCCTGCCAGAGTAGAGAAAAGCTCCTCACTAGGAATACACAAACTAACTTCTTAGAGATCTAGTTAGTATGCAAGTCCCACTGAGCACAATTTGCTACCCTGCCACATCAGAAAGAGTTCAGTGCTTTGAACAAGTGTGGAAAACCAGTAGACACCTCTGGTATATTAAGACTTAGAACTGACAACTGTTTGTCTCATGTGTCCAAATTACAGTCCTTCCTGAAGGATCAGACCTTAGGAAAGTTTGTAAACCTCCCTAAGTCTGGGTTCAAGGAGAACATGATCCAGACTTTGCATTTTCTTACTTGTCTAGTGAGTTTTCCAAACATCAACATGGGGTGACCTTCCTTTCCATGGAGGATTAGCATGTAAGCAACCACACTTTGTTTTACTGGAGTAGTGGGAAGTGAGAGTCAAAACATCAGGCAGCTGTCATCCAAAACCAAGGTTGTTGTTGCCTACTCAATGCACACTACAAATAAATGCCATGTCCACTGGCACCTGTGACAGCATGAATGCTGTCTTCACACTGGGAGCTTACACTACAACTGGTAGCCTTCTGGTGCATTATATAATAAAGTTGGATTGAATTGTTGATATTCTGATGAAGTTATGTTTGAGAAACAAAAGCACTCAGCCATATGTACTCTCTCTGTTTATTAAAAGTATGTTTTAAGCACACTATGTCTTTGACATTTGTTTTAAACAAAGGACTTCTGGTTAAGTGATTTAGCAACTGAACATTACCTCTTTGAGTTGTGGTTTTCTTGTGTTGGTAAAGTATGCCCTTCACTTTGGTTCTTTGTTTGTAGTTTGTTTTCCACTGATCATTGCTAGGAAATGTAGTGCTAAGAGAAATGTATACTGTATGAAAAAAGGCATCTAAAAATGTATTTTTTCCTAGTATCAGGAGGCATAATTTGACATCAAAGCAAAATTCACAAATAAGCACTTTTTGTATATAAGAAGTGCAATCCTTTCTCATGGTAGTAAAACCATGCAGTATGTTTTGGTGATGCCCAAATGGATTAAATAGTGGTTATGATGATTTGGAGTGAGAGTCAGAAAAAGCAGTACATGTTTTTTGGGGGTTTGCCTAATGGTACACATTATATCACTTGTTTATGTCACTAGATTCTTTGAATGTTGTATGACAGATTTGTAACAAAGCATTATATGGGTAGCCTGTCTAGTTCTGTCATGGGTTCGGGCAGCCCCCAATGCATACTGCTAAGGTTCATATCTGGTTTATGGTGGTTTCTGATAATAGTGTAAGAGCACCCAGTTCAATGACACAAACACTTGTGGATACCTGCAGTAGTACATCTTGACTCCAGTTTGGAGACATATGCACTATCCTGCTTAGACTATTGCAGAGGGTGATGAAGATGCACTAAATACATCACTCAAGAAATCAAAGCTTGTCAGATCTATCCAAGTATGAAAGAATAGAATTCTGTAGTACTTAACTAAGCACCACCTAATTCTGCTAAATGGACAATCCCAGCATTTCCAATGTGGACTATCCCGCATAGTTTAATAATTCATTTTAGCAGTGGACTATTTAATTTAATTTTAACAAATGTTATTTAGAAGTTCACATTATTGGCAGGAATGTTTTTCCTGTATATTGTTATCATAATCTTTACAGTTCAAAAATACTTATCTAGGAAACATTTTCAGTGAGTCCTTTGTCCAGCTGGACATCATATTCCCTGCTGTCCTACTTCCTGGACAGTTTATTATTTCAACAGTAAATGAAAACATTCCAAAATCATGATATTTAACACTATCTGCTGTTTCTGGCACTGTGTGATAAGCAGATGTTGTCAGCCTACTGTTACACCTTGTAACATCATCTAAAATAGATATCGTGCCTTTTTTATGAACATAGTGTGAACAAGCGTATACACTTTTCACTACTGTTACAGTCTGTACTATAATTTAGCGATCCTGATTCTGGTCATAAAAGCCTATATATAACATACCACAAATGTTTAGGAATTTTGCACAGAAACACAAATGCACATGTTTTGTGACTCCAGTAAAAATTTGTTCTTGCTTGTTTTGAATATTTCATGTGTTCGTTCATTAACTCCTGCCTCTCACTGCATCTGTCTGTCACTTCTTCCGGTACATTCTTTTCCAGCAATTTATCATTATTCATGCTGTCAAGTATGCTGTGGCAAAGTGTGTGTGTTAGACAACATGCTTGTTTGTTGCAGGTATTGAATGCTCAGTAACTGCACAATTTGCTCAATATTTTCTGTCGGCTTGATGGCACTGAGGCAGAGTGCCCGTCTGCACTGCCAGCAGCCCAAAGTCAGGAATGAACTCTGGCTGTCAGCAGGGATGACTGAAGAATTAGTATGAAATAACCAATAACCAGCTGGTATCCCATGGGAGGGCCTGGCTTAGGGAAATTCAATTACTGTGCATCCTCTGGTTTAAATCAGTGGCCTCAGCTGTCATCACCTCAGATTACAGGTCATCAAAGGTGGCATGGTATCACATGGTATTATTGCATTATTTACTTCCACTGATATAAATTGTGAATGCTGCCATCTGTTGGATCAGCACTGGATCCACATCTGTAACTCTTCACAAGATCCCTTAATCCCTGAGGCTTAAGTTCAGCTGCCACAGAGATCAATTCCCTAAGGAGCCAGGAGACCCACCCAGAGAAGGGTTATGTCTTAGGGTACCCTGCAATGAGCAACTAGGGTGGTAGCAGTGAACACTTTTCAGAGCTACTCTCTCTAACTCAAACTACCTTCAACACTGTAGAAACTTGGTTTACTAGACGTTACCTTCTCCTTAATGCTAAAAAAACTAAACTTCTCCTTTTCACTCCCACCAGTCCCTTTAAATTTCAACATCTTGTCTAATGATACCACTGTCATAACTCCTGACACAACAACTAAACTGCTAGGTATAACCATTGATAACAATCTCACTTTTGATCAACACATCAATAACATCATTAAAACTGTTAACAAAAATAGGTTCTCTTTACCGTTAAACCATTTCTTACACCTTCCTCCAGAGCTACTATCGCCCACTCCCATCTGATATCTACTCTCTTTTACGCCTCACCCATTTTCAGTAACCTTAAGAAGGCTAACCTAAATAAACTAGCAACTTGTTACAATAGCATTGCCCGCTTTGCCACCAGTAACCCTTTCAGAACACATCACTGCCACAACCTACAACTCCTAGGCTGGCTTGAGCTTCAAAACTGTCTTATGATCTCACAACTTACTATTGCCCACAAGATACTTTACCATCCTGAAAACACCCCAATACTATCTCAGCTGTTAGTCCCTTATAACAATCTTAGCTCCTTGATCTTCTTCTAAACTCATGACCAAATCTGTAAAATCCCACAACTTAGCTGGAGACTCTCTGTTTGCTAATACTGTAGGTAGGACATGGAATCTACTACCCACAGATATCACTCTAACCTCCTCCTTACCACTCTTTAAACAAAAAATCAAGCAGTACTTCCAAAACCACTGGCTTTGTTCATGTAGGACTCCTGACTAACCTTCAGCACTTCTCCTACTCAACCTTAACTTTCTTTCATTAATTAATACCTATACTTACTATACTATACTACACTTACTATTTTCTTTTGTCTTGCCCTACTCCCCCTACTCAACCTTAACTTCACTCTTTGACTAATATCTATAGTTACTTTTTCTTTTTCTCTTGCCCTGCTGTTCTCCTCTTATCCTCTGACTCACTCCTACTTTCTCTCCACCACCCTCTCAACTATCTCCCTAACTTGTCACTTTACTTGACTACTGTTTTCTCACTCTTTCCCTCTCTTGTATTTCTACATTAATTCCTTCACATCTCCTGCTTTACATCTCTCTCTTTGACATTTTTCTAAAACTTATAGCTAATCTTGATCTTTTAATATCCACTTTTAATGACCTAGTACAATTTTTACAATTTTGCTTCTAGTGCCTTAGGTTTTTTTTTGTGTTGTACTTATTACTAAATGTATATTGTTAGTATGCTTAAATTTTGTGTGGAGCTTTTCTCCCCGGGCCTCTACTGAAAATGGACATGTATCCAGCTAGACTAGCCCGGTTAACAAATGGAAAATAAAATAAATAAAAAAAAATAAATTTTTTTCATTTCACTGTCCACCCCCTAACCTTCATGAAACTTCCAACTCTTCCAACTGTCACCGACAAATAATTAATGCTGGACGTGAGATCGTTAATTATATCCACAGATATAGAAAATGTTTCCTGAGCAGATAGGTCGTCTGCTGCTATTTCAGTCTGACTTTGCAGATGTCTTATTAGATTTGCTTGACAGTGTAACACAGCACAGCATTAAAGACATACATGGTGTGGTATGCTTTGTATGCCTTTCTATATATTATTCTCCATGATCCGCTGCATGTCGTGCCTAAGAGAGATTCATAAAGGCTGTCACTTATTAGGCATGACAGCAGAGCTAAGTTCATTATTACATTATGGCAATGGGGTCTGGGGTTTTGTGAATGGGACAGTATGGTTGTGCTAGCAGGCTTACCTGCACCACAGAGAACTTTGCTGCCAGTAGGGTTTTACTGTTGTGCAAAGTTTTTTTTTTTACAGTGCTGCTATGTTCCTAGATCTGTATTCTGAGCAACCTATCTGCAAGGATGGAGTATCACAGTGCTCACAAGTTCAACACAATCTGTGACACATGATTGCAGTCCTATAATGTTCTTAATTATGGCCAGCTGCTTGCAGCATAACACAGATACAGTTATGTTTAACAATCTGAAATGATGCTGGTGGGGGGTGATTTGTATGTATGTATGGTTTGTGAATGGTACACTGTGTCAACAAAATGGGAAAGACTATGCTGAAGGTGTTAGTCCATTGTGTACAGTACCAGATCAACAAAAGACTTTGATATGCAATAATACCACACATTTGAACAACTCCATGATGCATTGTCTTTGTGAAAAACACCCAGAGACAAAAGACAAAGGACCAGATCACAGAGCACAGTGTCTATGCTATAGGATGGACACTGCAGGATGCATTAAAGATGTAGCAGTACAATTAAATAAGCAGAGACCAAGGAAGAGTAAGGTGTATACAGACTAAACAAGGAATCAAGGAACAAAATAAAACACTATGGCCTATTCATAACAGGTCAATTACAGTTGTGCATGGCCTGCTGAGATGTGTCATAAAGGAAATAATTTGCAGACCATTCAAAAATGATTGCACATGGAAACTGAAGTATAAGAAATAAGAGGCCTGTTTTTCTGAGAGGCAATGACTTGTTCTTAATTTAGTGAGCAGGTAGGCTGCCATCATGTGATTTCATCAGGTCCAGTACTGATGGCACTGTGTTTAAATCTACATACTGACTGTGAGGGCAGGTAAATCAGAGAAAAAGAAAAGGTAAGTTTTTACTTGAACAAACTTTTTTCTGTATTCTCTGTATTCTGAGATTGTGCAACTATGAGGTTGGTATATTTGGATAAGGAGGTACTAGGTAAAGGCTCTCATAAAACAGGGTACAAAATATTTTGCTAACATCTGTTATTAGTGTATGTCTGACACTGTAACTTACAATTACCTCAGATCTTGACAGTTGGATATCTTGACAGTTCTGTTGTGATTCATTAGCATACCTCTCAACTATAAAGAATTTCATATAAAATATAGATTATTGCCTCAGAGTTTTGGTCTTTTAGCATCTGGTCCACAACTATAGGCCATGATATATAGACTGTATTTTATATAGCATATATCATGGACAGAAATAGGTTAAAAGACAAAAAAATGTTTTTTTTCCATTATAAAGGATAATTTATTATTCCAGTGGTAAACATCCAAAGGGTACCAGGCTGACTCTCTGTCACTGCTACCCTTTTGCCTTGCTTTTAATCCATTAAACTGTCTATCAGATTAGGTCATGGCTATAATATGGCTCCCAGAAAGCAACAAAGTGTAAAGACTTCTCATCTTCTCTTTGTCAATAATTTAAGACTGTGTAGCTCATCAGATGAGGAACTGAAAGCACAACTGCAAGTAGTTAAACCTTTTTCAGATGATATAAGAATGCTCTTTGGTCTTGATAAATGTGCAAAAACAGTCTTTGAAGCAGGAAAACTGCAGCACCATGAAAACATCAGTTTGGGACAAGAATGTGATATAAAAGAACTTGAACAAGAGGGAGTGTATAAATATTTGGGAACTGATGAAGGATCAACAATAAAACATGAACAAATGTGAATAAAATTCAGTAAGGAATATTTTAAAAGACTTAAATTAATCCTGAAAACAGCATTGATATCTAGGAAAAAAGTTCAAGCTATAAACCCATTTGCTTTTCCTGTACTAACTTACAGTTTCGGACTGACAGGCCCCAAAAGATGTTGGATAGATTAGACAGGAAAACAAGGATGCTTCATGCTCATCAAATGGCTGATAAAAGTCAGTGTATACCAAGATTATAAATTCCCCTTTTTGAAGGAGGTATGGGCCTCCTTGAAATTGATTACATGTATAGGTCTTCAATTATGGGACTGCATACATATCTGCTGACCTCACAAGACACAGACATAGTAAAAGTTTTGAAATGTGGGGAATAAATCTAAGATGACTTCCATGCTTAGTCTAGCGGAAGTATATTGGCGTCAAGCAGGAATGGAAATCAAACCAGAAATAGATAAAAATCAGGCAGCAACTGAATGTGCCAAAAAACAAAAGAAAGAATATAAGGTGAAGGATCAGATGAGAAGGCAGGAAATGTGGAAAATGCATAAATATAGTTGCAAGTATAGAAAACTCCTGGAACAACCTCTTGTTGATCAAGATTGAACACAGGAATTGTTAAGGAGAGGTGAATTAAAAAAAAAAAACGAAAGGTTAATATTGACGGCCCAAAATAGTGGACTGTATACACATTGATTTACAAAGTCCATTGAACATGTGGGAGAAACAAACAAATGCAGGTTTTGTAAAACAGAATTGGAAACAGTTGCACACCTTGTTGCTGGTTGTGACATACTAATGGCAGAAGGACTATATACTGAAAGGCATGCAAACATAATATTGAAGTAGCTAAAAAACACTGGAAACATGAGCCACAAAGCATCATAGAAAATGATGAAGTTTATATCACATGGGATCACCCATTACCGACAGTCCAAAAGATAGATGTGAGAAAACCAGGTACAGTGATTCATGAAAAGAAGACAAAATTAGCATTGATTACTGAAATCACTACACCCAGTGACTACAGTGTCTTGCATACAGACAGGCACAAAGTCATAAAATATCAGGATTTTCAGGCAGAAACGAGAGCAGTGTGGAAGAAAGATACCTGGATAGTTTCGGTAGTAGGAGGCACAATGGATCTTATAAAAAAGAATCTACAATCATATTTAGATATGTTAAAAATACATACAACACCATACGAATTACAGAAGGAGTCATTAGTTGGCACATTGCAGGTGCTGCAAAGAGCACTTCTGGCTGACATCAAAGATTGAAAGAATACTAATTTCATGATGTTTAATCATAATTTGACGTAGGAATGGAGTCCATTCCCATCATGGTATTAAAAACCCAAAACATTTGGAGAAATTAAAAAGGGACAAACTCATGAGTCTGAATGGAGAGATGATAAATCAGCAAGCAAAGGAGAATAGTATTACTGGAATTTAATTCATCCTTAAGTCCTGGTGAGTACCTTCACGAGGTTGGTCCTTTTTTTTCACAAAATCTCACCAAGATGGCACTGATATATAGACTGTATTTTATATAGCATATGTCATGGACAGACGTAGGTTAAAGGATAGCTGGGTGTACAAGACTCAGGATAAAAAAGTGCCCAATCCTGGTAGTCACACTGGTGCGAGGAGCGGAAAAAATACAGTGTAGAATCTTCAGAATATGAACCAATCCTACAATGGAGCTAGGCCTGGCCTGGGGGGGGGGAGATCCTTCTTGTAGAAGGAAGTAGTAGTCCATAAAAATCACAAAAAACTGATAGGCCAAAAAAGAGACATGAAGACAATAAAGTGGACTATTGAGGATAAGAAAGAAATTATGTATTGTTACTATTATGCAAGAAGCCAAGAATTTCCAGATAGAAGATATAGGAAAAGATTAAGACAGAAATTAGAAAAATACTTGCACAAGAAAAACTGTTAGACTCTTCAAATACAATAAAACAGATTTATGAAAAACATTACATAGACCAGGAAACCTTGGGCCATTTGGAAAAAAGGAGCAAATGAGGAAGTGCAAAAATATAAAGAACACAATCTAGAGATTTTTGAAAGGTATAAAAAAGAAATATAGACATGGGAAAGAAGAAGAGATGTGATATGGTGCAGTATTTATGCAAAGCAGAGCACCAAATTAATCAATACAAAAAAGCAGCCCCAAAGATATTTGAAGAGAAATACAGGCAAAGGCATCTAGACAAGGAATATTTCACAATACAAAAAATACGATTACAAACAGGGAACACAGAACAGAAGGTTAGTGAAGCAGAAGTTAAAAAATAGAAGTTGAAGTTATAGAAAACCTGTGAAGTGAAGCATTTAGTGTAAAAAGTATAATAAGAGTTATATCAAAGCACGATGGAACAATGTGTCCCCCAATTAAGAAGAAACAGGTGGAACAAGAGGCATCTGAAGAAAAAATATGGACTGGGAAAGAAAAAGAGATTTAATATGGTGCAATAATCGTACCTCTCAACTGTACAGATTTTCACAGAAGGTCCAGATTTTTGTCTCATATTTTTGGTCCGTTTGTCTTAAAATTGTGGGTTTTCAGGCAAATTAGTGTCAAATAATTAAAGATTGAAGATAGAAAATAATGACAGACATTTGAGTTTCTGACGTCATACCCTTCAGAAAATTCTTGCTAATGCAAAACCTGTTATCCTATCAGCTTTGTAAGTTTGTAACAGCACTATTTAAAATTTGTCCCTATTGTTGGGCCTTTGTGCCACTTTTATTTATTGTTATGATCAGATTTCTTGCTTTAAGAGGTTGAAAGGTATGTGCAATATTTATGCAAAGGAGAAAGCAAAACTAATCAATACAAAAAAGAGCAGCACTAAAGACATTTGAATAGAAATACAGACAAATGCATCCTGATATCAAACATTTTACAATACAAAAAAATAAGAAAACAAAGAGGAAAAGTAGAAAAGAGGATTAGTAATGGAGAAGTTAAAGAAATAGAAACCGAGTTTATGGATTACCTGCAATGCGAATGACTTAGTGTAGAAAATCTAACTCTGATAACATCACAGCAGGCTAGAGTAATGGATCCCCAAATTAAGGAGAAACCAGTGGAATGGGAAACATCTGATCTGTTGCCATATGAAGATACTTTGGAGCCTTCCATAGGAAATCAGTACAAAAGTTCAGTTGGAGTTGCACAGCAAGGGAAGGAACAAGGAACTGTTGCAACTCTGATGCTGTCAATGTTGTCAAGTAATAGGCCATTGAGTTCCCATATGAAATAGCAACAGATGACACATGATAAAACTGAAGAGAATGTGGCATGGGAAGATGTTTTGGAATGCTCACAGGAAATGGAGAACAAAGAATGTGCCCTCAGTTTAGAAGAAAATGATCTAAGAGAAGAACTGCTTAATTTAATAGAGATGGACAGGCATATTAAGATCAATGAAAGAAGTAGACTACAGAAAGTCAATAAAGGCCAAAATGTTAAAAGTCTGATTAATGTATTTATTTAACATTTGTTGACCAGAAAAACAAATGAACACAGTAATTAGGACTGTTCATATAGATTCATGTGATATAACAGAAGCAAATAGGATATATTATGTGCAGCTAAATTAATAACATATGAAGTCTTGTTACAAAAACATAGGGCAGTAAGAGAAAGGAAGGGGAAAATCAAATGCCATTATGAAAGTATCGACTAGAGAAAACTATAAATCAATTAAGACAAGAAGTGTCACTGTTAGAAGAGTATAGAAGAGGGAACAGATCAACAAAAATGCTTAGAAAGATAGAAGTGTTAAAAGCAATGTCCAGTATCAGAACAGATCAGGATCTATCCTGCACTATAAACTGTCTTTCAGCTTTTCCTGGTTAGGAGGTCGCCACAACGGAACTCCGGTCCGCTAATGATTTGCAATGAATTTTTACGGTGTCAAGTTGCCAGTCTGGCACCTAACCTTCAAAGAATGAACACCCACACATGCACGCACCTACATGCATGTCTTTTTAAAGTGAATTCGACCACGGGGAGTACATGCATCTATCATGCACTATCACAAATAATAAACTGAGGATATCAGTACAGGCAGAAAAACTTAGAAGATATGCAGATAAATATAAAGGAAAAGTACAAAATAAGTAATTTATTGGTGACCCAGAATGGTTTTATAGTGAATTGGGAAACAAGGCAAAAGGAAGTGAAACACCACCAAAAAAGAAGAACTAGAAACATTTTAGAGAAATATTTATGAAAATCCTGTGGAACATAACAAAGATGCTGAATGGGTAGAAGTGAAAGAAAGAATAAGTTTAAGCATACAGGATATGAAATGGGATGAAGTAATGGCCACAGAGATTGCAACGGAGTTAAGAAAAGCTCCTAACTGGAAACCCCAGGCAAAGATGCAGTACCTAACGTCTGGCTAAAAGTATTAATAACTTTACATGAAGATTTAGCCACTAGTAAGAACTATTTATATGCACATTGTAAATAGATACCAACCTGGTTACCAACAAGAAAAACAACACTCCTACTTAAGAGTGAACCTGCAAGCGATCCAAAAAACTATAGATCAATAATTTTCCTTCCGATGACTTATAAAATATACACTGAAATTGATACTGATAGAGTTTATAGTCATTTAGAAGAAAACTCAGTCATGGCAATAGAACAAAAGGGTAACAAAAGAAAATCATATCGAACAAAGGATCATTTGTTGTTAAACAAAGTCATAATGGAGAACTGTAAAAAGGGAAGAATCTAAGTATGGCATGGATAGACTAAAAAAAACATTTAACTGTATAGGATCATAGGAGATCATAGGAGATTACTAGGCTATCAACCCAGAGGTCATTTTAAGCCTTGTCGTTTCAACCCAATGTACTACCATAGAAGTACTAGTCAATACCCAAGGCTGCATTTAGTGTTGACTGCCCATGTCCAGAAGGGTTGTGGGCACTATCCCCTGTAAGAATTTACAGTGCCCCATTCACTTGTCCAGTTTCCTCTTGAATGCTGTCATAGAGTGCTCTGTTTCACATAGAGGTGCTCTGTTTCACATGAATTGGTAGCCCGTTCCAAAGACATGGCAGTCACTGTGAGATAAATCTGTCCCTCCAGCATGTCATATTTAAGTTGCAGGCCATATTTAAGTCTCTAGAATGGGTAACCCTAGACCCATTTGATTTATGGATATGCAGTAAGTTCATTAGGTTTGAGTATGGGGTTGCTCTGTAGGCCAGGCATAAGTCTTCCCTAGGAAGTCTATACAAGACAGAGTATAGTCACATGGACTTTAGTCAGTCCATGTAAGGCACATGCTGGAGACCCTTGATCTTCTTTGTTAGAAACCTCTGAGGTCTCTCTAATTGCTGCAGGTGCTTAGTATGGTACATACCAAATGGGATGTTATACTCAATTATGGGACAGATAAGTGCCGAGTATAGGGGGGTATAACTTCTTTTGCTCTCAAGGCAATGCCTTTACTAATCAAGTGAGCGATGTGGAAAGCTTTCCTTACAACGGTAGACACATGGTGGTCAATCTTAAGGTTGCGGTCAACCTGTAATCCTAGGTCCCTTACCACTTCATAGGTACTTAGAGTTGTTGCTGTGTCTTTCAGCTTTTCCCTGTTAGGGGTCACCACGGCGGAACTTCGGTCCGGTAATGATTGGCAGTAGTAGATTTTTACATGCCAAATTGCCAGCCCTGATGCACAACCTTCAACTAAGGTACGTCCATTCACACATGTCTCCACACAGAAGATGCTTTAGCTGAGAATCGAACAGGAAAACGTCTTACTGTGAGGCGACAACGCTACCGCAGCACCACCACTGCAGTGTTCATAGGTACTTAGAGTATTGTTGTTTATTTGATAGTGTGAAAGGACATTGTTTGTGCTGAAGGGAATGAAGATGCATTTCTCTGCATTCAGTTTGAGACCGTGACTAATAAACCAGTTGTTGGTCTGGGTGAGACCCTCCTGGAGTATATTGACATAATTTGAGGATTCAATGATTGCACCTAATTTGCAGTCGTCTGCAAACTTGGTCAGCCACAACCCTTTAGTTTTGACCTGAACTTCTGAGACGTATATACCAAACAGTAGGGGGCCCTGCAATGACCCCTGTGGCACCCTGCTGGTAGCAGGTCTGCTGGTTGATGTGGAGTCACCACTTTGATAGTGCATGTCCAGTTTGTTAGCCATTTGGCAACCCTGCATTCTGTCAGGGTGAAAGTATTTGTGTGAAATTTTACTGCAATAAATTAACTGTGAGCTGTTTTCTGGTGTGTCCGAACTGCTTTTTCTTTTAATAGTTGCAAGTATAGAAAACTCTTGGAACAGCCTCATGTTGAAAAGGATCAAATGCAGAAATGGTTAAGGAGAGATAAATTTAAACCAAAAGATGAAAGGTTAATATTGGTGGCCCAAGATAGTGGAATACGTACACATTGGTTTACAAAGTCCATTGAACATGTGGGAGAAACAGACAAATTTAGGTTTTGTAAAACAGAATTGGAAACAGTCGCACATCTTGGTGATGGTTGTGATATATACTGAAAGACATAACAATCTGGCAAGATTATTGCACTGGGGACTGTGGAAACATTATAATATTGAAGTAGCTGAGAAACATTGGAAACATGAGCCACAAAGCATTATAAAAAATGATGAAGTTTATATGACATGGGATCACCCATTACCATCAGGTCAAAAATAGATGTGAGAAAGCCAGCTATAGTAAATGGAAAGAAGACAAAAAAGTAACACTGATCATTGAAACTGCTACACCCAGTGACTACAGTGTCTTAGTACAGAGAGACCCAAAGTAAACAATACCAGGATCTGCAGGCAGAAATGAGGGCAATATGGAAGAAGGATACCCAGACAGCTCCTATGGTAGTAGGAGCAAGGGACCTCATAAAAATAATTTACAATTGTACTTAGATATATTAACAATACATTTAAATCCATATAAATTGCAGAAGGAGTCATTGCTGGGCACACTGCAGCTGCTGCAAAGAGCACTTCTGGCTAGCATCAAAGATTGAAACAATACTAAGTTCATGACCTTAAATCATACTTTGACTTAAGAATGGGCATCATTCCTGTCATGATATTAGAAACCCAAAAGGCTTGGAGAAATTAAAAAAGGGAACAGACTCACAAGTCATTGATGTTGGTAGATGCTATCTCTGCCTGCATCACTGACCTGCACATCTACTGATTTATTTCAATTGCTGTGAACAGATCAAAATACAAGTCATGGTGGTACCAAGAAGCTTCCAAATGAAGGGGTAGCTAATAGCATTATAGACAGCCACCCTGACCTGCTGACATTTGACGCATCCACACAACAGGCCTCCCTAATACAGTATGCAGATGACTCCACTCTCATTTGCCCATCTGAGAACATGGTACACCTCCAATAAATTGCCCAGAAAGCTTTATTTAACAGCTACTGACACATGGCTTTGTAATTCACAAGTCATGCTCACCCCCCCAAAAAAAACACTACTTTTTCCCCAAATCCCTCCATCATGAATAAATAAAATTGAAAGTCTTTTCTCTTAATAATACAACCATTAAAGTCACTTCAAAGAGCAAATCCCATGCTATCCAGCTCTTCTATCATCCCTAATAATAGGGATGATAGAGGATGATAATCTTAAATCCAACCTGCATATATAAACTTGCATTAAGACAATCTCACCCAATACTAGGGATGCTTTATAGAGCCAACAACTTGCTCACCAATGCAGCTAAAACTATACTTGTCTTCCCCTCTCAGTTCTTTAAGGTGCTCCCAGCCTTCCTAACCTCTAGACATCACAAGATTAAAACTGATATAGCAAAGACGCAAATTTGCAGCAAATAGCCCTTTAGAATACTAAAAAGCCTAAACTAGTTAGAAATTTCCCATCGACTATGATATATACAACCTCTTACCACCTAAAAAGTATCCAGAATTCATCTACTTGTCCATCACTAAATGCCATTCTACACATATATGTTCCCTATTGGTCATTACGATCCAATGACCAAAAACTCCTGTCTGTCCACAAACCCATGAAATCTATTGGGCATTATCTGTACTAGTACCATGTTGTTAAGGCCTGGAATTCCTTACTTGTATACATCAGGTCACTAACCTCCCATCTTTCAAAACCATTCTAAAAGACTTCCTAGCCCAAATCTGGCTTTGTTATTGCTTGTTCAATACCAGGATAAACTATATCTGTAAATGTGAACAAGTACCTCTTCATATATTACATCTCCTTTCTCTCCTTTTTATACTAACTTTCTTCTCTCCCTTCTACACTAAATTTCTTACTTCTATCAATTTCTCTTCCTTGGCTTTCTCTCTAAATGTACCATAAGACTGCTTTTCCTCTCACTTCATATTGCAGTTCCTGTTTGTATTATATTAACTTACCTTTAATTTCTCTATATGCTGGATAACACTTTCTAAATATTAAATCATTATCATATAACTTGTACCTATTCTTAACAAATGTTTTCAAATTATGTTTAATTTAGTATAATTATTTAAACTGTAGATGTTTTTGTTTTATTTTTGAAGATTGCAAAATCATTGTTCTTAAAATGTTTTGTAATACTTTGAAGCTTTTTTCCCCGGGCCTACCATGAAAATGGCCTTCTACCCAGTCGGACTTTCCCAGTAACCATATGTCAATAAATAAATACATAAATAAATCTTTTCCTTTTGGGGTCTAGCACACTGTAAAGCTACCATGGAGATGGTCTGATTTCCCTATTGGTTCACATATCTTTGCATTCTATGCTAAATTGTTTATACCTACTGCTACCTAGTCCAGTATATTACAATCTCTGGTACTTTCTTGGACAAGTTGAGTATAACCAGGAAATATTATGATATCTAAAAATTTTCTAACCAAATTAGTAGTAGCTGTACATTCTATCCAACTAATATATATATATATATATATATATATATATATATATATATATATAGTTAAAATCTCCCAATAATATACATCTTAGATGATTAATTTCTTCTCTAGAAATTCCATGTATCCCTTCTGTCAAGAGGAGTTCCTATTACTGGCACGGTAACAAGTAAATACCTGTTCACAAACCTTGAAACCATGAATGTCAGCTGATAAGGTTTCCATGTAAGCACTGGAAAACAAAGTAGATTGTATTGGTTGATGAATAAGAATCAAAACTCTACCTCTCTAATCTTCTTGGATGCACTCAGATTTAACATACCTCTGCATATCATATCATAGCAGCTGTGACCAACATCTCCTTCAAATCCACAAACCCAGTAAATACATTGGCAAGCTACTTTATAATCACTCACTCACCTCTGCTTGGAATAAATTTCCTCTCTATATTTGTTCACTTCATAACTCAATTTTAGATCAGATTGCAATAGTGCTTACTTGATATATCTAGCTAATTGTTTATTTTGCAATGCGTTCTATATTGGGATGACAACTAGATCTCTTAAGGAACGCATATACAATCATACTTATGATATTAAGAGAAAAGATCTGAAGAATGCCCTAACTAAACACATAATGAATAATCCAGGACATGAGTTTAGATTTAGAACACTTCAACTAGTAAGCCCAAGCAATAGGAAAGGAGATGCTTTCAATGAGCTGGAAAGCATAGAGCTGCAATGGATCCTGAAGTTTAAAGCACATTACACTCCAGGTTTAAATCAATATATTAGTGTGAGGTCAGCCCTTAAAAAAAGAAGTTTGAAATAAAATATGTCTCTTCACATACATATGAGACTCTAAAGTCACAGTATATATATATCTATTAATAAGTTTAGTTCCTAGTTACAATAAAGAACTTTTTTGAATAAACATGTATATTATACATATGGTTAATATACTTATATCCAATGGGGTCCTAATTACATAGATATGATTTAAAATATAATATTATAATATACTTCATTTCTATGATTATTAAATTTAGATTAAATATAGACCTGCATTTGATTTTTTATGGTACTTTGTTGACTGATATTTATACTATTTTTTATTATTATATATAATTATGAAATATTTAATGTTAGTTTTTTAATTAGATTTTATGCTATTATATTATATACATTTTTAATTCAAGTCTATCTGAAACATAGAATGTTCCTGGACATATCTTTATTACAATATTTTATAGATTTCACATGCACATTCTATATGTTAGCTCTAGATAGTAATACAATAAATATAATAACTTTTATTAGTTGTACTTTGTAGGAATGAGAGGGACAAATATCTAGAGCATTTACAATCACAGACTCTGTGATACTAGCTTTGTTAATGCCCTTTTAGGTTTCTATCTATGCTCTTGTCTTACATACGGATAATGACGAGCAATATATAATAATTTTTTCATTATGATATGGACTTTTTGGTCAGTTTAACTATATGTGTTTCATGCCACTATGCAGATTTCAGAAAATATGTTATTATAAAGGAAGTTGTTACTAGGGTCGCACATAAACATAGTACTCAGTTGTTTACGTATTTTATATGATTCCACTATGATTTATACCCTTTAACCACATAAGAGCGCTTTATAAGGAAAAAAACATACACAGCTCATGATATATAATATGTAAATAGCAGCTGATTTTCTCTTGTTCTTGGTATTTAATATCAATACTATAAATGAGAAGAATTTATACTGCTATGAGCAAAGTTGTTATATATGTATGTTCCTGTCGTTCAATGAATTATTCATACATACATATATACTTCGTTTATATATTTACTACACACTTTTAGAGTGGTATCTACATATTTTATGAATTTTTTTAAATAATATATGTTTTTATATAGTGTCGTATTAATATGAATTGTTTTAAGATGTATGGTAAATATATGTTTATTTAGAGTGAGCCTTCATGGATACATATGACTTGTCTTTTTATCTAGAAATGTTGAAGCATTCTGTGTTCAGTGCCTTGCTTTGCTAGTCTAACTTCAGTAACAGCTACTATCCTAAGCACTATCCTTTTGTGTTAGAGCAGCAATTGAAATGTTAATTAAAATGATGATTGATTAATCATTTAATGAGGATAGCAATTAATTTAATGAGCAGCACTATATAAGCTCTGCTATAGACACAAGTAAATAGATCTGAAGAAGCGTACTGTTTTTGTACGTGAAAGCGCTCATCTCTCTTGTTCTGTAACAAATAAAGAAGTTTTTACGTTTGGCTGCATAATCGTGGTGGTCCTCATCTTTGTGTTCCTGACGTTTTCCTGCTTCTCTGCTTTGGTGGTGAGGATCTTTGGAGGTATTGCTGGGATTGTGATTCACATAACTTGTACCTATTCTTAACAAATGTTTTCAAATTATGTTTAATTTAGTATAATTATTTAAACTGTAGATGTTTTTGTTTTATTTTTGAAGATTGCAAAATCATTGTTCTTAAAATGTTTTGTAATACTTTGAAGCTTTTTTCCCCGGGCCTACCATGAAAATGGCCTTCTACCCAGTCGGACTTTCCCAGTAACCATATGTCAATAAATAAATACATAAATAAATCTTTTCCTTTTGGGGTCTAGCACACTGTAAAGCTACCATGGAGATGGTCTGATTTCCCTATTGGTTCACATATCTTTGCATTCTATGCTAAATTGTTTATACCTACTGCTACCTAGTCCAGTATATTACAATCTCTGGTACTTTCTTGGACAAGTTGAGTATAACCAGGAAATATTATGATATCTAAGAATTTTCTAACCAAATTAGTAGAAGGTGTACATTCTATCCAACTAATATATATATATATAGTTAAAATCTCCCAATAATATACATCTTAGATGACTAATTTCTTCTCTAGAAATTCCATGTATCCCTAGTGTCAAGAGGAGTTCCTATTACTGGCACGGTAACAAGTAAATACCTGTTCACAAACCTTGAAACCATGAATGTCAGCTGATAAGGTTTCCATGTAAGCACTGGAAAACAAAGTAGATTGTATTGGCTTGATGAATAAGACTTAAAACTCTACCTCTCTAATCTTCTTGGATGCACTCAGATTTAACATACCTCTGCATATCATATCATAGCAGCTGTGACCAACATCTCCTTCAAATCCACAAACCCAGCAAATACATTGGCAAGCTACTTTATAATCACTCACTCACCTCTGCTTGGAATAAATTTCCTCTCTATATTTGTTCACTTCATAACTCAAACTGTTTCAAACAAGCATTAAAAGAGTATCTGCTAAACTCCTGGACCTGCTCCTGCACTGATCCAACTTAATGTTTCTACCTCCTCTGCCCAGAATACTTACTCTTCATAAGTCTGCGGCTCTGTAAGATATACTAATCTATCTAACTTCAGTATTGAACTCTCACAGGCTTTTTTTCATTACTGTAATCTCCTCTCTGTCCCTACTATCCATTTTTCTGACTCTTTCTATATCACTAATAGGGATCCTTGTAACTGTAAACTACTTTACATATTCTATCTTATTTCCACTTCACTAGCTTTCCACTGACTTCCATTTCTATACTGTATATGTTTTTCTTATGCTGTTTTTTTTGCCTTTCTATTGCCCTGATATATAATCTGATAACGTGTGACATATCTCTGCTTAAAAGCATTTTTTCAAAGATGTGTATAATTCTCTTTCTGTTACGACACTAAATTGTATTTCTCATATGTTAATTTGTTAGCGACATACTTCTGCTTAAATGTACTTTTACAAAGTTTGCATAATTCTTTTCTAACTATGTATAAAACAAAACTGTATTTCTCATATGTAAATTTGTTTAATGCTTACTATATTTAACTTTCTATTTGGAGCTTTTACCCCTCTGGTCTCTGCTGAAAAAGGGCATCTGCCCAGCCTGGCTAACCCAGTTAACAAATGTCAAATAAATAAATAAATATCTTGGAAAACAAATCCCACATGTTGCATGCTTCAACTATAATTGTGATTTTGCAGCAGCCATGTTGTAATATGAGAATGCGTTTAATACAGTATACTGTTAGCTTTACAGGAGTTAGCTTTACAGGGGTGACAACTTAAAGTATGACCAGTTCCTTTACTTCTGTTCTCTTGATCAAAGAAAGGCCTATAAAAGGAGTAAGTAATCAATAATATTCCCCCAAACGTAGCTGGCTCAATAATGATTCAACTGTAACTTATTATTTGAAAACATAAAATGATCAAAAAGCAATTCCACCCAGGAAGTGAGCATCTGTACATTATAGACACTGCACAATTGCCTAAGGCCCTAAGCCATGTAATGACAAACTGCATGCCTTACTACATAAATAATAATTCCATCTTGTAGATGATATTATCTAACAAAAAGTAAACTGTGTGGTAGAAGTTACCAAAAGAAATATTACCTGGAGTTCAGCTCCTTTCATATGTTTAAGGTCACACTGACAAATCATTTCTCCCTGCATGAATAACAGTGGGATCATATTTTATACTCCCTCTCCAAGATTATGGTGGGCTTCATTCATTGTTTTTGACCAGGTAGTGAAGAGACTATAGTTCTTTCTGAGGTATTGTCATACATTTTGCTGGTTGTTTGTTTCAGCACTGAATCACCTAGTATAAGTGCTTCATTACCAGAGAGTTACTATCATTTTTCCTCGTGTCACAGTTAAGACCTTGGGCACTGTTAATTGTCTTTTCACTGTTTATGCAGAATTCACTTGAATATTTTAATATTCCCTGATGTATTTTCTCCTCATCTTTATTTCTGAACTTGTGGTGTCATCAGAACCAATATTCCTAATGCATTTATTTTTTTCATGGATTATTATGTCCTTCTGTACAAGAGCTGGTCCTAAGTTACTTGTTAAGATCTATCCCTGTCGCATTATTAAAAGACAAACCTGAACAATCACGATTGCCTTCCTTTTCATTTAATGTACAAAAATCGTTGCTCCCCCTCGAAGGCTTAACTTGTGCACGTGATTGACCCAGTGACAATGGAACACAGTACTGAAGAAGAAATTAAATGTTCAGTAATAACTCTCTCTCTAAACAGTCTGTTCCATCTATGCCATGTATGTTATTTTGATCTATAAGCCTTTATGACTAATACATTTGGGTTAGGATTAGTGATTTCATTAATTTTCTCAGAAAAGTTATTTATTTTTATCACCTTTTTTTCTTTCCCTTTGTGATGTGGCTACAATTCTTTTTTTTTCTATTATTATTGCTCCATGATTATCTGATACTTTGCCAGACATTTTACCTTATTTTAACAGCCTTCAGCTGTCTCCTAACAGATACCCTTCTTACTTTAAATGCTTTTAAAATATTACTGTTTATTAACATAGTGATGAAATTATTCTTTCAGAGTACAGATTCTGTAGTTGTTTGTATAGCTTTAATATAATAGCACCCATATTTAAGAGCATTATCCAACTTTTCCCTTCTAAAATTGCAATTAATTCTCACAATTCAAACACTTGCTGGCATGATTTAAATCTTGATTTTTAATGTATTGACTGCAAAAAGTGCATTCAAGTAAAATGTATTATGTAACAGATCTTTAACTTAGCCTTATTTAATGTGTCCATACTGAAATGAAAACACCAGAGATTAACCCATTACTCAAAATTACGAAGTAGACAAATCAAGTAAAAGTCTGTAAAAACTTTTCTTAAAGTAATCTGTTAGTCTATTAGTCTGTTAGAAATGTTGGATCCTTTCTAATAAAGGTGAAATAGACACATCACTTCCAGATAAAGCTCTAATTGGCTTTTCAAAACACAATAACTGCAATATTTTTTAGAAAGCAAACAATTTTATAACATGTTCATAACCTGTAAGCAAGCGGTCAAAAACAAGTTTAAAGGCTGCAGTCACTTTTCCTGAAATATTACATTTTCCAGGAAACCAAAAATAAACATACGTTTCCAGATAATGTCTATTATCAGACTTTCAAAAAGCATAGTACAGTGCATGCAGAATCTATAATATCTAAACAAAACTCAGATGTGATGCCCCACCACTGGCCCAGTAATCAAGGACCCTCAATCCTCACCACTGGCATCAGGGTGGGATGTACATTGGGAGGATGGCAGGTACATGCACAGTATTTCCAGATGCAGCTTTCTGCATCAAGTGCAATTTCCCTTAAGAGCACACAGAGACATCAATCAGTCCGGGGCTGGTTTCTCCCTCTTTCTCCAGATCCCCAGTAGGACTCCCCATTGGCACAACTATAGAGTTCAGATCTCAGCTGAGTGGCTAAGCCAAGGCCTACAGCACCTTCTCTGTCCAACCAGTGCTTCATGTCCCTGCCTAAGTAGCCGACACACACACTCTTTGAGGTTTGATTTACACATGCACACACATCTGGGAAAGGCTGGCAGAGGTTTACTGGCTATGCCCTCCTTTTGCCCAGACTAAGGAAGTTATTAATGCCACCAACCAACCAAATCTTTATCAACTACTTTAAGGCCCTTAACAATCTTACTGTGTAATGCTACTATCAATACAAATGGTAGTTTGACCGAGAACAAGGCTATTAGGAGTGCCCTACACAGTGTCACCAAATTAATATGCAAGCATTCTCAAAGCTTAAATATGTCTAGACAGACCAGCCACAATGAAAGGTTTAAATATATTTAATAATAAATAATAAAAGAACAAGACAATATTAAATATACATTTACAGTAACATCAGAATTCAAAATCACAGGAAATATTTAAAACAACATTGCAGGGCAGTCACAAATAAATAAAGAGAAACATCTAAATTATGCTTTGCTATATTCCTGACTATATACTGTACCCTAGTACACTTAATTGGAGCAGCAAGGCAAATGTGGTGAATAGATCCTCTAGCTGATGTTGTCAGGTCAAAGACAAAATACAGAATGCTCAGTCTGTGTCAGAGACTTCTTAAATTAATATCTCAAATATTATTGCTGGGATAGCTTGCAGAATGACACCATTTCTTGTCATCTGACTGTAACCCAGGTAAACCCCCCACTGTTGAAAGCTAGCAGTATTTAGCATCTATCGGTAAAAATGCATACATAAAGGCTTTGCCTCAGATCTTTGCAGATCCTGGAGGTCATAAAACAATAAAACACTTCCAAGACAATACAGAAAATTTTTCAGCACAGACATTCCTACTCAAAAGTTTTTTGTTTTTCAGTTCAGATACTGATACAAGGAATAGTAGAGGGAGACCTTGGGATGATTTACTTGTGTGAACTTAAATGGCAAATTAGATTAAATGCTCCAACATCACCAGGTTTGAATGACGGACTGTCACTGGCTAGTGTTTTAAGGTTACATTCATATGATGTGTAACATTTTTTCTGGGTTATGGGAAGTCTGTCTTTTTCTTCTTTTTTTTTTTTTTTAAGTGTATGTTTCTTTAACAAACTTATTTTGTGGAATCATACTTGATGCAAATGACTTTGTAACTGAGCTCTGATTGGTCTTGATTAATCATGTGACTGGGACGGAAGTATTTAAATGTGAGCATTACACTGATTTTTTTCTTTTATTCTGATGAAGCCATGGTTACACTCGAAGAAAGTGTTCAGTATTGGTTTTTATACAATGAAGTTTCCTGTGGTTTTTACTGGTGGTCTCTGGGACCTGATTTCTAACTTCAATTTGGAGTTTTTCAAAGTACTAATGAACCCCCTTGCTCTGCTCATACTAGGCTCTCTAAGACAAAATACATACTACGATAAAGTATTAATCCTGCTTAGTCCAATCTATGTGTTTCCAGAAAAGCATTGCATAACACCTTTGAGTTTTGAAGTTATAGATGTGTGAACATGTGCTTTACTAGTAAATTCTTCAAGTAAAACTGCTGCAGTTCAACATGTATGCATTTTGCTGGACCATCATAACTGACATCCCTCCTTTTCCCATTTTCTACATGGGATCAGGATGTTGTATCAGTTTTTGATCTCTCTCGATTTAATGCCTCTCTCCTCCTACTTTCTTCAACAGTCATGTATGACTGTCGCAAATCTACTCTCACACAATTAATCCTATTTGCTGGACACACTTGTTCCCTCTTGCCATCTTCCTGTCTGTTTCAAAATCTTCTTCACCAGATTGTCTTTTATTTTCCTGCATTTGCTCCCAAACCACCGCAATCTGTTTTTTCTGACCTTCTCTGCAATTGGAGCAACTTGGACTTCTGCTCTTATGTCTTAATTTCTTCTACTCCCCCACAGTGTCTATCCTACCAGACATCACAAGAACTTCATCTCCATCACCTCTAGCTTCTTCAGCTGTGCTGCATTCACTGCCCATATGTCTGTACCATACAGTAGTATTGGTTATACCACTGTTTTGTACACCTTACTTTTCAGCTTCTTTGGTATTTTTCTTTCATACATAACCACTGACATGTTGCTCTACTTGGCTGCAGCCCTTCTGATTCTGTCTTTGGCCTCCTCATTCAGACTTCCCTTCTCCTCAACCACCCCTGCCAGATACTTAAATCTACTAAACTGTTTTACCATTTTTCCTTCTATCTCAGTTATCAGTTGCTTATGATTTCCCCGATTTGCTGCTATTACAGCTGTCTTGTCTGTACTCAGTTTCATTCCATGTGCCTTCAGTTTTTCATTCCATTCACCTGTCTTTTATTGATGTTCTTCTTCAGATTCTGCCTGTATTGCCATGTTGTCTGCATGCAGCAACTTTGTTGATTTGTCCTCTCTAACTATCACCAGTATGAACAGCAGTGGGCTCAGAGCTGAACCCTGATGCAAACCTACTGCTACTGGGAGCCCATCTATGAGACCAAACACAGTGTGTGTTTGAATCATTGAGTCCACTAATTCTACCAATGTTTCTGGACTTCAGACCATCACAGGACCTCCCAAATCAGCTTTCTTGGGTACTTGTCACATGCTTTCTCCACCTCTAGGAACACCCAAATACACTCTTTCTTCATCTCTAGCTTCTTCTCAACTGCCTGTCTCACTGCAAACATCTGGTCAGTGATGCTGCATCCCGATATGAACCTGAACTATTTACCTCCATCTTACTTTCTATTTCACTTCATATTCATTTATCAATCACCCTCTCTAAAGCTTTCTTGCAACGTAACAGGAGTTTGATACCAATGTACTGCCCACAGATGTTCTTGTAAACTGGCACTAGTATGCTCTTTCTCCAGTTATCAGGAATACATCTTTCTCTCCACACTGCTATGAGTACCCTCAGGAGCCATTTCTCCCCAGTCTCACTCAACATCTTTATCATATCTGCTGTGACCTCATCTGAGCCTGCTGCTTTCTCTGATTTTATTTTCCCTAGTGCCGTTCTTACTACTTCTAGGGGGGGTACTTCTTCTCTCATTGTACATTGCATCTGGGGCAGTACAACTTCTGTGGGGTTTTCTCCATTCAGAAACTCCTGGAAGTACTCCTTCCATCTGCTTGTAATGTTCTGTGTACTGGCGAGCAGGATTTACTGGTATCCCTTATGAGGGTGTCTGATCCCTATCTTCTTTATCTTTCTGTCTTTGCCTTGCAGCCTGATAAAGAATTTCTTAGTGCTATCTGGTGAGTCACTTTCCAAAAGCTAGTTGAGTGCCTCTGATGCCTTGTTCTTTGCTATTGCAACTTAGCAGCATATTTGTTTATAGGCCTCACACATGCTGCTTTGAGGCACTGCCATTCTTCGTCACTTCTGCCTGTTTCCTCTTCTTTCTGAGGTGTTAGAGCCCTGAGATGTTCTTTGAACTCTTGTGCTTTCTGTCTCTAGGCAACTTCCAGGTCATCAGCCTAGTCTCTGTTGACCTTAGAGCCTTAAGCATTTTGCTGAATAAACCGTGAATAAAATTTACTTGTCTTCCTGGTATGTTCTCTCCCTTGATTTAGTAGTGAACAGAATAACACTGTCGACTAGGAAAAGACTTCTGTTTCTTTATCAGCAGCTGTTTCCAGAGGGCTATGATAGAGGACATGCAGTTAGAAAGGACATAAAGAAATATAATATTATGAGAATGTGCTTTTATATGGTTGCAGAATTTCATTGAAAATTTTGTATCATTCCCTTCAGCTACTCTCATTGGTAAATGAGTCAGTAAGGTATCTATTACTCAGTGTAAATAAGAAAGCAATAACCAAACATAAATACATGCATGCTGAGATGGTTATGTGAACTTTGAGAACATTTTGGGGAAGCATGTGGGGAAATGTTATAGTGGATGTTTGGTATACTTTTTCTTTTGAAACATATCAGGCACAAACATTATTTATAATGCTGAGCAAAGTACTCAAAAAAACTGAAAAGTTTTTTAACATGTTCTTATGAAATCAATATGCTAATTTGTTCATGGTTCTACAGGATATTATTAGAAGAGTAAGAAATAGATATATTCTACTAATGGTTCCGGGACTGCTACACCATGGCAGGACTGCCCAGATCAGCTTTCTATGGACCTTGTCATATGTTTCTCTAAGTCTAGGAATGCCCGGTTGGATTATTTTTCTCATCTCTAGCTTTTTTTCAACTATCTGTCTCACTGCAAACATCAGGGTGGCTGTGCTGTATCCTGATCTGAATCTGAATTGCTCATCTCCCATCTTACTTTCTATTCCTATGTGTATTTGTTTATCAGTCACCTTCTCCAGGACTTTTGTGCTGTGTGACGGGTTGGATACATCTATCTTGCCCACAGTTGTGACTGTCCCCTTTGTTCTTGTACACTGACAATAGTATGCTTGCTCTCCAGTCTTGGTCTGACTGATTTTATGAAAAGTCAATCACTGAAAGTGCTAACTTTCATTTTAGTAGTTATGGGTGGTGCCTTTTTAGTTAAGAGTTTGTCAGTTGGGCATGCAATTGCTTTTAAAGATCTAAAATGAATTCTTTGCATTGATGTAGAGAGAGTGATCACAGAACATGAAAACATATTTCTGGTCCATTTCTCCTTTAAATGCATTTAAGAGACATGGCAATTCACACAGAATGTACAGTAGAGAGGTGCCCTTACATGGACTACCCATGTTGGGGTATGACATTTAGTCATACTGTTCATTTCTCCTGATTTAATCCTGGTTTGTGAAGTAACTTGAATAAAATTTGAATAAAAACTGGTGCAAACTGCAATATTATTCAGCAAATACTCTTCTTTACTATGATAGAAGTTAATACATTCAAAATGTTCACATCACTAGTGTGGTACATCATCATGAAAATAAAACAGACAATTTCTCTAAATTAATACAAATAACTTTTCATATTCTGGCAATAGTACATGCTCATATAGTATCAGCAGTGTCTATTTTATGATAAGCAATTTCTTTGTGGTGCTTGTCTTCTGAGATATTTATAGAAGTATTATAAATAATTCCAATATGCACAACAATGTAAACAACATTGTATGGCTGGGATTCATAGGTTAGCACTGCACACTTGTGAAGTGTTAATTCTGAGGGGCTCATTCTTTAAAGCATCCAGACTCTAATTATGGCTCTAACTGTCTGTGAACAACACTGGCTTGTTAGTCAAAAAACACATAATGTAGGAGATGAGCAGTGGCGACATGTATATTACCACTATATCAGCACACCAGTGGAGCAGCACTATTACCAGATGTATGTGCGACCTGCAAGCATGCATGATACCATGAAAAAAGCCATATCTGTGTATCCTAAACTACATGAGTCGCTATATGCAATGTTGCAGCAGACAGCAGCAGCTGGTGACTCAAAGTGACACATAGGGCAACATAACACAGTGCAGTGGCCAGTCTGGGAATCCACAACAGCAGACAGCATCAGCTGGTGACTCAGTGACACATAGGGCAACATAACACAGTGCTATGTTCTGAGCACATCAGTTTGCCTGGACATTGCAGAGATATCTTTTTTTTTGTCATAATTTTTTCCACACTGCCTGCTAATCATCAGTTCCCTCCTAACAAATCAGCACATTTATTCCCCATCATCTGTCCAAGGGTCATATTGTGGCAGGGGGTGCACTGAGCTGACCTCACAAAGTGTTCCTCACATCTACAAGGGGCATTGCCAGCAAGCAAGCAACCCAGTCATCTATCCTCACATGTGGGCAGTGGTTCCTCACACATAGGCAGTGGTTCTGTAATCTCCACTGAAGAAATCAAATAATCTCATGTGCAGTTTGAGCACCCATTCCAATTCCCCTTCCTAGGGTGCAAGTCAGGGCTCATTCCTCAACTCCGTGGATCCAGGTGTTGTCTGTTTTTGTAACGCAGACAGTCTGCAGTTCTAGTCTCCTATACTGAACATGTACCCCAGGATTCACATATTTGTAAATCACAGGTGTTACTGATTGACTTAATTTGCTTTTCTACTACATACTTGGATTCTTCCAGCTACATATTAGAGTAGTAGTCATACCATGCTGCTACACTATTGTGTGATATCTATGCGTTTCCCATGTGTACTTGAACCCTTGGACTTCGAGTTATGCTTTATATTTTTTAATCATAAAATATAACTCAACAACTCTCCAAAATAAAAAGAGTGTTTTATTTATTTATTTATTTTTAGAGAGGAGTGGCCCCCTGCACCTCACATATGTGACTTTGTCTCCCCCCATAGCCCTGATGTATCAAATGTACAACAATGATGAAAAATGAAAAAAAAAAAACAAACAAAAAAAAAAAAAAACTGCAGTGCACCATTGGCTTATATAATACAAGTTAATGCAGTTTAGATAAACTGAGATTTAAAGAATTTGCTGTAGCTATACTCACTGGAGTCCCACAGCAGTGCTAGCCACCCAGCAGTGTAAAGCTTGGCTCTAGATGATTGTCACTGTTAAAGTGACACCCTGACCCCATGTGCAAAAACAAAAAAAAGGGGTTGTGGCTGGATGAATACTCACTGCGGTTGTAGTTTGCTACGTGGCAGCCATGGCTTCTAGATACATGAATTTGTTTATATCCAACTGCGAGAGGATATTTATTTCTAATACATTGTCTGCAGAATACATTATATTTTATTTTAGAAATGTTTTATTGATATTTTTATATTGTGGTACAGCACACCTGTATTCTTTGCTGGAATTTATTGTGCATTTAAATTGTATTTGAACTTCTGATGTCAAATTTGATTTGTTTGCTGTTTTTTTTTAACTTTAGAGAGTTACAAAGAGAATAAACAGAATGAAGATGAGACTTTTCAAAGTAAACTTTCAAATATTCAAAGTAAACTTTATTGTCATTTAGGACTACACGTGTGTAAGCCTAAACAAAATTACAAGTATCAGCTCACCATCAGAGTACAGAAGAAGCACAGGATACAACAAATACAATAAGACATATCCAGTAAAGGAATTAGAGACTAATGACTATGCCCCAAGAACATAGGAAACAGCACTAAATAATATACATCTGCATTGCAATAGCATACATTTTGTGTGTTTTAAGAAAAATATAGTAAATTATCCATGCAAGTTTGCTAACAGAAGTTAATGCCTTGTTTAATATGGAAAGTGAGATACTAACAAAAATATTTTTAAGCAGGGGGTTTAAACAGGTGGTACCCTTATGAGACTGATGCAGAGCAAGTTGAGATAGGGCCTCCACTGAAAATGGGTCGTTGGACCCAGCGGACTTTCCCGGTCAACAAATGTCAATAAATAAATAAATAATTTATTTATTTGTACAAACCCAGAAGGCTATTTGGGAATATATCTTGTCCCATTATGCAGAATTCTACTTTCATTAATGGAATGTTACTAAATAATTTTATAGAGGAAAAGCCTATCAAATGTAATATTGAAAACAATTGGAAATCTTAATTGGTTTCCTTGTTGCTTATATTGATCCAGAGCCTAGATTTGTGCATAAAAGGGAAAACATTTAAAGATATTTTTCAGACAGACTTGAGTGGAGTGAACAACAAGCCTAAGGAACCACATGACACTTTACATGTTGTGATTGTAATCAGTGCAAATACGTTAATCATGAGAAGGATTTTTTTGCAGCTTAATGGGATTAAAGTATAAACACCAGAATATGTTAGTTGTAAGTTAAGCTATGAAGTTTATGCTGCTTCTTGTGACTGTTTTTTATATAGACAGAACTGTCAGGGAACTATGCTGTAGAATATTTATTTATTTATTTAATTTTATTTAACATTTGTTACCTGGGAAAGTCCTACTTGGAACATAGCCAATTTTCAGTGGAGGCCCAGGGAGAAACTCTCCAGATGCATGTCTTTGAATGTGGGAGGAAACTGGAGCACCCGGAGGAAACCCACACGAATGCAGGGAACTCATGCAGACTCCACACAGAAGGCACTCTAGCCAAGAATCGAAGAGGAGAACCTCTTGCTGTAAGGTGACAATGCTACTGCTGCATCACTGCACCATGAAAGAAAAGAATACACATCCCTGGCAAGTCTTAAACCCAGGACCCTGTGCACTCCAGTCACAGCAGCTACCACTACTCCATATGAACTGTGAGCATGTGTATATGAGCATGTGCATTCTATTAACAATGAAATTATTAATAATGCTTTATTTAGGCATTCTGCAATATATGAGCATGTGCATTCTATTAACATTGAAATTATTAAAAATGCTTTATTTAGGCATGCTGCAATGTGAGTCAGTTGTTTTGGGTACTAATTCACAATGACTGATTCTGGTGATGAACTTGATTGGAGAAAATATTGAATACAATTTAGATCAAATGCTTGTAGCTATCTTGCCATTAATAACATTTAAAATTGCATTGACAAAAATCCTAAGAATCATGTGAAGGTCAAGGCTACTGAAGCTTACAACTATTACATCTTGCTAGTTTCACCCTGTTCAGTACCTCCCTTCTTGAGGAGGACTGGCCAGTAATGCCTTGGGGTGACTTTATGAATGCCCATCCAATTATCAAGGTCCCATTTTAAGGAAAGCTTTTTCTGCAGATGGAGTCTATCGTAGAGGTGAGGGAGAAGCTAAGTAAGATATCTTTCTTTGCACCATGATTTACAGATCTGCTCAAACAGGTTTATCCCTTCTTCTGCTATTTGGAGACAGTCTGATTTATGAAGGTACAACAGATCCTAGACAACTGGGTCTTGATTGACCTAAAGATAAGGCATAGGACACTATGAGAAGGTTGAAAGACACATAAAAGAGGCACAGTGCTTCTAGTCTTTCTAGTAGCTTAGGGATTTAAAACCTGTGATCCTGTTTGTTAGGAACTTCTAGGATCTTTCTCTGGGATGTTATTTGGGGTATTTTGCAGGAACCCTTATATGTATGCATATCAGGCTTGATTTTAAGCTCCATCTTTCTAAAGTACAGTCAAACAATCCAATTATGCTTTATTTATAAGGTCACAAAAAGGCCAAAATATTGTTGTCTACAGTTATTGGGGTTTGGCTTTATTGGATTGAATGATCCCTAAAGACTTAAAAAGAAAAAAAAAGTTACAGGCATTCAGAAGCCATGCAACTGAAACACTATTATGTCTTTAACGGGTCATTCGCTTATATCCCATGGGCCTCCAATACAGGAAGTTTAAGGTATTACACAATGAAGACTTTAGCTTGACTGGGGTGTTTCTTGCAGTTTTTACTGAATGCTTTGTCTGTTTCCTTCTCTATTCCATATATAGATAGATATCTATCTATAAATATATGTATCTATATATATATATATATATATATATATATATATATATATATATATATATATGTTTTTTTAAATCAAGTTATGGAACTTAGATTTAAGTTTTGTCTTAGTCTGAAGAAGTTTCCTGTTGGACAAAAGGACTCACTGTGGAAGAAGAAGAAGAAGAAAACATGTATTTTAAGCTGTTGATTATTTTTTTTTTCAAGTTTCTTTGGTATTTTTAGCTCCATTAGGAGTACTTGTCTGTTTTTAACTCATTGAATATAGGCATAGCAATACCCATCATGTACTAGCCCTACAAAGTTGTTCTCAGTGGTTATGAACACTGCTTAACATCTCCACTGTAGTCCATCCTAGATGAACCGTCTAAATATTTAATTTTCCACACTGTTCTTTTGTATGTTAACTGTCATTATATGGTATGTTAGTCATTTAAAGAACATATCCTTAAAGACTGTCATGATGCCGTAAGGAGATCTGTGTTTGAGTGTCAAATCAAAATATATAAACAAAAAGGTGCTATAAATGTGAATAAGTAAAGCCCATGGCCCCACCTATTTTATTCTGTTTATGAACTATCTCCTCTGATACTTACATGCTAAATATTACTCTCTCTGCAGATATTTTGCCGTCACCTCTTTCTCCCAAATGTAAAAGCAATTTCTATCTTTGGAATTGTTTCCATGTTAGAAAGGCTAAGAATAATTAAGAAAATATATCCATTAAGGTTTTTGTACCATTTACAAAATAAGAATATCTGATGGAGAGCAAAGTAAACAGTTGAATAAACAGAAGCAGTGTAAAAGTTTGACAGTACAAATGCCAACGCATCTGGTTTGATTCAGTATTATCCGTTAACTGTTGTACAGAAACACTGTTAAATGACATACTTGATTTAAAATCCACAAACTTATCAATCTAGTAACCCTGGGGATCAATGTTTTAATATCCGAAGCCTAAAATCATCCAATGATGCCAAAATTATACAAACCACAAGTAAAAAGATGTGCAGATTTATTTCACTTTCAGGGGAATATGAACACCATTAACTATCTTTGTTACAATCACACTGACACCCAGTTAAAGGTGGAGCTACATTCTTCCTTAAATCCCTTATATTTAACATTTCACATTTTAATAACTGTCCATCCTTAGCAAAAAAAAAAAAAAAAAAAAACAGAGCTAGGCTTAACCTATATGCTGGTAAAAGAGCTTCTCACAAAAGCTATCTGCCACATGGAACATATTACCCAAATCAGTTGAGACAGTGTTACCAGAATAAATTAACTAGCATTGTCAACCTGACATTGCCTATTGTCATGGGAAGGATGCCCAACACCAAATAAACAAGCCACCATGGTGGACATCAAGGATAAATAGGTTATACTACAATAGGTAGAAACTAATGTCTAACAACAAGAGGGAACTGACTCAACAGAGGAAGGACACCCTTCACAGCTTGAACAAGCAAATTAGATATCTTGTAAAGTCCTCTAAAGCCAATTATCAAGCTAAATTAGCATCCCTACCTAAGGATTATCACAAGGTATTCATTAGCTACATCAGAAATCTAAAAGGGAAGGCCCAGCTTTGTGCCAAACTAGTAGTAACACCAAGGACATTTCCAACCTGCTAACAGACAAATTTTGTACAAACTTCACCCCCCTAGCCCCACCAGATATACCTCAAAGCATACCTGTCACCAGTCCTCCACCAAGTATCTCCAAAGAGCAGGTCATATCCACACTCTCCATTGCTAAAAACACAGTCTCTATGGGACTGGATAACAATCCAGGCTGTCTACTAAATGGTCTAAAACAGGACCAAGTGGAACCACTTAGCACTCTCTTCAACCACAGTCTAAGTACTGGCTTTGTCCCAGCAGAGTGGAAAACAGCAATAATTCCCTTGCACAAAGGGAGGCCATAAACTGACCATGGGAACTATAGACCCATAAGCCTAACCAGCCTTATCTGCAAGGCCATGAACAGAATCATCATGGACCTTATCAACAAACACATAGGTGACCTTTAAACTCTGGACCCAACCCAATTTGGCTTTGTTAAGGGTAGATCATGCTTATTAAACCTGGTGGACTTCTTTAAGAATGTCACCAAAGCCCTGGATGAAGGCAAAACAGTACATAGAGCCTATTTTAACTTAGGCAAGGCCTTGCTGCGAATTAACCCATATGCCACTAGATGTGTAGTTAGCTGGCTAACCAATAGAATGCATAGAGTCAAAAGTGGGGATTCCACCTCTACCAGCAGACCAGTTACCAGTGGTGTACCACAAGGATCTGTGCTGGGTCCCCTACTGTTTGGAATCTATTTCTCAGAAGTTCAGGTGAAAACAGATGACCTGTGGCTTACCAAGTTCATGGATGCCTGCAAACTGGGTCCAGTCATTGAATCCCCCAATGATGCTTACATACTATAAAAAGGGCTTACACAGACAAATGAATGGTACCAAAGCCACAGACTTAAACTAAACACAAAAAAATTCCTTATCATCCCTTTCAACAAAGGGGAAATCCCTGCAAATTACAATATTAACAGTACCCCTCTTAGCTAAAACCCTGTGATGAGAGATTTGGGAACACAGGTTGATAGCAACCTTAACTTCAACCACTATGTGTCCACAGTGGTAAGGAAGGCCTTCTATATTACACATCTCATAAGTAAGGGCATCACATGCAGAGCTAAGGATGTTATAAGTCCCCTGTTACTCATCCCTCATTAGACCACTAATAGAGTACAATGCTCCCTTTTTTACGTACCTCACCTGACACCTGCAGTAACTGGAGAGACCTCAGTGGTTTCTCACAAAGAAAATTCAGGGCCTTCAACACATGACCTTTGGACAGACTGAAGACCCTGTCACCGCACTCTGTATCTTATAGGCTACTGAGAGAAAACTTGTGCCTGGCCTACAGGGCAGTTTCGGACCCTGGCCTAATGGAAATGCTGCGCATCCACAAATCAAATGGGACAAGATTCACACCCTCTAGGGATGTCAGCCTAAGCTGAAACATTAACAGGACATGCCGGAGAGACAGGTATGTCTCCCAGAGACTGCTACTCCTCAGGAACAAACTCCCAATTCATGTAAAATAGAGCCTGTTTAAGAGTAACTTAGACAACTGGATGGTAGACCATAAATTTACCCCAGGGATGTCACTTGCTTCCCTCTTGGATAAAGGCAGTTGGTGCTGATCATAGACTTATGCTGCAAATATAGACCATACAACTTGGTCAATAAGGAAACAAGGGTATAACATGGCTAGGCTTATAACTGTCCTAGGGCTACAGCCTAGTAACCTCTATGAACCTTAAGTACCAGTGTTTCAGCACAATTCCCACATCCATCTTAATGTGTGGTAACCCTATCACTAGCTCTGCCCCTAACCCCAACCCTACACATTACTTTAAGAAAAACCTTTTCGATAATGCTTCCACTATACAAGACATCTCAGATACACAAACGCACATGCACAATACTAAATCTAATCTCCTTACTTAGCCTTAACTCTAACTTTAACCCACAAACACTTACACAAATACACCTAACATCTACGCCCTTACCTAGCCAATGCTGTAGCCCTAAAGTTGCAAACACTTGCACACACATTCCCACCCCTAACACTGATCCTGTGGATAAAATGCACATTCAGTGAAATCAAACCCTCAGTAAAATAATGCTGAAGTTCACTTTGTCAGCAAAATGAATTCTCGACAAAGTGAGGTACATCTGTATGTACATATATGTGTGTGTGTGTGTGTGTGTGTGTGTGTGTGTGTGTGTGTGTGTGTGTGTGTGTGTGTGTGTGTGTGTGTGTGTGTGTGTGTGTGTGTGTGTGTGTGTGTGTGTGAGTGTATATGTATGTATGTATGTATGAATGTATGCATGTGCTCATGTCTTATATTACTTATAGATAACTGTTTATCTATTGCTTTGGTTGTGTCTGAAAAGGACATTGAACAGTCCACCTACCTGGTTTACAAATAAATTAAATACATAATAATATTTATTTCTGAATCTGAAATAATTGTGGATTTGATCACATGGTGGCAGGCACTAATCTAACAAGCATGCTGTTATTAAAAAGGGCCCCTGATCTATATTTAGGTTTAAAACAACAGAACACCTTCAATTTGCTGACTGAAAGCTTGTATATCAAAGTTACTGTGAATTTCATGTTGGAACATCCGACAACCATTGTTAGTCAGGTGGTTGCTTGCTTACTTGCAATCTCATGGTTGTTATCAGACTTGTTGCTTTCTAGTCCTCGTGTCTGAGGACCCGTCACTTTTTCCAGTTCAGGGATAAACAAGCCTTGTTCCTTAAACTATCATTTGCTGCAGGAGACATTCTCTTTTCTCTCTGTTGATTTGGTTTGTGTTTACATCATCGCTATTGCAATCATTAGGTTCATAGGTAGGAACTAGGCTATCTGCCCGAGGGCATTTATAAGCCTAGCCAGAGTGCGTCGGCTTTCGCCACCCCATTGATTAATTAAGTGATCCTCTGTCAAGCAGAGCCAATGAAGGGATCCCAGAGTTGTATTTTCTGTTACCCATCCACTCGTCAAGGTTTCTCTTGAAGAGTGTTAGTGAGGGGCTCTGCCTGATGTAGTTTGGAATTTTGTTTCCAAAGCATGGGGAGTGTCTGTGACAGGAATCTATCTCTCCAGCATGTTCTATTTATTGTTTTGGTGAGGTTTAGCTCTCTAGAGTGCATGGCTCACAGTGACTTGGATTTCTTTAGGTGGAGCATGTCCATCAATTCTGAGTTGGACATGGCTTTGTAAGTCAGGCAGAGATCACCTCTGAGTAAGCGATATGCCACTGAGTACAGCCAGAGTTTTTTCAGTCGGGCTGCATAGGACATATGTTTGAGGCCAGTATTCCTCTTGGTAAGGTACTTTTGTGGTCTTTCCAGCTGTTGGAAGTGTCTTGTGAGGTACATCCCAAATGGGGCATTGCACTCTATGATGGGTCTAATGAGTGATGAGTAGAGGGTCACTATAACCTCTTTATTTCTAGATGTGAACCCTTTAGTAATTAGATGGGCCACATAGAAGGATTTCCTAACTACTTTGACAATATGATTGTCAAAGTAGAGATTACTATCTACCTGGGTCCCCAGATCTCTTATTACTTCTTCTGTATTAAGGGGGCTGCCACCTATATGGGTAATTCATGGGTGTTTTGTTTTTCCCAAACAGGATGACTATGCATTTTTTGGCATTTAGTTTGAGGCCATGGCTTTGACACCAGGTGTCCATCTCAGTAAGGCACATTTGGAGGATGTCCGTGTCAGCCGGAGAGTCTATTATGGCTCCCAGTTTGCAGTCATCGGCGAACTTGGTTAGCCATAGTCCTCCTGTGTTTGCCTGCACTTCTGAAAAGTATATGCCAAACAGTAGGGGTCCCAGGACTGAGCCTTGCAGGACACCACTTGTGACTGGTTTAGAGTCGGACCTGGAGCCCCCTAATCTTACCGTGTGAGCTCTGTCTGTAAGCCAGCTGGCAACCCATCTCGTGACGTAGGGGGTTTATGTTCAGGCTGGTGAGTTTTTCTGTAATACCCGAGTGGAGGTGGGGAATGTTGTCAAAAGCCTTGGTGAGGTCATGGTAGGCTGTGTGAACCACCTTTCCCTCATGTATGGCCTTGGTGACTGTCTCGAAGTCAACCAGGTTTAGTAGGCATGATCTTGCAGACCAGGCTAGTCAGGCTTATGGGGCAATAGAACCAGGGTCAGTTGTGGCCCCTCCTTTGTGAAGAGGAATAACCGTTGCTGTGTGCCATTCTATGGGCATGTAGCCTGTGGAGAGGCTGATGTTAAACAGCGTGCTTAGGTGGGAGGTTAATTCATTCTGTAGTTCGTGCAAGACGCAGCCGGGGACACCATCTGGTCCCATTGACACTGTGTTTTGGGCTTTTGAAAGGGCTGTTTTCACCTGTGTGTCTTAATTTTGGGACACTACACTTTTCCGGTATTGTTGTGGCCCTTTTTGAGGTGAGAGGGGGGTGAAGTTTGCACTGAATCTATCTGCCAGGATGTTGGCAATATCAGTAGGTTCAGTATATTTTGTGCTATTTTGCACTAGTTCAGTGCATATCTGCTAGTTGCCACTTAGATTCTTAACATCACTAAAGAAGGCTTTGTTGTTATCTTTTGAATCCTTGGCTATTTTTCTTTTGAAGTTAGCCTTGGATGATTTCATGAGGGACCTTAGTTTCTTACTGATACTGATCAGGGATGTCTTTCCTTCTTGGGATTTGCTTTTTTCTGAACTAGTTTCCTCTTTCTATTGTATAGCCTGTTTATGGCAGGGGTCCACCAAACTGGTTTCCTTCTCTTGGAGGAGTGAGTCTTGGTTTTGCTAGGGATGACACAATCCATGCATCCTTGTAGGTGCTCATAGAGTGCATTTGTAAAGGTTTCTGCATCTGGGGCAGCATTATCCTTTAGCGTGGGGGCTGTCAAACCTACCACCTCTGTTTCCTTAGTTTGAGGGTGGTGGTGAGGTGTGGATGTCCAGAGTGATTAGTTTATAGTCTGATCTAACCAGTGACGGGTTGATCTCTGGTGTGGAAAACCTGTCGCCCATGTTGGTGATGACCAGGTCCAATATGTTTTCACCTCTGGTAGGGGAGTTTACCAGCTGATCCAGGGTGTTTGAGTTGATAAATTCCAAGAAGCGCTGGGCCTGGGGGTTTGTACTTGAGTAGTTTTCCCAGTGAATGGTAGGGTAATTGAAATTGCCCAATATCTGGGTGTTCGGTAGGAACTTCATGTTTTCCAGTGTATCCAGAAAGGTGGAGTGGTGGTCCTGGGTCATGGAGGGTGATCTGTAGCAGGCCACAATTTGCACTGCAGATTTGCCAGCTGTTAGTTGCACATGGATGATCTCAGATGTATCATGCTATGCCACTAACCTGGAGGTATAAGTATCCTTGATGAATATGGATGCACCCCCTCATTTTGTGTTTCGGTTTGTGTTCTGTGACCGAAACGTGTGGTATGAGTTGTAGCCTGGTAGTGCTGGGGTGCTCTCTGGAGCCTTGAACCAGGTTTCAGTTATTGCACAGATGTCGACATTCTCCATACTGAGGAGTGCTTCCAGCATGTGCATTTTGAGATTTAAACTCCTGGTAGTGAGTAGCATAACCCACAGTTTTTTGTTAATTGTGCTGTTTACGGAGGTGGGTTTGACTTTTGAGCCTTGCCTAAAAAAGGCACTATGGGGGCAGCAAGAGCCTTGGCCAGTATTTGAAAGCCTAGGGGTGACAGGTGCAAGCCGTCTCTTGCAAAACAATGCGACTTGTCGAGCATGTTGTCCCAGGCTGACAGACACTGTATCCCCTTTGAATGACACCAGAAGCTTAGCCAATTGTTGAAACTGATCATTTTTTCTTTATACTGAGGTATCATTCTTGGTGAGGGCAGGATGCTACTCAGGGTCAGGGTCATACCAGCCTGGGCTGCATGATCAGAGAGCTCTTCCATGTCTCTTTTCATGTAGTCCAGTGAGGTACATCTCAGGTCATTCACACCAACATGAATAATGACAGAGTCATATTTGTACTTGTTCTGGAGTGACCTGAGTGCTTTTGTTATGTGGCAGATTCTGGCTCCTGACAGGCAGCTAACAGTAAGCTTCTGCTTGTCCACCCTAGTGAGTGGGACGTCAGTGTGCCTGACTATAGAGTCACCTATCACTAGTGTGTTACGTATGTTATTTCGCCTTAAGGGCTGTGATTGTATGGCACACTGATTTTGTGTTTTATGTGTTGCCTGGTTTGTGACGGGAGGTGCAGGTTGTTTGGGTGTCTGCTTTGGAGGTCTCTGATGCTTTTGCAGGTTTTTATTTAGAGCCTCCCAGTATGATTTTGTGTATTTATGTGTATTTTTTGCCAGTGCTGTTTTAGTAGGTCTGTGTGCAGCTGGAGGTGTGGTGCAAGTGTTAACCTTCTCCTCTTGACTGTCTGTTCCAGTCTTGGGAGGAGACAGCTTAGCTTCCAGTTTGGCTGTATAATTACATCTCTCGCATATGTTAGTGTTTTGTGGTAGGAGGAGAGGGTTGTCTGTGTACATGAGGCAGTTGTAACATTGCCTCAGGATACCCAGATTCACCAGCTGGACTGGAGAGAACACCTGAAATTGCCCTTTGGTCATGCCTGAATAGTAGGGTGAGCTGTTTAATCACGTGGTTGGTGAGGGGTGAATAAAGAGCCTTGCCCTGTTGGGCAGTGAGTGTCAGTGTATATTAGTGCTTGCTATTAGGTCTGAGCAAGTACTGGGCTGTAGGATGTTTTTTGAGTGCTTATGTTGAGAGTTAGACTAGTTTCAAGGGAAAAACTGAAGAGGAGACTTAGTGGAGCTGGGAATAATTTAACCGTAGCTAACCGGCGCTGCCCGGTGACAAAACCTTGCAAACGCGTTTTTTATAGCAGGGAAATGAATGAAATACAAATTAGCCCAAAATGGCCAATAAACTACTAATTTATGGGCTGGAACCACTCCTCCAGGGACAGATAGGTTGTTCAAAGCTTCCCTCTCTCACAGGTGAACAGAGAAATTTCCTTCTATCCAAGTAAGGTATGGGCAACTCAGAAACGAGTGTCACAGCCCTGAATTCAGCACTAGCCTGAAAACTGGACAATACTAACTTAGAAAGGTGGGAAATAAAGGAATTTTTTTTTTTTTTTTTTACAAGGATAAGGCAAAAATTGTAAAAAAAACACTTAAAACAGCTTTAAACGACTACAAACGATCAGAAAAGGCTATCGCACTTTAGTGTGTAGCCTACAACAGTTAAACAAATTATTTAAACAAAAAACAACTTTTTAAAAGTGCAGGCAGTGAAATAAGTACAATATGTGAAAAAAACAAGCTTTTAAATCACAATAAACACTGGAAAATCTGCATTTAAGTGGAAAACAGTTAAGTACAGCAAGAAAGTACAGAAAACTGATACTTAATCACTCCAAAGTCTCTCAGCTATTAGCAGCTAGAAAGTGCATATTTGGTGTTGGGCATCCTTCCCATGACAATTGGTGATGTCAGGTTCACAGAGATAGTTAATTTATTCTGGTAGCACTGCACACACTGTCTTCCCCATTAAATCCAACCTTTTGTATTCCTCTAAGCCAAACAGCTGCTGTGCCTAGTGGAACATAGAAGAATTTTATTAAAAGAAATATATCATGCAGTACAGAAATAGCATGCTAACTTCCCACATTCTTGTATCTTTCTGACAACATTAATTAATCATTATGATCTCATATAATTACTAGGATAACATTGTCATCAGAAAACTACTCCAAATAAATAATGACATTTATGCCTGTAGCTTCTTTCTGTCTCCTTAAAACCATCAGAGAGAGTACTTAAAGTGCTGTTTGAGACAAGTACATTTTTGCTCATCATAATTTTGTGTTACATAGCACTACACCAATTAGTTTTTCATTAAAACATACTCTTGGTTGGCTAAGTGCATCTTCATTTCTGCAGTTTAATAATGGAAAATGTAGTTATTGGGTCATTTTTCAGTAACATCCTTGTAAGTTAGGATGCCTGTAAACAATCTGCATATAAAACACAGTAATGTTCATGTAAATAAGATTAACGTTGTCTTTTATATATATTTTCATTCTCCGATATTTATTAGTCATATACACCCTCAAGAGATGGTGCTAAGATTAACTAAGCCAAATTTTGTATGGGGGCAGAACATAACCACAAGTTGCATGTCAGGCCTTGGAAAATGAGAAATTAGTGCAGCTTGCAATGCATTAATTATTGTCTGTACTAATTAGAATACACAAAGGAATGGTAAACAGAGAAGAGGCTCTAAATGATGCATTTGTGCCAAATTATGTGACAGAAAAAGTCTCCTGAAGGACCACACCAAAATAAACAAGATAAGCAATTGCTATGTATTAACTCTTAGGGGAGTACCCAAACTTGCTAGCATTTGCTCAGCTTAAAGCGATACTGCAGTGACACAGTCCCTTTCCCATTAAAAATGAGTGATGAGTTCTTGCCCATGCAATGTAGTCTAACTCCGTGAGAGCATTGGGGCTTCTGAGTGCCTGTATATCAGGCATGTGAGCGTATATGCGGGGGTGTGCAAACATACACAAAAGAGTTTACACACACACACACACACACACACACACACACACACACACACACACACACACACACACACACACACACACACACACACACACACACACACACACACACACACACACACACACACACACACACACACGCACACACGCACACACATATATATGGGGGGATGGGCTTTGTAATCAAACTACCAGTTCCATCTTCCAAAACTGCAAGACCTGCACATATTGTAATCCAACATTTTTTATGAACACAACATGAAAAATGTTGTATGAATCTAGCATAGTAGATGAGAGGGAAAGTTTGACATTTGAACCTTTTGTTTTGTATAGCACATCTTAAAACACATAAGCTGCAAGCATACACTCTCAAAAGTCAGATGCAAAAAAGAATGACCTCAGGTGGCAGCAGTTTTAACCCCTATCCCTCTGCAAGGCAGAGGATACATGTATCTATACTAGGTAGTATGTTTATCAGAGTGACAGGGCTGCGGCACCTGGATGTGTATGTACCCAACAAGAGATGCAGAAACTCTTTGCAAACAACTCATTTGTCCATTTATTTCCCTGTCTGCTTTGATGTACAGATGACACTGCTTAACATCTAGTATGTCATGCTTTGTGTTTCCGAGTCCTTTAATACCGCGCCATGGGTTTTAATTTGGTTGTCATCTGTAATTTTTTCCTTTACTAGGGTTCCACATTTGTTTGCTACTCTTTTAGTGAAGAAATACTTTCTCATACTTTCCAGCCTCTGTTTCTTTGCTGTATGATATGAATGGATTCTGTGTATTTATTGTGAGTCATGCTATAGCTCTGTATCTGTATTCATTTATTTATTTGTTAATTCGATTTGGTAGACAGATGTGGGCTGATCTTGGGATACTCTTCATCTGTGACACAGACCAGAAGTATGCAGACTAGGAAAGCAAGAAGTTAATATGTTATGAAATTAAATGTGCACAAAGTTAAATGCAGTACACACATTTCAACAGCAAACATACCATAAATAACTAAAGTGGGCTCTTAATGACAGTTTTAACAGTAATTCAGTAACATAAGTCTGCACATTAGCAGAGCAACAATGCACTAAAAAGGACAAAACAGGAAGAAAGTGGAGAATAGAGACTGCAGCTCGTGTGTTATTAGTATTTTGTTACATGTTGAAATTCAGTGCCACATCTCTCTTTTCAAGTTCCTCTAGGTACATTATTTTCAATTTCTTATAACAGTAAATATCACAAACAGAATCCGTACAAACTGGACTAGAAAAGGAACATATGCAATTACATTTTTCTCACAAATGTTGTAATATCTGAACTTTCAAAAACAGGCAAAACACAACTATAAATCTCAATTCAAAATGAGAGAATGCCTTCCCAGTATTTCCACTAAATTTTCTTTAAACAACTATTAATAACATTTCTCACTTCATTTCCCTGTCAGGGCAAACAGAACGTCATTGCCTTTCCATGGAAAAATCAAATCAGTTGGCAAGCATGCTAAGAGCTATGTTACAAGCCTTCACCAATTTTAAAACTGAACAATGGAATAATAGCCCACCCTTAGTCGAAATGTTAGTTAACAGGCCTACTTACCGCTGTAAGTCATAATGCCAAGAGACAGTTACTCTCGGGGGGGGGGGGGTCCACTTTTGTTTTACCTATTGGAAAAAAAGAAACATTCTCAAAAATATGTCATGCGTGGAACTTACACCCACCAGACGTAAGAAATAAAGAATTATGCAATACTTAGATCTGAAATGGAAAATACCTGAAAGTAAATTTTGTCTATATGATTGATCTGTTTATTCAAAAAATGCTGCCAGCTCAGAATTTAATAGCAATATAAGGCTGATTTTGGAATGTGATGACATCTTTTCTACTAGACAGAATTAGATTTTATTCTAATACAGTGTATGAAATCTTATAGTAAACATTTAAATGGTTTCCTGCATAGTGTGTTCTTTTCAGTACATTATTTTCTATATTTCAAATGTATTACAACTTTTATTCTGTGTACATACTCTATTTCACTTATAGTTTACTCCTTTCAACATATTCTTCTAATGTTTCCTCTACATTATAGCAAGGAGGTATATATTACTTTTTTTATTATGTAGTTTTGGATAGTAATGAGTCTTCCCTGTGGCTCATGTCAAGGCTGAAAAGGGTCTTCAGACCAGTTCACCAACACCATAAAAAAATAAATAAGTAAAAATAAAAAAGAATGTCTTTGCTAAACCCAGCCCATTTAGGGGATCATTTGAGAAGTTTTCCTACAGTTGAGTACAAGCAGGACACAGTATCATCACTAATCCCCTCACATACCTCCTAAATTCCTTGTGCCACATGCCCAGATGTAACATTCATCAGGACATGACGCTGTTGTCCCTGTTAGTACCCACTATACTAATTACATACTCTGTTACTGGCCTTCTTACATTACAAATGTTATTGGACTTTTTAGAAGTGCATTTTATCTCAGCTATTCATTTAGCAGCTTACATTTATTTACAATAACTTAAACCATCCACTAGAAAAAGGTGCACAGTACCTTTAAACCTCATTACAGAGCTGCTGCTAATAGACAGACTAAGGGTTGCACTCAGATAAGACAGGCATCCTTCAGATGATTATTAACAGATTCCAGCTGTGCACCAGTGGTCACATGTTTTTTCAGAACCACTATCTTTTATTTCCATTCTGTATTGCACACCCCTCAGTTATTTTGTTTTTATTCACACTAACAACGTAAATGCAATGTGTATCTAGTTCTAGTTCATAGCCTCCAGTAGATCAGCAGATGTACAAAAGTAGGAATATAGGTTCATAGGTGTGCACTGGGCTAATGGCTCTAGGGCCTTTACAAGCCTCGCCCATAGGCTTACGCTGGCATCGTGCCACCCGACTTTAGTTCCCAGTGCCTCTGTCGAGTAAAGCCACTGGAGTGATCCCCAGAGTGAATTTTCTATTTCCTATCCACTCATCAAGATTTCTCTTGAAGAGGGCCAGTGAGGTGCTCTGCTTGACATGTATGGGAAGTCTATTCCATAGCATGGCAGTCTCTGGGTTATGAACCTGTCCCTCCAGCATGTTATGTTGATTGTGGTAATGAGTTTGAGGTCTCTGGAGTGTGTGGTGCGGATGGATTGGGATTTCTTTAGATGCAGCATTTCTAACAGAGCTGGGTCAGACATGGCTTTGTAAGTCAAGCAGTGATCACCTCTAAGTAATCAATATGAGACAGAGATTAGTTCTTTTAGTCTGTCCATATAGGACAAATGTTTAAGGTCAAGGACCCTCTTTGTGAGGTACTTTTGTAGCCTCTCCAGTTGTTGCAGGTGTCTAGTGAGGTACATGCCAAATGGGGCATTGTACTCAATGATTGGCCTAATGATGGAAGAGTAGAGGGAGACAATGACCTCTTTTCTTCCTGGATGCAAAACCCTTAGAAATGAGATGGGCTACATAGAAGGACTTTCTGACAACAGTGGCAATGTGGTGGTCAAAAGAGAGGTTGCTGTCAGCCTGTGTTCCCAGATCTCTTATAATGCCTTCTGTGTTCAGTGGACTACCATTGATGTGGTAATTCATGGAAATTGGGTTTTTCCCAAAGGGGATGATGACACATTTTTTGGCATTGAGCTTAAGGCCATAGTTCTGACACCAGTCGTTGGTCTCAATGAGGCCTTTCTGTAGGATGTTAACATCACTTGGGGAGTTAATAATAGCTCCCAACTTGAAATTGTCTGTGAACTTTGTCAGCCAGAGTCCTTCATGTTAGCCTGGACTTCAGAGAAGTAGATACCAAACAGGAGAGGACCCAGGACCAAACCCTGTGGGGCTCCACTCGTGACTGGTCAGCAGTCTGACTTGGAGTCAGCTACTTTCACACTGTGGGTTCTACCTGTGAGCCAGTTTGCAACCCACCTAGTGATATAGGGGTTGATGCCTAGCTTAGTGAGTTTTTCTATGATTCCTGAGTGGGGAATGGTATCAAAGGCCTTGGCCAGATCAAGGTAGGCTATATGAACCACCTTGCCTTCATCCACAGCTCTGGTGACTGACTCAAAGAAGCTGACCAAGTTCAGCAGGCATGATCTACCCTAAACAAAACCAAACTGTGTGGGATTCAGAGTTTGAAAATTCCCTATATCCTTGTTTATTAGGCCCATGATGATGCTTTTCAAAGCTTTGCTTTGCATATCGGACTCACCGGGCTAATGGGGTGGTAGTTCCCGGGTCTATTTTATAACATCGAAGTCTAAAAACATTGAATATTATAATATCGACCCCATTTAATCGAAACACCAGAAAGCTGAACAGTCAGAATAGCAAATTGTTTTCCCTGGGAAAAAAATCGCTGTTCCGACAAACATACACACAACTCAAGTACATCAAAATAAATACTCCACACACATACACTTCAGGAAACCCTACACTAAACCAGACATACACCACTAGCTACCCACTTACCTTAACCCAACCCTAACCCTAAGGTCCCTAACTATCGCACACTCACTTTACCTGCTCCCTAACCCTAACTCACCTACCCCACCCTAACCCTCATGTCCACAAAATCACACATTTACCTGACCCGCGCTTTAACCCTAACTCATTTAACCCACCCCTAACCCTAAGGTCTGTCACTACCACGCACTCATCTCACCTGTGCCCTAACCCTAAAGTCCCTAACTACCGCACACTCACCTTAACCCAGTCCATTCGCTCACTTACCTTAACCCGGTCCATAACCATCGCACCACACTGCTGTAAATAGAGAAGCCACGGACCACCAAAATATCACCCTAGGTAAAATTTTGATGTTCCGAGGCTTTGCTATTCTCAGCTTTCACACTAAAGGGTTCGATATTATATCATTCAAAGTTTTTGAACTTCGATGTTATAATATAGACCCATAGTTCCCAGGGTCTGTAGTCACTCCTCCTTGGTTGAGAGGGATGACTGTAGCAGTGCGCCATTCGGTAGGGACAAAGCCTGAGGTGAGGCTGTGATTGAACAGGGCTCACAGGTCAGGTGCCAGTTCAATCTGTAGTTCATGTAGAACACAGCCAGGGATATTGTCAGGTCCCATAGAAGCTGTTTTCTTGGCCTTGGACAGTGCTGTTTTAACCTGTGCAGCAGTAATACTGGATTCCTGGCAATTTACTGGTATTGTAACTGGACCCTTGGGGGGGGGGGTAAAGTTGGCACTGAATCTGTCGGCCAGTATATTTGCAATATCTGTTGGCTTGGTATAGGAAGTACGATTGTGCAGTAGCTCAGAGCAAATCTGGGTATTGCCGTGGAGATTGTTTACATAACTATAGAAGGCCTTGTGGTTGTCTTTACTATCTGCTGCAATTCTGTTTTCATAGCTAGCTTTAGAGGATTTGATGAGGGATCTCAACAATTTGTTGAGGCTGATAAGGGAGTTTTTCCAGTCTTGGGACTTCACCTTATTCCACATCAGTTTCCTCCTTCTGTTGTAGAGTTTGTTTATGGCAGGAGACTACCAGATTGGCTTCCTTTTTTGGAAGAGAGCATCCTGGTTCTGTTGGGTATGGCAAGATCCATGCCTTTGTGTATGTGTTCGTACAGTGCATTGGTGTATGATTCAGTGGTCATGCAACTGATGTCTATTTGCTTGGGTGCCATAAAGTTAGCCACCACTGTTTTTAGGAGCCCAAAGTTAGCTTTGGAGAAGTTTTTCATGGTGGATACCTTTGCTGGGGGGTAAGAGGGATGTGGATTTCCAAGGTGATTAATTTGTGGTCAGATCTAACCAGGGAGGAGTTGACTATTGGTGTGGAGCAACGGTCGCCCATGTTAGTAATGAGCAGGTAAAGGATGCTGCTACCGAATGTTGAGATCATTTGAAATAATTAATAACGAGTAAGTAGGAGAAGAGTTATAGTGGTGGGATACTTTAACCTTCTCACAATAACGTCAGATAAACCGTGATTTGTCACCTCCAGGAATAAGAGGGATATTGTACAAGCTGCAGTGGAAGCTGGATTCAAGCCAAATATGAAAGTTATGGTAACTGGATTGAAGAGATTAACAGTAAAGGAGTGGGTTTGCAGCAGTGGCTATGTCACAATGTGATTATCTCTACCTGGAGTGGAAATAGGGTGGGTAAACAGGACAAAGGACAGGGACTACAAGACAGTGGATTCACCCTGCCACACTTCCACAAAGCTCCATGAGAAAGATTTCTGCAGAGTTAGAGGAACGGCCTTCTTTGGATGGATACTGCTACTGTATTAAGAGATGCACACAGAGAAAACAATAGCACCTCTAGCAGTGAAGAAGGAAGAGAGTTATAACAGGACAGTCAGTACGGTGGAAGAATGAGGTAAGGAATGTAACAGCAGAAAAGGGAAGGCGTAAGGAGTAGATGAGCAGTTAGATGATAAAGATTTTAAAAGTGGCCAGGCAACTCTCATCTCAGTGATCTCAGTCCAACGATACTGCTGTCATCTCAGTGATCTCAGTGCAACAATACTGCTGTCATCTCAATGATCTCAGTGCAACGATACTGCTGTCATCTCAGTGATCTCAGTGCAACGATACTGCTGTCATCTCAGTGATCTCAGTGCAACGATACTGCTGTCATCTCAGTGATCTCAGTGCAACGATACTGCTGTCATCTCAGTGATCTCAGTGTGTCATCTCAGTGATCTCAGTGCAACGATACTGCTGTCATCTCAGTGATCTCAGTGCAACAATACTGCTGTCATCTCAATGATCTCAGTGCAACGATACTGCTGTCATCTCAGTGATCTCAGTGCAACGATACTGCTGTCATCTCAGTGATCTCAGTGCAACGATACTGCTGTCATCTCAGTGATCTCAGTGCAACGATACTGCTGTCATCTCAGTGATCTCAGTGCAACGATACTGCTGTCATCTCAATGATCTCAGTCCAACGATACTGCTGAGGGAAGCCTAGAGATGAAACGAGCTGCAAGAGGAAAGAAGAGCTTTTAGAATTGTTTCATGCATGCAGCAGAATGTAAGAAATGAAAGCATGAGATTGTAATGGTTGGTGGTGGTGAAGAGGCATAAAAAGTAGTTAAAATGTAGCTCTCCAAGCAGATCTGCTGAATGAGTTTCTTGTTAAAGAAGTTACAAAAGGACCATGAAGACAGAGTTAGCAAATGCATGCTTAGTGACCCAAACGGATGCACAGAAAGAGCACAGGAAATGTTCAGGAGATAATCTAAATGGACCATATTGAATAAGCTGCAACAACTGATAAAATCTGTGTAGCCCCTCACCCTTTGTCACAGCTAGGCTGGTGCCAGCTCCTCATCCCTTCGTCACAGCTAGGCTGGTGCCACAAGAAAACAGGTGGATACCAGAGAGGGACTACTTGTGCAAACAGTCTATAAAGGAGACTGATAATTGCAAACCATTCAGACATACCTCCAGAAAATGCATGACAGGAGTCACATAGCAGAGGTCTTGTGAGATTAACCCCATGATATTGTATGACTGACAGATCTATGTTTGACAATGAACTCTAGAGCACAGGTAGAGGCAGTTGGAAGGGGATGAAACAAATGAAGCAAACACTGGGCTGCTTCTTGTTGCCAAAAGATCAGCTTGAGGCACTCTCCACCACATTGCTGACCCTTTTGGGGGGTTTGTAGTAGTTTGCAGTACAGGATTCCATGAATGTAAGCTTCAGCTCATGCAGGTGCATTAGGTGGGCTTAAACATGCAATATGCTGTCTCCTTGGCAGTGACATTCCATAATTTCCAGTGGACAAATTAAGGAGAAAAATGGTTCTCCTTATCAGAGTGATGGGAACCCTATCACAGAGATAGGGCTAAGCCTGCATAGCGTCCAGTAAATGTGCTTACATGTACCCTCCAAAGGCATGCCAGATGATAAATAAAGAGGCCAAAAAATGGCATAGGAAGCATTATAGAAAGTGGAACTTCAAAAAAGTACTCAGAAAAGGTTGCATGGCTGGTCAGTTCCAAAACTGCTAATGGAAAACCCAGTGGCTGTTGCATGTCTATGTCTCAATAAGGCCTTCCGCACCATATGTCACACTAAGGTGCTGGAAAAACCAAAAGGCATAGCTGTGGGGACAAAATCAGTGAGAATTCTACTACACTGGTTGGTCAATAAGAGGTAGAAGGAAAAATGTTTAGCGAAACTAGTGAGAAAGAAATGAGTAAGGATACAACTAGGTACAGTATGTGAACCAAATGTGTGCAACATATCTGTGTCATGCAGTCATGCATTCCTGCGCGGGTCAAAACAATAAAGCCAGTCAGTCTATTAATGACACGACTGAGTTAAGATGTGGGAGCCATCTACAGTGTTAACTTAGTGTGGTGAGCAATGTGAACAGATAGGTGGCAACTACTAATGAATGGAAGAAATGCATATCTGTGCACTTTGGAAGTTAAGGGATGGCAAAACTCTGTCTCACTAACTCATGTGGTGGAAGACAAAAGGGCAGTGGCAAACATCAACATATTGTTGAGGTGTATTGTCAACTAGATGGTATCCTCCTGATATACAGAGAACTGATATGGCTTTTGTTAAGACTACTATCTTTAAGTCTGGAGATCATATAAGAAGAGGGCCACTAATCTGGTTAAGCCTTTCAGCCAGAAGTTACTAAGACAGTAAGCAGACTAAAGGGAAGGGAGTAACAATAAAGAATCAGATTTCTAAGACAACCTACAATATATGAAAAAAAAACAGATGTTATATAAATGCACAGCACAAGAAAGGACCTGTTAGTGCTATAGTCTTCAGGGATGTACAAGTGTTTGTTGCAGGTGGAGTGAAATAAAAAGGTAAACTAAGGAGGTATCTGCATAAGATTAATTACAGCGCTAAGATAGAGGAAGGTGGACAGCTGTGTAAGCCTACTGTAACACTCTGTGCACTTGGTGGGTCAAAGGTCATCTTCTTCCATTTCTGCATTTACATAAAACTGTTCATTAGTGTGTCCTGTCCTTCAATGGACTTACACTTGCTTCTTTCTGCAGGTAACTTGGTTTTAAAAAGATGTCATCAGCTTACAAAATATGAAATCTTCTTGAAGATTTTAATCTTTCCTGACAGTTCTTCTCCTGTGTGCCTTTAAATATCATGATACATTCCTTTCAGAGGGCAAATTTACAGTTTTGCTGTGCAGTATGCATAAAAAAATAACCTTGCTTCAACCTCAGTTCAAACATGTTTTTATGTTCTCTCTCTCTCTCTCTCCTCTTTCTCTAACACACACACACACACACACACACACACACACACACACACACACACACACACACACATATTATAATACTATGGCTCATCTATGTTATTTTATTTATTTAGTTATCACTGACATTTGATTACTAGTGTACTATTATATAGTAATGCAATACTACATTATTACACAAGATCATTGGACATAACTCTCAGATGATATTTCTTGGAGTGAAAACCAATTAGCGATGCATTATAAATTAATTCTTGGCAGCGATGGAGACAGCTATTAAAACATGCTGAGCTTCTACTGAATTGGTTTAAGAATGTTGACAGTTACCTAGAATTCCACAAAATCTAAGGATTTATAACCTGCTCTGCATTTTGTTGACATTCATTCCAAATTCCTTTAATTTAGTGAAATGATGAAAAGCTCTGATGTTATTAAATGGCTGTTGCCATACCAAAGAGAATGTCTATTAATTCTAAGTGTTTAATAACTCAGATCTAAAATGAAGAGATGTTTACTGAAGGCATCATGCTTTTTAACAGCTTGCTAACCTCATGCACCAATTAATGTTACACAAACCACACAAGAGAAAAGACAAGTTTAATTTAGCATGGTTATGCTTGAAATCACAAAAAAGGATAGTAAGAGTTTCTTTTGTCATGATGGTAGGTGAGTATTATATGGCACACAGTGGTTCTAAATTATGCTTGTATCTATATAAAAAAGAATGCTGAATTTGTAGTTCACAAGACCAGAGTCAAGCTCACACAGTGCTGTGTAGAGCAGGCCATAGACAGGTTGTACTAGAACCCAGGCAGGAAAGAAAAAAAACAGACATTCAGTGCTCTCAAAAGTGAATGGAAAGGATGTCAGCCACGTAATGTGGTGATCGCTTACACAGATATGGTGGCCATTAAATACGGTTCGCAATATATCTAGCTTCATATATAGATAGCTCCATTGACATACTGACGTCAGGTGGGCTGACTTTAACATAACAGAGTAGTGTTTCAGAAAATAATTAATTGCAATGCAGAATAAATTGGTAGAAAAAACTCTGGGGAAATTCTAATACAAATTTTAATGTAATGTAAATTTGTAAAACACATTGATGTAAACATTAGTATCATTCTCCCAAGTGATGCTACTAAAGGTTACACTAAAAAAGATATAATTGATGGAGTATGATGGAATTAGAGGGAAGCAGAAATAGAGCAATGTCATACAAATATGGATGTTGGCAAATAGTGTTTACCATTTTATTTGGCTCCACTTTACATGCCTCTAAATCTGTGAAAATGTATGCAATTAGTAATGGCACCATAATGAGGATGTGCCATGCCTAAAGGGTCACTGAATGAGCACTCCATGCAGATATATCCTCAGTATGGCATTTTTTGTTCAGTACACAAAGGGAGATTCTTAGTGCAAAACATGCATGCCTGTGTCCTGACTGTTAAGGGACTCTGTTTCTTAGAAAGTGAGCTGTAACACATAACTACTGACACATACACATTTAACTGTTACTGGTCCATGGTTCATGCTCAGTGTTCACTAGTACTATATACACCTGAACAGCTGATTATGTTTTACTGTTGACCTACAAAATTTCTCACCTTCCTGTACAGTGGTCTTTGTAAGTTTCGTTGGGTCCCTATCAGATTATCAAATGCACTGCTTACTAAACACCTCTTCTTCAAACTCTATTAAGTGAAATCTTATTCTGCAGAATGATTATTTCAGCAAAGTTTTTTCCCAGGGGAAAAAAACAGTAGGCCATTATCAGGGATTTGCCCTTTTCCCCACTGTAGTCTGATCTTGGAGTTGGTATATTTAGTTGGGAGGGTGTGGGGGTGCAGACCCCACTAGGGTGGGTTTTAAATAGTACTCTTTTTGTTGTGGTCGCTGGGTTGGCCAACTGATTGTTTACC